>NW_015542408.1:2234229-2263726 GCF_001515605.1 Sinocyclocheilus anshuiensis | reverse complement strand
ATACTAAAACTGAAAATATAAAAAAATAAAAGTTAATTCAAAATATTAATAAATAGGCCTACTATATATAGTAGTAGTATATAAATATACATATAGTAGTATATAATATATAAACAATACTAAAAATAACACTGGCCCTTTATGGTGTATTGTTTTATGGCCATTGATCATTTAATTAAATTATATAACATGTTATACAAAACAAATATCAAACAGAGCGGATGGAATGTAACTCAAAAGCCCTGTGTTGACCTCCGTGACCAAAATGTCCTTGTCAACATATTTAACCCGACCCTGTGCTTCCAAAGGTCCAGCCCTCCAATGCTATCCCATGATTCCTTCATATTACACAGTTCACAAGGGACCATCTGGTCACATATGACCCTTAAACCCCCGGGATACGCCTCCAACACACCACAGGCTTATCTCCATTAAAACCCTGATCCCGGGATCAAGGAAAGACCCTCGAGCAGCGGCCGGCCCTCTGCTGAGAAACTTTCTTCATCAGAGAGCTCCAAACCAGCATGCTCCTATGTGTTGCTTTGGAGATATTGTGTCTGTAAACAAAATCTGACATCGGTTTTGCATTTTTCTCGTTATGTTTGCAGACAGAATCCGTGGGAGGGGAACTGGTCCTAAATCAGTGGGAAAATGGAGAGTTTAATCCAAGGCCAAATTTGTGCTATGAGTCTATTTTCTCTCTCCTTGCCAAAGGCAGGAATGGGGACGGGAAGCAAAGGTGAGGTAGAAAGGTGGAATTAATTTCTGACACAGGCTATTTGTGTTCGGTAATTCTTGTTATTTATTATTCATTCGGTTTTTGTGTTTTTTGACTGTGCATCAAATAGCTTTACTGAAAGGAGGGAGATGAACTATTCAACGATTCATTTTCTTACAGTTTTTCTGCATGGAATTCGTGAATAAAGCTCAAAATGCAACAAGGGATCTGTATCTCAATGCATCACATTTCCTCTAAAGATATATATGAACATCTGACCTTTTAAGCCTTTAGGAGGAACAACAACACATACTTAACAATACCCAGAGTATGACTGGAGCTCCATATTTAAAACCCTACAGCAATACACATGCAAAAACTGTTAGAGTCTGTCAGACCATGGAAAAATCCATGGCAGGCATCTTAAAGCTGAAGAAAGGGTGAATAAAACATGAAGCCAAAAGTACAGCAGCAAAAACTAAGCCAAAAAACACTGTACTATAAGAAGCCATGCATGGGCTATAGGCTATATGGCATTATAAACAACAGATCACTATTAAAATGTATCCTCTATGAATGTATGAATGAATGAATGCATGTAATGAACTCTTTTGACATTTCGGTGGTTCTCAGAAGTCATCATAGTTGGGTAAACAAATGTAGTGGTGAACAGAAACTACAGTACAATTAATGACATTTTTATGCATTCCCATTTGTCCCAACAGCAAAAGAGAAAAAAAAATCCATGATAGTGTTTTGATGACTTTCCAAAAGAGGAATTTCATTTTTTTTGAGGAACTAATTACATTAGAAAGAAAGATATTCAATTTGCCATCACTGCCTCTGCCGTTAATGATATGTTTTTTTTTACTCTAAATTTAAGTTGAAAAAACTTTACCATAAAAATACAGAAGCCACATTTTAGGTTAAGTTCTGGCAACCACATCTGCTGTTTTTACAGTATATTTTACAGATTTTTTCACAGTGTACATAACACTTTTTACAGTGTTCATTAAATTTACATTTAATTTAAAACATTTAAATATTAAAAACCTCATTATTTGTAATGTTAATAATTGTGTAAATGCGTCATAGTCTGTGAAAATGGTCCACATAAAAAAAAGAAAAAGAAAAAAAATATATATTTACTTTCTCAATGCACATTCCTGGTCTTATTGTGCACAATGCATCAGTGCACATTATATGAAATAAAAAATTGCTTGTGTTTGTAATCTTTAATCAGAAAGTAATATCCTGTTCTACCTCTGCAACTATATTTCTTTTCGTCTGCTATCACGAAACCCCTCCTCTCCGACTGCTTGGCTCCAAATGGTATATTTTTCACAAGCCAAACAATTCCCAAAGGATACACAATTCTTCTCATAGAAATGAGAAGTCATATTTCATTTAGAAATACATCAGTTTGCTGAAATAAAACGGGTTGTGATTGACATTCAAAGCATAAAAAACCCTGAGAAAATTAGTACTTGGTCAAATTTTTTTCCAAAACTCTTAAAAATGAAGGTTCCAAAAAGGGTTTTTGACAGCAATGCCATAGAAGAACCATTTTTTGGTTCTCCAAAGAACCTTTCAGTGAACAGTTCTTAAAAGAACCACTTTACTGTATATATAGTTGTAAAGAAAACAAAAATGATTGGAATGCAAAACATAATCCAATAATTTTGTTTATATATATATATAGTTGTAAATAAAACAAGAATGATTGGATAAAGTTTTACAAGAAAATTTACATTTTTGTACCATAGAAGAACCATTTTTTGGTTCTCCAAAGAACCTTTCAGTGAACAGTTCTTAAAAGAACCACTTTTTCTTAGGGTGAATAACAGTTTAATAATCTAAAGAACCTTTTGCCCCTATTGTGCAATTGAAAGGTTCCATGGATGTTCTTCATGGAACCATCGATGCCCATGAAGAATCTTTATTTTTAAGAGTGACTCTTCTAAGATTCTTCTCAACTGTAAGCCAGCATGCAATGACAACACAACATGACACGAAGCAGCAGCAAAAGCATATACTTTTCAAGGATGTAACCCGTGTTTTGCCCCGTGACAAGCAGAAGAGGCACAGCAGACATGATACGGTTACGAAGAACAAGCCGTGAAATGTGCTGTGTTATCAAAGACCACATGTCCTTTTTTTGAAAAGAGGAAAAAAAGTTGAAAGTCTGCCCTTAGAAAATGTTGCTATTCTGGGTAAATGCCACAGATTGCACACAGACAAGAGACGCAACCCTAAGGACGCCACAAACCCTGCTGGATACCGCCACCTTAAAAACATATCAAGTTTGGAATGATTATTCGAAACTTCACAATTACATAATTGTCATATTTGTGTCAGAGCGTTGGCTGTGTAGTGCAGCAGCGTTCGGGAGGTTCAAAGCAATCATCTTTACCAGAGGCGATTACAGCTTTAAAACCAAAGTGAGTGTCCCATTCAGGAAGGGATCAAGCCCAGTGTACTAATCTGATGGAGCGGAGGTAGCTTGTACGAAGCCATCCATTAAAGCCACCAGCCATAGTAATTTCTGTGGGCTGCTAACTTTCTCTCTGACCCTACAGAGGAGCCCGAACATGTTAGCATTGCACGCCTAGAGCAGAACGTGAGCCTGTCATCTGCACAGCCCATATGCACAGCATGGACAGCATTAGTCACCACCAGAGTCATCGAGAGAAGAGAACATCACAGCAAACAGACAATTCGCATTCGACTGTTTGACATACGGCGCATCCACGCAAGTCATATGCAGCCTAAGGAGCGTGTTATATCATAATCTCTGACTGATGTGATGTTTCTGTACACGTCACAATGTAAAATCACTGCTGAATCACACAACATGAAGTGATTTAGAAAAAAATTCTGTCTTTTTAAATAGAAAATATCTTGAAACATCAGACAAACAGTACAGTCCCATAAATAAATGTAATCTATGTGCATATATTACATTTCCATAGATGAAATATGTTGTCATATGCAGTAAAAACATATATGAAGTCTATTGGAACAATTTCATATATTAGCATATATATCTAGCTCATAAAAATATGTGTTTATGAATGTGTAATACACTTAATACAATACATATACATGTATATCTTAAACCCTTGATATTATATAAGAAAATATAAAAGATACACATGTATTTAAAAAGAGCATGAATACGAAACATAATCCAATAATTTTGTTTATATATATATATAGTTGTAAATAAAACAAGAATGATTGGATAAAGTTTTACAAGAAAATTTACATTTTTGTATTTAAATGTAAGTTATTTTACTATTTAAATACTACTTTTCTACTTTAAAATTTCACACTTAACTCAATTTAAATGTGAAATTTACTTGCAATTTTTCAGTAAAAACTATATACTATTTTTTTTAGTGCATATACAAGTTTTACTATGGGAATTTTACATATGTTATGAACTGTAAGTATGGAAAAATTATATATTGCCATATAGGTAGCATATATGACAATATCATCTTGATATAGGGCAATATATGTCATATATTACATTTCCGTATGGATAAATTTGGTGTAGAAACAATTTTCACTCAGAAATTGCTAGAAAATTTCACAATTACAAAGAAATGGCAAGTAACACATTGAATTAAAAGTAAAAAAAAAAAAATGAAATTGTATTTTCTTATAAAACATACTCCAATAATCCTTATTTTATTTACAACTTCGAAAAAAAGTCATTTTTACAGCTTAGTTAATATTGCCTTTGAGGTCTGTAAATAATGCTCCAAATCCTTTTCAGACAAATGTATCACTGTTTTGATTCATTTTTAAACACCATGTGTTAGGAAAAGCAGCGCTAGACTTCACACTGTGCTGTTCCTTGGAACAAAATGCATACAGGTAGAGGGTGTGCCCAAAATATTCATTTCCACCTGCTTCAAGCGCCTCGATAATTTTCTAAAACTGGATCATTTTGACACTAATCTAAAAATAAAGCAACAATACAACACATTTCCTTCAGCATCCACACATGAACCCTGAACAAAGCGTCTTTCTGTCACTAGCCTCTCCGAGGGAACAGTTCAGTGCCAACACCCCGTTGGAAGATATAAAGCTGTAAACAGACCTGATGACAAAGAAAACACACTCTGGCCTAGATAAACAGTTATGCAATCCGTACTGGCCACTTCCCCCCAAAACAGAAGAGCAATGCCAACATTACAAGTCACACAAGGCTCTCCTTGAACATCGATGTCTGTTGGCTCACTGCACATGGAGAGGTGTGACAAACTTTTGGCAGTGTTGATTGATATAGAGAACAGCCAAACCTTTAAACGCAATTATGGTCAGGGCCCAGCTGCCCTTCAATGTGACTTCAATCACATTTATCATCTATCAACAAGCTCATCTTACATTCCACCAATGTCTTATGATATAGTATTGCGTTAACATAAGAGCAAGTTAACATAACACCATGGAGGATATAGGGTTATATAGATTTAAAAAAAAAAGAACAGCTATGGTTGCCAGAGTTTTATTGCAACATTACTGTGACAGTATTTCTGGCATTATGATATGGCATATTTTTGACTATATATGTCATTAAATCATTTAATGCTAATAAACCAACTTATAGGAACCTTTAAAATGCAACAAGTTAATGAAAATTGGTCTCTTCATCAACTGTGGTCAATGATAACATGAAGACAAAGCACTTTCATTAAAATCACAAAATAAATAATGCAATAAATATCAATTAAATATACTAAATGCAACACAGAACAATCGACTGCACATATCTGATACACAAATAGGATCAAATTAAAATTGTACATAAAATTCATTAAAATGTGATTCCTCACACGGGGAATTTTGGGAACGCCCCTTTTCCCATAAATTAAAAAAGGTTTCACATTTTTCTTATTAAAAAAAACAAACAATTTTTTTTTACCTTAAAGGTATTTTTCTTTGTTATGTATATTTGCATTTATGCATGCATTTTATATTTATATTTAACAAATGCATACTGAACATCTTTGCATACTGACCATGCATACTGCACATACTGATTTTTCTCCATAAATATAGAATAAAATGCATGTTTTTTTCTTTTAGAATATATTAACTTAACTTGCAGTTAACTATTTAAGAGATTTCTCCTATAGCACGGATTCTCCATTACAATCCCTTACATTTTTCAAGTGCACTCAACCATTATATGGAAAAATCTTTTTCCCCCTACAGTATATGACTGCAAATACAGTCCAGAATTACCTTACTTGTTGTTTGAGTAAACATTCTTTTTATAATGAACGTCTTGCAAGTCTAAAAAAAAAAAAAAAAAAAAAAAAAAAAAGCAACTGGACACACTCATTATTTCAATCTGCTCAAAAACTAGGACACATCTATGCTTTATTCAAAAGAAAACGGTTTGTCTGTACCATTGACGCTTGACTTCCACAAAAGCGTTGATTCAATGCTAAAATAAGTAGTTTTGTCCTTGTTCAGTGCATTTGTAATGTTTTGGCGGGCGCGTCTCTTAATGAGCGCTGTCCGCGGTGCTGAAATACACACAACAGGCATGAGCACGACCCAACGCTTTGAATCGATCAGTTACAGCTCTGATATCTCTCCGAAACTTCATCGAACATAAAAACGCAAACTACACTATAAAAAAAGATGAACGAAGTGAACCTGTGGGAGTTGAGCGCCTACAGCTCATGCAAAAAGCTGTGCAAAAAAATCAAAACACCTACCTTGTACTCGATGAACCACGTTGGGGATGTTACTATCGCCTTGCCTCCTTCAGCACTGATTTGGGTCACCTATTGCGCGTGCACACAGCTCTGGAGTGAGTGAGTTAGTGAAAAACCCTCATCCCTCATCAAAGATGGCGTGCCCCTCTGACGTCATAATGAGCCTCAATAGGGCGTGCCCATACAGCCCCTGTGTGAGTGTAAATGTCCCCGCCCTCATCCAGGATGACGAGCCGTTCTAACGTCATAATGAGCCTCAAGCACTAGGGCGAGGCTGCTGGAGATTTAGCGTTCATTGATCCCTGCTTTATGTTATATTGGAATGTATGGGTTGTTTGGCTCCATCTGATTTATTGTGATTGTGAAATTAAGCAGTTCACCTTTAAAATGCTGGGAAATGACTTTGGGAATCACCTAATAGTGGCCTCAGAGCAGTGGTTCTCAACCCTTTTTAACTCCAAAACTTCATTGTTCAGTACACTATTCAAAGGCAACCTTTTGAAACTACGGGCATCGTTAATTTAAAATCAACAATTGTAAGTTATTTCACATTTCTACATGTTACAGGAATATGAAGAATTGTTGTTGAGTTGTTGAAAAGCCGAATGACAAATTTGTCCATTTTGTTTGAATCTGACCACGTCATCAGTTTACAAGGCCTCGTTAATGGATAATATATATTAGCATGTATAAGGAAGTATGTGTGAAAATGGGGAATAAAAATTGTATTGGTAAAGGCATAGTACACCCAGATATGAAAAGTAGTAGAAAATGTACTTACCCTCACGACATTCAAGACGAAGATGAGTTTGTTTCTTCATGGGAACATATTTGGAGAAATTTAGCATTCCATCACTTGCTCATCAATGGATCCTCTGCAGTGAATGGGTGCCGTCAGAACGAGAGTCCAAACAGCTGATATAAAAATCACAATAATCCACAAGCAATCCATTATTTAACATCTTGTGAAGTAAAAAGCTGCGTGTTTATAATAAACAAGTCTATCATTAAGGCATTTTAACTTTAAACCATCACTTCTGGCCAAAATACCAGCCAGTAATTCATAATAATGCTTCCTCCAGTGAAAAAGTCCATCCTCTGTTGCCCTGTCACATCAAAAACATATTTGTATAGAAGTGCACTGGACTGCTTTCACTTGTAAATGGTGCTTGATCTGTGTATATTTCTCTCCAGACGAAACAATGTTTTCCACTGGAAGCAATGATTTGAAGTTAAAAACATCTTAATGATGGATTTGTTCATTACAAACATGCAGCTTTTTGGATGAACGACTCCATTAATCTACTCAAAATGCTCTGAGTAAAATATCAAGTGGAACAGACGTTTGCTGAAGTCCCTTGATTTTCCCCCTTTGTGTTACATTTACAGTGGGTTTTGAAATGGATGCCTTGTTTGTATTTCCAATATCTTTATAAAAGAAAAAAAAACAGCGCTTGTTTGTTTCTTGCCCCAAGCATCAAGTCCCCCTGATCTTCTAATGGGAGCAAGATCAGATAAAAGTGCTTTAGCTATAGAGACTTACAGATTCAGATAAGGGGCATGGATCAATAGCACTTATTTAATTATTTAATGGCTTTTGGACTTCTAAAGGTTCTTGCTTACTGTTCTTTCGGTTTGTATTTGTAACAAGAGTGTGTTTCTGTGGAAGAGGATGTGTTAGACAAGGTTATTGTGTTTGACTTTGGCGAAGGAGGACCTGAAAGAGAAAGAAACAGAAGGCTAGTAGTACAAAACAATCTGGCAAAGTGCTTCACTACATTAAAACAAATCAAGACATAAAATCTGGATACTTAATTCAGCAGGACAGATGAAGGTTAAGAATCTCCTGAGATAAAATACTGTCCGGTGAATAGACAAAGAGCAGTTCGACTGTTTAAACTTGCAATGTACACACCCCTTAGACAGCAAAGGAGAAAAGAACTGCTGGAGGGTACGGATATTGACTCAGCACATACAAATGAGACAGTAATGCTAGTTAGTGCAACATCCAACAAACAGGAAACCCTGCTAAATATATTGATTTACACTTATAAGACTATTACGGCTAAATAAATCCATGTCTTTAGCACCCAAGTCTTGTTTACTGTCTGAAGATGCGCTGTTATCCAGAATGAAGATATGTGCTTATTTTGTCTGGCATATTGATGTCTTGATGACATTTAAATTCACATTAGGTTGTGAATTTGGTTTTTATTATGAGATGTGATTTACATACCATTGCAGCTCCTTTCTGTTCGCACCGGCAGAACGAGTGCTGATTAATCCTGAATTATTTGACACAAGTGCACATTAACAGGACCCACACTGTTACCAATTAAAGCTCATTTATTTGAGCCAGATTCCCTTCAGTCTTTCTTGTCAATTAGCACTGCCAGAACCCACCCCCACAACATGTCAGAAAGAGCCCTTATCCTATGTTGCTCATGGTAAGAAAAGGTGGGAAATCTGTCATTAACCTCATAATTTGCCTACCATCGATGATTGCATGCTGAACTGTGAATAAGCAGCAGAAACAATATCCCATCTTTGTGTAGGCTTAATCGCACTGCTGCAGATGCAGATAATTATATAGGAGAAAATTCATGTGAAATAATAAAAAGAGGCACATTTACAGAGAGCCACCTTTCTAAATATCATGTGCGCATCTTAATAATTCAAATGCATATGACATCCAGCATATTACAGCAGCATGGAACATCACAGTTTTTAAAGGACTCACTCTCAAATATCTGATGAGGTCAAATTGGATCAACTAACTTGAACATGCAAATTAACCATTAATTATGATCTTTTACAATTAGGTATTTTAGACCATAATTGGACTAACCACAAACATATGAGAGGCTGTGATATATTAAGGACAGAGAATGGAATACTAGCTTTTACTGTACAGTACTATATACTGTGGAAGCCTGTTTCCACACTCTTAAAAATAAAGGTTCCATATTTGATTCCATGGGAATGATTTAAAAACTCTAAATAACTTTTTTTTTTTTTTTAAGATTTATTTTTGGCATTTTTATTTTATTTTGATAGGACAGTATAGCAGTGACAGGAAGCAAAGTAGGAGAGAGAGAGAGGGGGGCGGGATCGGGAAAGGTCCACGAGCCAGGACTCAAACTCGGGACGCCCGGAGCACAACAGCCCTATATGTCGGCGCACTGCCCACTAGGCTATTGGCACCGACTAAAGAATGTTTTTTGACCATAAAAACATTTCATCCTATTGAAAGGTTCTATACACTTAAAAATAAAGGATGCAAAAGGGGTTTTCACAGAACCTTTTTTGGTTCCCCAAAGAACTTTTCAGAGAACAGTTCTTAAAAGAACAATTTTTCCAGTAATTTTTTTTTCAAATTCAAGAACATTTAACAATCTAAAGAACCTTTTCCACTTTAAGGAACCTTCAGAGGTTCCATGGATGTTAAAGGTTATTCATGGAACCATAGATGCCAATAAAAACTTAATTTTAAGAGTACTTGGATGTTAAAAGTTCTTCATGGAACTACAGATACCAATTAAGAACTTTTACTTTTAAGAGATCACCTCGGATTAAAAATGAAAAAAGGCAGTTGTTAAATATACTATAAAAGAAATGTGAAATGTAAAGACATACTGAGAGATATTAGTCATAATTAAGAGATATAAAATTGCAATTATGTGAAATAAAATCACAGTTGTGAGTTCAAATCACACTGTAAGGTAATGAGAATAAAGTGGAATTAACTCATTTACCATGAAGCAGAAATGGGTGTCTGTATTATTATTGTCTACTATTAAAGGAAACAGTATGCATTATTCCATGATAAATGCATGACCTCATCATATTTAATTTAGTGTGCAATTATGGACTTGTAATATTTAGCAATTTTGTGCTTTAACATTTGGTTGCCTTTTTAAATATGAAGTCAGGTGCACTGCATTTTTATATAATTTTATATAATTCTCATAAATGTAAAATTTGTACCATTGTATAAAAATGTACCATTTAGGGACAAAAAGATGTACTTTTTAGCATTTGTAACTTAGAGTACTGCTTCACTGACAGATTTGTACCATTTTTCTAACAGTGTAGATGTTTCTCTTCAGAGTCACTAGAATGCTGTTTTGAGCGACTAGCATTCAAGACTGGAATTATAAATACATTTCAATTTATTTACAACTAATTGTGTCCTAAAAAACAGAATGTCATACAATATCATTTGGACTTGATGATACTTGTTTCACCTTCTTTTCTTGAATAACCTTAATCTGCTTTTCTACATATTCCTCCCTCATTTGTGGTACACCTTTCTCCTTTTCCCCCCTCCTCTTGCTTTTTCCTTTGGAGCTAAATATTAGGAGCTGAGGTCAGTGTGTCTGTGAGTGCCACACCATCAAGGCAATTACCTCCAGCACTGGAGCCGATTATCATTTCCTCATCCTTTTAAGGCCTTGCGCTTAAACAGTCCTGGTGTACAGTATGACTGAGTTATTTCATATCGAAACCAACCTGTCTATTGATTGCCCTGCTTCTGTCTGTAGTGCAGAAGAATTTATATCTTCAGTGTCTTGTCCTTTCTGCAACGGCCACTAGAACTATCATCACATCCGGTTGCAGAGTATGGAATGACAGAGAGAGTTCCAGCTGACTCCACTGTGTCTCCTTTCATGCGAATGTGCCGAGTCAGAGCCTGTGAACAACAATGTGCAGGTGTTCTGAATTTCTATTGAGCTTTGCAGAATTTACATTCAATGGAGATGAACAGCATTTAAGAGTACATTTTAGACAGAGTGAGCTGTTTGGTTTTTAGGGTCTTGTAAAAGAAACAGTTCATCCAAAAAGGAAGATTTGCTTAAAATTTGCTTAACTTCAGGCCATCCAAAAAACTATTTGAAACAGATTTGGAGAAATGTAGCATTTCATCACTTTCTCACCAATGGATCCTCCTTCATCTGAGAAATTTAGCATTACATCATTTGCTCATCAATGATACCTTTGCAGTGAATGGGTGCCGTCAGAATGAAAGTCCAAACAGCTGATAAAAAAACATCACAATAATCCACAAGTAATCCACACCACTCCAGTCCATCATTCTTGTGAATTGAGAAACTGTGTTTGTAATACAAATCCATCATTAAGACATTTTAACTCCAAACCATTGCTTCTAAAATATGATTAATCCATATTCAAAATCCAAAATATTCAATCAGAAGTGAAATATGCACAGATCAAACACTGTGACAAAATACCAAAACAGCTCTAAACAAATATATATATAAAAAACTTTTCACTGGAGGAAGTGTTATTATGATTTATCGACTCATTCTGACGGCACCCATTCACATTGTTGGTCAAGTGATGTAATGCTAAATTTCTCCAAATCTGTTCTGATGAAGACACAAACTCACCTACATCTTTAATGGCCTGAGTTTGAGTACATTTTAAGCAAATTTCCATTTTTGGGTGAATTATTTCTTTAAACACCACTAAACAGTCACATCCTAGTACACCTCTGTGCTGTGCACATTATTTCTTGTACACAATATTTTACATCTACGTTCAAAAATAAAGTTTTCAGTGTTTCTTCCTGCAACACATCCAGACAAAATTCTCATGTTAATCTTTAAATACATAAGTAGACCTATTATATATATATATATATATATGAAATATACATAATTTAAAATATATTAGAATAGAAAAATTAAAGTTGTAATAAAATTTCACAATATTGCGGTTTGTACTGTGTTTTTAATCAAATAATGCATCCTTGGTGAGCATAAGAGACTTTTTTCAAATATTCTTAAAATTCTTAATTTAACTCTTACTGACACTAAACTTTCGAAAAATAATATAATGTAGAAAACATAGAGGTATTTCAATATCAAACCCAGCACCTCTCTTGTTTTTTGCCATGACATTGGCTCCAGCTTTGATGAGATACTCTACACAGCTGAATCTATGCACAGATCAAACACTGTGACAAAATACCAAAACAGCTCTAAACAAATATATATATAAAAAACTTTTCACTGGAGGAAGTGTTATTATGATTTATCGACTCATTCTGACGGCACCCATTCACATTGTTGGTCAAGTGATGTAATGCTAAATTTCTCCAAATCTGTTCTGATGAAGACACAAACTCACCTACATCTTTAATGGCCTGAGTTTGAGTACATTTTAAGCAAATTTCCATTTTTGGGTGAATTATTTCTTTAAACACCACTAAACAGTCACATCCTAGTACACCTCTGTGCTGTGCACATTATTTCTTGTACACAATATTTTACATCTACGTTCAAAAATAAAGTTTTCAGTGTTTCTTCCTGCAACACATCCAGACAAAATTCTCATGTTAATCTTTAAATACATAAGTAGACCTATTATTCATGTCTTGTCAACCAAAATGTTGTCCCCAGTTAAAATTATTCATTAAATTATACATTGTGCCTGACTGCCCCCTACTGGCCAATGTGATGGTTTAAATCATGCACGTGCTTATGCATATTTCACTTACAATGATTAATGTGTTACCTTGAAACATGTAACTGTCATATCCTTTTCCTGTGTTCAGTGGGGGTTGGTGATTAGAGCTACAGGAGAAGCGTAAAGGAAAAAGGCTTATAGAGCAGGTGGTGCTCTCAGTCAGGGGTTTGTATAGCAGTATCCCAAATGGCAGCACACTAAGGTGACCACTGTGCATCTCAATGACTGATTATGAAAGGTTATTTTTATCCACTGTCAAGAAAAGGGATTTACATGTTTTTTCTGTGGTCCTTCTTTCATTTTTTTTTTCTCAAATGACAAAAGACGAACAAGTCTGGGAAAGACTAATTTGTCAGAAATGAAAGACAGACAGTAGCTCCGAATGCAAAGCAGGTATTGCACAGAGACATTTAATTTATTCCTCCCCAGTCATTCAATCCCATTCAGCTCTGGGATGCTCTTGTTAAAGTGTATGAAGTCCTTGAGAGTCGTCTTTTTGTCAAAGTGTTCCCTTCTACTTCTCAGTGTGTTGTGGACTGTTGGTAAGATGTTTTCCCCAAAGCTAGAATGCAGAAAACATCAGAAATTGTCAGTGTCTATCGAACATTAGAAATTTTCATTTAACATCAGAAATCTATTTATCTATCTATCTGTTTTATTGACTTACGGTTTTGGGAACAAAGCTGATGTCAGACTTGTTGGTGCCACTTCTAATCTTGAACTTTGGGTTCTTAACTATGATATTGTCTCTCAGGTCTTTTTTCACAGCTGCTGAAACCAATGGTGCTGGTGACCGAATACGCATCTACAAAAACAGAAGACAACTCATTAAACATCCAAACTATAGCTATAGAAAGAAGGGCATTTTTCCCATTCACCTTTTCTTGTGCTGAAGAGGCTGTTTTTAAAGTTGGTTTTTCTTTGTCCTTTCTGCTGAATTTGGCCATGAGCAAACCAATGATTCTCGCATCGCCATAATTTATAGCAATGTCCAAGCAATTTTGGTCTGTGAACACATAAATATTTAATTGTTTTTGAAATAAATGAAGAAAAATATACAAAAAGTAGATGTAGACATAGACTACTGTTACAAAAGTTTTCTATTTCAAATAAAATTGTAACTTTCTATTCATCAAAGAATCCTGAAAAAAAATTTATCATGGTTTCCACAAAATTAAGCAGCACAACTGGTTTCAACATTAATGATAATAATAAGGTTTCTTACAGCTTTCAATAGCTCTCATGAGTGGAGTTGCTCCATTCATTGCCACTGCATCCACCACGGCTCCAGATTGCACCAGTATGATGGTAATGTCTACATGACCTGCATGGCAAGCATGGTGGAGGGGCGTCCAGTTAAACTGGTCAACTGCATTGACATTAGCCCTACAGAGTCACAGAAACAAAATGTTTTTAAAAATTACACAATCTAATGGTCCTCCAATTACATTAAATCTGTAGTGTTCTTAGTAGCATTACCTCAGTAAAATGAGGAATTTAGCTACTTGGTAGTTGCCACAGCTGCACGCTGTCATAAGTGGCGTCTTAAAGAACTGATCCTTGACATCAACAGGCACTTGCTGGGTAAACGCCAGGCTGAGAGATTCTAGATCTCCAGTCTTCACACAGTAATGGATGTTGGTATAGGTCTTTTCAGACTCATCGATATACCAAGCCGAGTCATTCTCAATGGGGTGAATTGGTGGCCGGTCTGGGTTGAAACGGTTGGTGTCAGTGAATGGCTGGTAGTTCTCGATCATGTAGTAAGGTAGTCCACTGTCCTCTCTTATCGAGATCTGCTCAGGTGGCATTATGCATATGGGCAATGATGAGGCAGATTTGCCACTCTTCTTTTCCTTGCCACCCTTTTTCTTCTTAGCCTGCTTCGGAGCGTAGGATGAGATGACAAAGGCCTTCTGGAGGTACTTGAGGCCTTTGAAAAAGTCATTTACGTTGACGACACTTTCACGCTTTTTGTCATGTTCCAGGATGATCCTTTGTAGGTTCTCATTACTTACAGGAGGAGCTTGATGCGCTTGAAGCGAAGACACAAAATTCTCCACAGAAACGTTTTCAACAGGTTTGTCGAGTCCCTCGGCAGTTTCAAAGGCTTTGCGCAAGGCTGTCTCATGTTCACAGGACCAGTCGTGAAGGGTGACGGCCCAGAGTTCATTGGGGTTTACGGCATCGGGCGCAGATAGCTTCACATGCCTTTTCTCTGCTTTCTTGAGCTCCTTCAGGGCAGCTTTGTGGCCATTGCTTTTAGCGACTTGGCTTGGAAGTTGACCATCCAGATTCTTCAGTTTAGGATTACATCCTGTTGTAGACAATAGACAGTACTGCTATGAATAAAGGTGCGGTCACATTTACCATTGTTCTGCAAAATTTTTGTGGGCAAAATCCAGCCATTCCAATAGAAATTTGCGCAAAGTTCCCAAAGAAAATTTCGCTCATGTTCAAATTGGTCAAATTGCTTGACTTGAAAGTGTGTGAGCTGAGTTTCATACAACTCTATTTTTTGACATTTTTTGCACAGGAAATCTCATGGAAATTTCACAAATATGGCTGCACTTTAAAGCAGTAGAGTATTTTTAGTATTTTTTTAACAAATGAGCAGTGTTCTGATGTTTAATTTGCAGAATTGGTAGTCATCATTGTTGGGTAAACTTCTGTAGTGGTGAACGGAAACTACAACAAATACAATTTTCGCATTCCCATTTGTCCCAATAGCAAAAGAAAAACTCTACGAATGTGTTTCTATGATTTTCCAAAATAAGTAAAAAAAAAAAAATATTGAGAAAGATTTTGTCAAATTTTCTATCACTCCCTCAGCTGTTGTATTAGAAAAAGTCACTCAGCAGCAATAAACAGGTAATAAAACTCAAAGTACAGTTTTGTTAATGTGCCTTCAATGTACATATTTTTAAAAAGTAGACATTAAAACATTTCAAACGCATTAGCACAGTCTGTGAAAAGTCAAATCAAGTTACGTTTATTTTTATACCGCTTTTTTCAATAGAAATTGTTTCAAAGCAGTTTTAAACAGGAAAGCAACAGAATTAATAATGCAAACTTCAAAAATGAGGCAAATCCAAATTCTGCTATAAAGCAGCTGTAGCAGACAATAGTGTCATTATTCAACTCCATGAGTTCAGTGTTGGTTCAGTTCAGTTCAATACCTGTGTAAAGTTCATTAGGAAACAAGTTCAATTCACTGATAAGCAGCTCTACTGAAGACAGTAGTGTGTCGTTATTCAGCTTGAATCAGGTCAATGTTTATTTAATTTAGTCAGTAATTGTTTTGGGGAAAATGGAAAGACATTAGACCCAGCCTACCTCTTTGGGCCAGGAATCTACAGCACTCATTAAAGCCGCCAGCAGCAGCGAAGTGCAGTGGTGTGTTACCCTTTGTCGAGCTGATACCCAAGTCAGCAGAGTATGCAGAGAGCACCTGTAAAACCTGTATAAAGCAGAGACAGTAATACTCTCCAAAGTGAAACAAAGGTGAATTTTATGCTATTTAGAATGCCATGGCATAACCTCAAGGAAACCTCCTTCTGCGGCAAAGTGGGTAGCACATCGTCCTTCCTGATCAAGCATGTCAGGATTCCCTCCTTTTTGTAAAATGGCTCTGACAAGCTTCACAGCACCAGCCTTAGATGCCTCCATGAGCGCAGAGCATCGTGTCACCTTTGGAGAGCCAAAACATAACAAATATACTGATTCAACTCCATCAAAATCCACATTTTCATGCTGACCTATTAAGCAGACTGTATCATATTTTATATGGAAATTTCGAAAGACTCCAAATTATCAATATGATCAAAACTTTTAGTATTCCTTTTAGTATTAGTATTTAGTATTATTCTAAAAACGTAAAGTCTTTTTGCTCTGAAATCTTTATTGATTTAAATGTAAGAATAACCTTACATTGTTAGCAATATTTCAAAATCACGTTAAAATGTGTTTATCAAATATGATATATTAGGCTTTTGGGGAACATTTATTTTTCATCTCTCAATCATCATTGTATTGCATTGCATTATATGTTTTGCCCCCCACAATAAAATCTAATCTACAGCACTTTAATCATAAAGCGAAACATTTAAATATCATCTTACTAAGAAAAATTATTGAGAGAGAGAGTGACAATTAATATTTATATGCATTTTATGTAAGTAGACTGTTATAAAGAACTCATTGATCTACATTACAAGTTATGAAGCTATCAGAATGTTTGGCCATATAAATAATACTTTTTGGCCATTAGCAACTGCACAATATTGCTCAGTTTGAACCTCTAAATAAAGTGTACGTGTTTTTTTGTCCTAATATGAGCTCCATATTATCACTAAATGAGCTATAAAAGTAATTGTAATATTATATCTTTGTAAAAGAGATCTTTGAATCATCTATGCATACAATTTTTGATTCTTGTTGGGTCAAACATATAAGGGAACATTAATCTGATTCTGAGCTATGATTTGAGGACAGATCTCAAACCTGATTTACTGCATTTGGATCAGCTCCTTTCTCCAGAATGTTTACGCACAGATCTTCACAGTCCTTTGCATTCTCACAGGCAAACACAAACAGTGGCTTCCCCGAGTTAGAAACATTGTTGACATTTGTATTGCAGCTGAGCGCCATCTGCAGGCAGAGAGCATGTTCTTTAGCTGGAGAGATGCAGTAGAACAGAACCCCTACAAATGAAGAGTATGATTAGTAAAAGCAATAGATTTAACCGAGGAAATGACAATAAATATTATATAAAAGAATAAGGAAAAAAACATAGCCTTATCTTTTTCAACTATAATTTGAATGTCTCGGTTATATACTTTGAGACTTCAACAGGTAAATAAATTGTCAACAAGTTCGATTAAAATTGTAGAGTATATAAAAAGATGTTCTTACCTTTTCCCTCTTCATCTGTGAGATTCACATTTGCATGATTTGTGATCAAAAGATACACAATATTGAAGTAGCCCAACTGTGCAGCCAGCATCAGTGGTGTGCGGCCCTTCTTGTCCTGTATGTCAGGATGGGCTCCTAGTGACAGAAGGAACCGTGCCAAGTCTTCATCATGGGCCAGAGAGGCCTGGAACAAGGCACCGAGTCCCTGTTTGGGTTCTGTCAGATTTAGCAGATTGGATACACCCACGTCGACCATCTTATTTATCTGCGGTTTGTTCTTCTCCCGTACATATTGCAGGAGTTTATAGATCTGGAGGACCTCAAGGTTGCCTTCCGCCACCCAGTTTACCACACTTGCTGAAGTCTCCTCCATTCTCTTATCTTCGTGTTTACCTAGTCTTCAAAACTAATAAATCATATTAAAAACATGGCAGTGGGCCAACTGAAAGCCTGCCAGATCATGTGTACATTCAAATATTTAGAGATGATTAACAACAAATGCATTTTAGAACTTACTACAAAACGTAACGGACAGCACAGTTTCGGCTGCACTCGGTAAAAATCGTGAATCGTCGTGCTCAGCTCGCGCTGACACTTTCGGCCACACTCGGTAAAAGCCGTTAGACTTCGTGTCCATGTTTACGCTCTCCCATTCACTGAAAGATACGGAACAGTGTAACGTCATGACCTTTCGTCTCATGTCCATAGTTCAGGATTTCGTTCTGCAGGAAGAATATGGGAGACAAAAAGATACTCACCATTGGTTTGGTGTGTCTGGATATCATAAATGTTGTGGATAAATACCCGGAAGAAGATACTGATACCAGGTGAGAAATTCTGATAATATTGTATAATTGCAAATCATTTCTTGATGTACTTTTTGCGTTAGCGTTCCGAACGCATAATCAGTCTGACCATAAAGAGCATCCTGCTATACACTGTAGGTAATGTTGCATCACAGGTGTTATGAAATAACGTGCAACTGGTTGGTAGGTGTTTGTCTCAGAGATGGCAGAGGGGAGGAAATGCATCAAACACGTGCACAGTTTTGTCTCTGCTTGGGGCCCCGTGTGCATTTATGGGGTCTTTGGCTCCTGGACCAGTAGCTGAGTAAGTGTTTTCTACCTACTATTATGCAACAACATTTTCAGAGTAGGCTATTATGTACATTCTATATGTACATGCATGATTATTAGGAGTTCCTTATTTTCAGCAATGCTGTGTATTTAATCAAAATACAACAAAAACAGTCATATTGAAAAATATTGTTACAATTTAATAGAACATTTTGTTCTATTATTATTTATTATTCTATGTTATTGTATGTATTGGAATTTATTCCCATGATGGCAAAGCTGAATTTCATCATTACTCCAGTGTTCAGTGTCACATGATCCTTCAAAATTCATTAAAATATGCTGATTTGGCACTTAAGAAACATTTATTATCAATGTTGAAAACAGTTGCACTGTTTAATATTTTTGCCAAAACCATAATTTTTTCAGAATTCTTTGAATCTTGCATTTATTTGAAAAAGAAATCTTTTGTAACATTATAAACATATTTACTGTAACTTTTGATCAATTTAATGCATCTTTGCTAAATAAAAGTATTAATTTATTTGAAAAGAGTCTTACTTTTCCCAGACTTTTGAATGGTAGTGTATCACAGTTTCCACAAAATTATGACGTAGCTCAACTGCTTTCAACGTTATTAATAATAAGAAATGTCCTGAACATCAAATCATCATATTAGAATGATTTCTGAAAAAACATGTGACACTGAAGACTCTTTGCTGGATGGATTTTCATCTTTTCTTACTCCCCAACTTCAATATCAGCGGAAATACACTTCCCTATCCCTCACACAACTTTAGATTACATACACTGCATACTTTTGCTTGCTAATTTGTTCTTCTAGCTTCATCTTGAATGACTTTCAAATGTACAAGATTGACATCTCTCTTCTTCTGGAGCATGCCGAATGCTCCTTTCCAGCTTCTGTAGTAATCAGCAGTGTGATGACAGGAAGCCGTACAATTCTGCATATGAACAGGTTTGTGTGCGAGTTTGTGTGTACTGTAAGTACTATGAAGCTCTTTCCTCACAGGATGGCTGTCGCAGCAGATCACATCAAAACAACAAGTGAAAGTATACTAACTGCTCAAAGTGGTAATGCTTTTTCCCTTTAAAGGGTGCACTAAAGGTGCATGGTTCAAAGTTCAGTCTGGCACGCTTTGTGAGCCTGTTATATGTTTCCTGCCCAAATCACTCAGTAGTGCATATGGGTCACTGCAATACCTCTCTGTTTGCTGCACTAGTTTCATCGTGGGGGATTTTGCACGGCGTGGGGTGGACATATCTGGTGTGGCTTGGCAGCAGTGGGGTGAGACCCCGTGTGCCTGTTGTGTGGTGTGTCCCACCAATGGCTCTCGCACTGTCGTGCTCTCGGACACGTAAGAGTAGCATCCAAAGTCACAATAATCATAACATAGCAAGTTAGATGGGTACCTGGTAAATTACCATTTCCCATTCTCAAACATAATCTAAGAAATTCTTTCCGCAAATGGCACTGCTGTAATTGACAGTAATTTAGACTTAAAGTAGCTGCCATTAACAAATCATGACAATTTGACATTGCATGCATTAATTTGGGGTGGGGGGGGTTGTTATTTTCAGTTCATTTATGTTTTACAATTAAATGTCTGTTTTATACAAGATTATTTTCTTTAATCGTTTTAAACAACACACAACAGCACACAATGTCAAAGCTTACTAACTTCTTCCACGGCTTTCTGAATTACGTGATTCTGACAGATCAGTTGCTACATTCTATGGCCAAATATTGTATATGTAATATGTATATAATAACCACTAAACTATATAAATGAATTATATGAAATTATAATGAAGCTCACATCATTATGTAAATTTATTTGGTAAGCAGCCGTGTAATAAGTTGCATAATGTTCAGTCAGCCATTCAGTCAGCTTGTTTCTAAAAAATAAAAAAGGTCATGGTGACTTGTTATCTCACAGTTTTGGCTTTTTTCCTCAGAATTGAAAAATATAAAGATCTCAATTAAAGATATAAACATCTTGCAATTCTGACGTTGTATGTAAACTTACGACTTTATAGATATAAAGTCACAATTCTGAAAAGAAAAGTTTGAATTGTGAGATAAACTAGCAGTTGTGAGAAAAAGTTGCAATTAGCTTTTTATTTTTAATTCTGTGGAAACAAAAAAAAAAACAGAATTGTGATTCAGAATTCTGAGAAAAAGTCAGAATTCTGAGGAAAGAAATCTGAAGGGCAATATATAAATTCTGAGATGTAAAATCAGAATTCGTGAGTCTGAAAAATAATTAATATTTTCCAATTCTGATTTTTTTTCTCAGAATTATGAGTTTATATCTGAAATTTTGAGTTTTTTTCTTAGATTTCTACTTTCCAATTCTGACTTTTTTCTCAGAATTGTAAGTTTATATCTCAATATTTTGAGTTTTTTTTCTTAGATTTGTGAAGATAAAAATCTGAATTGTGAGATAAAAAGTCAATTACATTTTTTTGTCTTTTATCCTGTGACAGAAACGGCTCCCATAAAGTCCTGATCACCCAGTTAAGGTTTATTTTTGTGGTTAAGACTGGCTGAATGTACATTGTCCTCACTTTCAATTGCTTTGTTTGTAGCAAACTAATACATAAAAAACACTTATTTTCACCTAGGCCTTGAATAATATTTCTAGTCTCTAAAACCTGTTTTAAGAACTTCCAAAATCTTTTCCCTCTTTGCTGAGAAGCAGACTTTGGTTTATAATCACAAATATCTTGTAATCACAGCCCAAAGCAGCCCAAAGCTGACTATTTGTCTGTACTGATGACTGTTATCAAGTGCTTTACTGTATACAAACTAAGGCAATAATCTAGGGTTTTTCCACTATACAGACCTTTCACTGATTCAGTTTGTGACTGTAAACAGTTGTTTATAATATGATTACAGCAGATCATGTCAAAATAATGGATAGTGTCCTATCATGTACACAAAGTACAATCATTACTTACTGATTGTTGTAGTCTAAAATACAAGAGAACTTTCATCAGCTATTCTCTCTGTTTAATCAGAAACTTGCCAGATGTTTCTGTAGAAGATTTTTCAAAGGTGGACCTCAGCCAGTACAAGTGGATCCACTGGGAGGTGAGAGTGTCCGCCAAATATCTTTCACTTGCTTCATAGTAACACTCCAAGTTCGCACTAGTCACACTGAAACACTATTTAGTTAATTCTGATCTGTGTTTAATAGCTTTATTCCAGAGAATACAGTAGAGAACTAAAGCTGTTATATGAATGCATTGTCAGGGCCGTAATGCTGACGAACAAGTGAAGATGATTGAGAGGGTGAGAGAGTATAACAGCAAACAGGAAGAGAAGAACAGAATCACCATCTCTGTGGAAATCGAGAAGACCAGGGAACCCCTCTACCAGCTCTTCCCTCTTGGTGATTTGGTATGATTTTACTACATTTCAAACAAACTTCACATGAATAAAACACATTATGTTAACATGGATTAACCACATAGTCAAATGTTCTTTGTAAACTGGTTTTGGACTGTCAGATCACTCAAAATATTTACATTTCAAACATTTATTTAAAATATTTTATTTAAAATGTATATATTATAATGTATATATACTACCGTTCAAAAGTTTGGGGTCAGTATGATTATTTTATTATTATGATCATTTAAGGAAGCATTAAATTGATCAGAAGTGGCAGTAAAGACATTTATAATTTTATAAAAAATTTCAATTTCAAATTGTTTAAAATTCAGCTTTGTGATCACAGGAAAAAATTACATTTCAATCATGACAACTCTCGGAACATTTTAGCATGGTGTAAAAACCTGTCACTCATGAATCATAACGTCTGCTGAGCCCTCGTGATAAGTGCGGCTGTCGACGTTTACATCAGCACCAGCGCCTCTGCAGTGTGTGTGTGTGTGTGTAGTAACGTTATGATGACTGATTGGATGCAGAATACATACTTGGGCTTGTTTTGTTAAACAATTAGCCTATGCAATTTATATGTTTGAAACCCGCCAAACTGACCCCAAATCAGCCCAAATTTTGTCCACCGGCCCAAGCCAATTTTTACCCGCACAATCAAATTCAAAACCGGCCAATCTGGCAACACTGCTACCAATGCATATGGCGATACGGTGCCGTGAGTATTTAAGACATGCTGCTGCTGCACAAATAGCATATAAAATAACCCGTAGCAGATCTATACAGGTGGAGCTGGGGAAGGTGGAAGTTTTCAGAGAACTCTGAAAGCGCGCTGCAGGAATCTCAAGTGAATGCTAGCCAGCCATATAAATGCCAGGCAGTAAGCTCATTGGCTGCATATGCAGCATGAACCAATCAGCTTGTGCTAAGTCGTTTAACTCTCTGAATATCATCAGTTACGTTAATACCCCGTCAGAATGCGCCACCTAGAGTTTCATGACTGAACTATATATTTAAATAACTACAATGAAAAATTTATTTTCAATTGTAATAATATTGCTTAATATGATTGTTTTTTTTGTTTGTTTTTTATAAATATATTTAAATAAGACAATTTTAAATATATTTAAAAATGTCAAAATATATGACTTATAAGTGGGTCCTATAACACAATCTGGATTCCACAAATATTTCTCTTTTTTTTTTTTGCTTTGATTTTGAAAAATCTTTAAATAAACAGAGCTGAGAATACTGAACTGGGAAGTCATACTGAAGTTCTAATATATAATAAAAACACATTCAACAAAATATTTAATGAACATGCAAGGAGCATAAGATTTAAAGGAGCAGTGCAGTTAAATTCTGTGGAAATCTGAGTGTGCCGATTATATATGCAGGTCAGCTAATATGCTTTGAGACATGTTTGTACACTACACAACCTGTTTATCTGTGGCTGCTTTCACTCAGGTCTGTGTTAGTAAGGATGTAGCCCAGCACTTTGGGTTTACCTCAGCTGCTGCTGCATTGAAGGGTTTCTATGGTCGTCTGAGAAAGGGGTGAGTCAGTGGTTTAAAACCTCCACTAGATGTCATTAGTGATCCAAAAATTCTGGCCATGTCTATTCGTAATCACTGCTTAAGTGTGTTCTTTTGAAATATTAGCTGTTCCATGTGTTTAGATGAGTTTGTTTGTGGGTCTAGAGCTACCCTCATTTGTGCCTGGGCGGAAAAGGGAGCGGATGCCATGGGTGCTGATGGTGTAATCATCCATTCAGATGCATTCCCGCCTGAGAAGCTTGTAGACACACTTGGAGCAGGAGATACGTTCAATGCTTCTGTGATCTATTCCCTTTCAAACGGTAAGGATGTGGGTCTGATTCTGAAACACAAAGAAGTAAGGGGTTATTTTAAGTTGTGGATATAAATCAAGCTGGATCCTTTCTCTTTTCTGCAGGGGGCAGCCTACAGGATGCTCTCACATTTGGCTGCCAGATTGCAGGCAAAAAATGCGGCGTCCACGGATATGATGGAATTTTACACTAAACATGGCGAAGAGGTGCACAGCTTGAATGTAGTACAGACATGAAGCATGCTGATAAACTTAACTAGCGTTGTAAGCCAGTAGTCATTGTTAAGGCACGGTGAGGTACTGAAAAATGTTGCTTCACATAGAAAAGACTAATGTATATGCAAAGGATAAGTCTAAATTATGATGGTATAGCCCCTACTGATGTTCTTCTGTATTAGAATTAATAAATTAATTGAAAAAAACAACTTACAACTCTTCACTTCCACTTAAAAAAAAAACGAGTAAAATTGCGATATCAGAAAGAAAATAAATTCAACTTGTAAGATTTTTTTTTGTACACTACCAGTCAAATATTTGGAATAATATTTTTTATAAATATTTTTGAAAGAAGTCTTTAATTGTTGCATTTATTTGATCAAAAATACTAAAATATTAATAATATTAAAATATTAAAAATATGAATACTGTGACATATTATTACAATTTAAAATAACTGTTTTCTTTTTTAATATACTTTAAAGTGTAATTAATGTATTCCTGTGATTACATGATCCTTCAGAAATCATTCTAATATGCTGATTTGCTGCTCTAGTAACATTCTTTATTATTATCAATGTTGAATACAGTGATACACTTTCTTTCAAAAGCTCGGGGTAAGAAATTAATACTGTTATTTATAAAGGATGCATTAAGTTGATCAAAAGTGACAGTGAAAACATAATGCAACAAAAGATTTCTATTTCAAATAAATGCAGTTCTTTTGAATTTTATTCACTTTATATTCACCAAAGTATTAAACAGCAAAAGCGGTTTCAACATTGATAATAAAAATAACTATTATTAATAAGAGCGCCAAATGAATACTTTTTTACTGTACTTTTGATCAAATAAATGCAGCTTTGATGAACATGAGACTTTTTACGAACACATTAGTCTAAACTTCTAACCTAAACCTGTATTGAAGAAAAAATATTGTGAGCATACTATCCAACAGTGCTTTGATAATACTTATGAGTTATGAGGAGGAGTTCAGGGCTATTGTTCCCTGATTGATACTGAAGTGTTGGCAAGCATCTCTGCAGCAGTAGGGAGCACAGGCCTGTGTGTTTGCACCATATGCAGAGAAAAAGAGACAGAGGAAGACAGCTGAATATAAGTGAACAGAGATGAAAGACAAACAGGATACGAGACATTTTCCCACCCAATCCCATTTAGACACAGCTGGCCAGCACTACACGGATTCTTTTACCACACCCAATGTGCAATAATGACACCCAGTCTGTCTGACAATATCTGTCTGACATTTACTTTGGGGAAAATTATACAAATGGAATTTCTTTAAGCCTACGTATAAAAACTTTTTTTTTTGTGGATATACTGTAAAATGCACTCTTTTCTCAAATTTGTGGAAATACTGTATCTGTTACTGTTAAACTTTCCAACTTTAAACATACTTAGCATGAAATTAACCACATGAGCAAAGATTCATCAGTGCACATTATTCCAAAGAAAAAATGACTTCATAATATTTCATCAAAATGTAAATGTAACTTACTGTACCTCAGAACCAACTTTCCTTTTCAGCCACAAACATGAATACATGAATATGATCTGAGAAGACAAGGAAACCAATAGCCAAATAGCTATTTATTATCATAGGCTATGTAGTAGTTGAAAGTTATGCATGACTTAGTTGTTGCATTAGTATACTATGGATTTAAAAAAAAAAAAAAAAAAGCAAAATCCTTTTGGATATGTCGAGATTCTCTCAAGGGGGAAGTTAGGCACCAGTCTCCACATCCTGATCAAAAAGCCTCCTCTAATGTGTCCATGACATGCCAATGTTGTTTCCTCTCAATCCACTGAAATCTCATGTTCAGCTCATCTCCAATTTGCACTTTGGATGATCCAATCCAATCCTGATGGATAAAATAATGTTTCATCCTATTTACATTGACAATTCTGTTTAATTTGGAAATATGTTTCATTACAAAACTAAAAAGGGTTGAACTTGTGAATGCTATTTCATGCTGACTTCATCAAAGAAAAGAAAAAAAATAGATGGTTGACTTTCCCTACAGACTGTATTTAGAGTTCTTAAAGTTGTAAAAGCAATACAGAAATACAATATGAGGAAATGAAAAAAACAAAACAAAAAAACATGAAAACTCCCAATGGTGGCACATATCAGAAAGAGGGCAGAAGGTTCACTTATCAACACTTTGTCTAGACACCAGTGACTTGACAAGCAGAAGGCATTATTCATCATAAACTACATCCCCATATGACTATGGATGGACACCCAGAAATGTTTTTCTTTCCATTAAATCACAAGCCAATCTCCAAACGACTTCTCTGGCTTGCGACATGGAAAATTAAATGCATTGTGCACTCTCCTTAATCACAGCGTTTCTGTGCACGTGCCTCTAAAAATTATTTTTCAAAACAGAAACGGCGGGTCTTTTCTATTTGAGAACATGCTTTCAATCACATTTTGCTTTGACAAATGAGCCAGCAACTCCAGTATGGACTTTTTCCATGTTGAATAGAGAAGTCACAGACAGTGGCAAAACTTTCACCATCAATCACTGACTGGAATTCTATTCAACAGACTCATGGTTCTTGAGTACCAGAACGCTCCTCATCGTGTTTGAGACAATGAACAGTATAGTCTGCTTAGTGTTTTGAACAATGCCGGTGCTAAATTAAATGGTATGTCTTCCAGTAATCCAATATACCTGACAAAACCCCATAAAACTTAAGTTCAGCAGAGAGTAAAATGTGTAAAATTAAATATCTTTATTTGAAACACACGTGTTGCCAATGTACACATTCAAGGTAACAGGTTAAACCGTGAGAGGGAACTATAAAATCTTAGATCAGGTCTCTTTTACATGTAAATAGATGTTTTAATGCTTACGTTGCTGCCATAGCTTCCATTTTATGAGCTGGGGAATCTCTTTATAACTAAAAATAATAAATGAAACAGCACATAAAAGATAGCAGCCTTAATTTTCAACATAGCGTTACACAGAGATCTTTTCTCTCAACGTGCTGTGAAATTGCACAAGCATGTTTTAAACAAGAAAAAGCAAAAGCCGCGTAGTTCAAAATTCTTTGGGCTGTCGTACAGTAAACATTCAAGCGAGACCACACAGCAAGAAACGGTTGATGAAGGACACCCTCTGAATCCTCAGCATTGTTATTCTTCAAAGGCACTTTGTTGAACCATATTAAGGACAGACTCTGTTTGATAATAATCTCCATTGGGCGCTCAGACTGGGAATATGAATATGGAGCGAACTGCAATAGTCCTCCGCTCCAGTAGAACTGATGTCTTTGTAAACGCTTCAACAGGATCACAAAATGCAGGATGATGCATGTACAAAAAGCCCTTTTTTGTTGGTTAGATAAGCTGCTGTGGAAACCGTGTGCCTGAGGAACGAAGATTTCATTGCATTCATCTCTTTTCCAGAGGCAGAGTTTGCATGGAAAGCAGTGATGTACGTCACTGATTGTTAGGTTGGATAATATATTAAAAGATTCCTGAAATCATTAACTACCAACCACGTATTTAATTAAGTAAAGTGTCTTTGGCAAAAGCAGGATGTTACTCCTGGAAAACTTGGCACTTGCAATATAAAAAAATAGAAAGAATCAAAATGAAGGCACATACTGTACTTTTAAAGATCATCCCTTGACTCAAAGCAAAAAAGGAGCACAGGATTTAAACATTCACAGCAAAAATATGAATTTCTTTCATCAAATCTCCCAAATTCCACACCCATCAGCCTAACCTATATCACCCTGACTGTGAGTCAAGCTCTTTGGCAGAAGAGTACTTTTCCGTGCTGTGGCATACATGGGAAGTCGAACAGACCTCACAGTCATCTTCGGTGCATGAGATATTATTCATAACTCATGCCTGTGATTCATATAAAATGGAAATATCTCAATAAGAACATCGTCAACAATGGTCGCACAAACCTACAGTAGTAGTTGTTACAACACTTCTCCAAAATTCGGGTTAGGATTACATATCAAGGGCAACAGTTCCTCCAATTAAAACTATATTCTCTGTTCAAGGAGTTCATAGGAGGTCTAACAACATCTGTAGATTTGGAAACGATACCGAAGGAAAATCAACGCACCCAGGTGGATAAGCGTAATTTAGAGTGTCTCTTTCTAGCCCCGTCGTTTTGCTGGTCTTCTGATTAGTCTCAGTGCTAATCAGACCACTACACATCTTCATATAGAAGCATACCACTGAAGATAGTTAAAGGCTCCACTGAATGGGCCAGTTTGCCCATAACCAGGTCTATGCAGACTGTGTCGCCCACCTGAAGGGGCAGGATGATGTTGAAGACAGCCAGAGAACCTGGTGTTGGTTTGGCCTCGGCCATGGGTTTGTTTTCCAACCCTTCTGGTTGGTAACCCGCTGAGTCCACCCGAGCCATGCCGTAGTTAGACCTGGAGAGCACGGCTTCAATCTTCTCATTTTTGTGACCGGTCAGGATAGCACTGAAGAAGTAGCGTCCATCTAGTGGTGCAGTAAAGATGCCTGTATTCAAGAGAAGAAAAGATGGATACAGTTTTCCATGACTCCATCTTTCCTCATTATCTTGGGAAGCAGAAATGCAAATAGACTGTTTATAGTCAGTGCCAAGATTACCTGTTCGTGGATTATAATAGCCTCCTTCATTTACAATGGTCTTGTCAAAAATGATCGTTCCAGATGTAACCATTGGATTTGTGAGAGCTGCTGAGAAGGAAAGACGTGGTATGTTGGCATCTGCACCGGCCAAACCTGAAATGCGAATCACAACAGTTAAGTTTTTTTTTTTTTAAAGCCCTTTTTGTTTTTAAATTGTTGACATCACCAGTTCCTAATCCTAAATTCATCCCTATATTCTAATACAGACATTCTTTTCACAACCAGTTTTAGTTATCAGCTGCTGGCCTTTGGCTCAACTACTGACCCAGTACTGCCAATAACAACTGAACACATGCCGCAACACTTAAGACAGAAAAATTGCTGACTCCCATGCAAACAGACACTACATTTACATTTAGTCATTTAGCAGACGCTTTTATCCAAAGC
>NW_015542408.1:2204672-2233529 GCF_001515605.1 Sinocyclocheilus anshuiensis | reverse complement strand
GCAATCAAAATCAACAAAAGAGCAATGATATGCAAGTGCTATAACAAGTCTCAGTTAGCTTAACGCAGTACACGTAGCAAGGTTTTTTTTTTTATTATCTAATAAATAAAAAGAAAACAGATAGAATAGAAAAAGAATAGAGTAAGCTAGTGTTAGATTTTTTTTTTTTTGCTTTTGTTATTTGTATAATAAATAAAAAGAAAACAGATAGAATACAAAAAGATTAGAAACGCTAGTGTTAGTTTTTTTTTTTTTAAGAAAACAAGCAGTAAATCAACAGAGTACAAGTCTAAATGGGTCTCTTGCCAGTCTTAGGGCTTCAACAACTGAGAGCAAGGCAGTCTCGGTTGAATGCTGGTTGCTGTCGAGGAGGTTGTTCTGTGTGAGAAAAGCAGACACTTGGTTGAACACAGCTCGTTCAAGTGTTTTTGCAATGAAAGGAAGAAGGAAAAACAATCTGTAGTTCTCTTGGATGTGAATGAGCGTATGTTTGCTGGTAAGATGTGCTTGACAGATTGTGGTGTGGAAAATTGTGCACTGATTGTTTTAATTTTATTAATAAAGAACGTGGCAAAGTCGTCAGCTGTTGGAGATGAAGGAGGGGGAGGACAAAGGAGGGAGGTAAATGTTTTAAAAAGCATGCGAGAGTTATTCTAATTGTTAATTTTGTTATGATAGTATGTCCTTTTAGCAGTGGAGACATTAGCAGAGAAGTAAGAGAGGAGAGACTGATACATATTAAGGTCAGTAGGATTTTTTTATTTGCGCCACACCCTTTCAGCAGCCCTGAGCTTAGAACGATGTTCGCGGAGAACATCAGACAGTCAAGGGGCTGAAGGGGTGGTACGGGCTGGCCTGGAAGACAAGGGGCAGACAGTGTCTAAACAAGATGTAAGACTGGAGCAGAAAGTATCAGTAGCACTGTTAGCATCAAAAGAAGCTAACTGTTTAGGGGGAGGAAGCGAAGATGAAACCATAGCAGATAGCCGGGAGGGTGAGAGTGAGCATAGGTTACGTCGAAAGATGACATGTGGAGGGGTATGTGTTTGTCAGGAATCATGTTGAGGTTAAGAGTGAGGAGGGAGTGATCCGAGGTGTGCAGTGGAGTAACCAGCACTTGATCAGTGGAGCAGTGTCGTGTGTAAATAAGGTCCAGTTGGTTGCCTGATTTGAGAGTAGCCGTAGGTAACACTCTCTTGAGATCAAAAGAGGCAAGCAGAGTGTGGAAGTCTGCAGCCTCAGGTTTATCTAGGTGGATGTGGAAGTCTCCAAGCATAACTATGGGAGAACCATCCTCAGGAAAGGTTGAGAGCAGCAAATCTAATTCATCCAAGAAGTTACCTAGTGGTCCTGGGGGTCGATAAACAACTACAAAATGGATTTTAAAATGGTGGGTAATAGTGACTGAATGTGATTTAAAGGAGCTGTTAATACCCAGAGAAGGTAAAGGAATACATTTCCAATCATTAGAGATAAGCAGACCAGTACCTCCACCTCTTCCAGTCAGATGGGGAGTGTGGGAAAATTAGAAATTATTGGAGCGTGCTGCAGGTGTAGCAGTGTCCTCTGGTTTGATCCAGGTCTCTGTCAGGGCCATGAGGTTTAGTCTTGAATGACTAGCAATAGATGTAATGAAATCTGCTTTGTTTACTGCAGACTGACAATTCCAGAGATCAATAGAAAAATAAAGTAGTGTTTTAGCAGACATAGGCAAAGTGCGCAGGTTGTTAGGCTTGCGCTGCCTATAGTGTGTTATGCGTGGTTTGCGTGTGGTAGTAATAGTCGGGATATGCAAACATTATTGGAGAGTGCTGCAGGAGTAGCAGTGTCCTCTGGTTTGATCCACTTCTCTGTCAGGGTCATGAGGTTTAGTCTTGAATGACTAGCAATAGATGTAATGAAATCTGCTTTGTTTACTGCAGACTGACAATTCCAGAGACCAATAGAAAAAGAAAGTAGTGTATTAGCAGACATAGGCAAAGTATGCAGGTTGTCAGGATTGCGCTGCCTATAGTATGTGATGGGTGGTAGGGATATGGAAACACATAGTAAGAGTTGGTCATAAAAACTGAAACAGAAGTGAAGCAAGCTGTAGAAAAGAGGATGACTCAAAAGCAATACTTATGTCCCTTGCCGGTGTCCCTGCCCGTTGGAGTCGCACGGTAGAATTGATGGTCTTTACACTCTTCGGTCTTCACACGAGGGCTGCCACGGTATACTAACGCTGATTGACTGCTTCTCTCAAAGAGTATTTCTTTACACTGTCTTGTGCTAGCACTTGCAGTATGTCTCAACACAGTAAACAAAACAAGCGTTTCCTCCAAGCGACAACTGAACTTGTAAATGTGTAAACAAATTTACACGTATCTAACTGAATTGTTGTCTTCATTTCAGACATTGGCAGTGGCACACATCAAATAACCTCAGTGTTTGACTAAGATATGGCTGCTAAAAAATGAAAAGCAAATGAAATACATACCTCGCTCTCCTCTGAGACCTAAAATAGGAGAAAGCAAAATGTGAGTAATTTTAAAAAATATGGGGCAAGTGCCAAATAATACGAAATGTCTAGTTCACCCAAAAATTTCAATTGTGATTGTGAAATTTACTCATCCTCATGTCATTCCAATCTTGTTTTTTTTTTTTATCCATGCTAAGCCAAGCTCCAAAAAGCACCATGAATAAGTTAACAATGACAAAATATTTCTGGGTGAACATTTCCACTATTACTTTAACCAACATGACAAAATGAATGAACAAAAACAAGGTTTCTCACCAGGAGGTCCTTTTGGCCCAGGTAAGCCCGGAATACCTGGTGGTCCATCGTTACCTGGAGGTCCCTGTGGACCTGGGAGCCCTCTTTCTCCTTGCGGACCTGGTGGTCCAGGTAAACCTATAATCAGAAAAGAAGAAATTAAAATTTTAATTTTTCATATACATCAGGGTTTTGAAAATTCCAAAACTGAATAATCATTTCCTATTGAAAGTGTGTGAATTTAAATTGAATGGGCACACCCTAGAGGAAGTTAAATAGGAATTTGAAATGGAATGACAGCAAGAGAGGTTTGCTGAATTGTAATTCAAAGACATTCAACAAAGTCATTGCTTTATGAATCAAAATATCTAGTATCCATTTCAGTTCAGAATGGTGTACAACCCTGATATCCATTAAAATATAAGAGCTATATTAGTTACGGTTGCTGGACATTTAGAATATGTTCTTACAGGTTGCAATGTTAGTAAGTTAAAAACATAAACTTTCATTTCAAGCACTTAAGTCAGACCTGTCAAGTCGTTCTCAGTTAAGCTCTGGAACTCCTTGAGGATGTGGACCATTGAGGAATTGAGTCTCTTGATCTTGCCGTGGATATCATCCAGATGTGTGTTCTGGAGGATCTCAATGAACCCACTGTGTGAGATTACTGTGTTGTTTAGCCCACTGACACAGTTCCACAGGCTAGACACGTGTTTGTTCAGGCCTTCTTTGATCTTCTGGAGATTGTCTGAGACAGAGTCAAGCCGACCACAAACCACTTCGAGTTTAGAGAGCCTCTTATCCAGACCATCGCCAGTCCTCTTGCAGTCACCCATCTCGACCACAAAGTTGTTCCCAAAGCGGCGTACATCTCGGTCAACGTTGTCAAAGCGTATCCTGCTATCCTCTATGTGTTCTGTCATTTCCTGCTGGATCTTGTCAATTTCAGAAATGATTTTGTCTTTGGTGTTTCCAAGGTCGGTGATAACACTGTCGTGTTTCTGGACCACATGCTCCAGACCTTTTAGAGTGTCATTGATGGAGCTGAAGGTTAAGATGACTTCAGACAGTTCTCCCTGAATTGACCTGAGGTCACCGGTATTACTGCTGATGACACTGTGTCCATCCAGTGGTTTCTGTGGGTCATCCAGGTGACCTGTTCCTGATTCCGTTCCTGTAGGAGTATTCAGGGTGATCTTGCATTGACCACTGCATTTCTGTACCTCCTTTCTCAACTGATCCATTTTGCCCTGCAAACCGGAGCAAACGTCCACACAACCCGAGTCAATTTTACCTTTAATGTAATTCATTTCCTTCTGCCATCTTTCCATGGAATGGTTTGTGATGTTCTTGAGTTTCTTTAGGTCATCTTCCACTGTGCTGCACACGTTACAGTTCTCAATCTCCATGACAATCCTGTTAAAGTGTTCCCCATTGTCTCCAGTCAGTGCTTTGATCTTGCGAACATCATGGCTGAGGTTAATGACCCTATCTTCAAGAGAATCACCAGACACCGAGAGATCCTTAAGTCGTGTGTCAAACCTCTTGATCTCATCTTCATTTGCAATGACTCTCCACTCTAAAGACTTCACCGTCTCTCCAGAGCTCGGACTACCACCGGTTGGACTAAACCCAGAACTTGAGCCTGAGCATCCAGAGCATTCGCTTAACCTTCTGTCTATAAAGGATGTTGTATTCTCAAGCCGAGATAGGCGCTTATCAAGATCAAATACAGTTTCTTTAACAAGTCCAATATCAAGGTCCATGTCATTAATCTTGTATTCCTGGTCAAGAATACGATTATTGAATTCATTGCGAAGATTTCTGAGTTCCTGCTGGAATGAGTCCCGTATGTTAGTCTCCATATAAGCACAGTTTTCCTCTGCCTTCTGGACAGTGTTGTTGAGCTGTCTCTCCAGGTCTTTTAGATTATTATTGAAAAAGTCTTCTGGCATTATAGGAACTTGTCCATGTTCACCTTTTACTCCAAAATTTCCACCACCTCCAAATCCTCCTAGTTCCATATTCAGACGATCCTGAAGCTTGTCGTAGGCCTCTGACGTTGAGCTTATCTTCCTGTCCATGTCATTAAGTCGTCTACTGAGGTTTGTCACAGTGTCGCAGCAGCCTTGAGACCGGCTGAGGTCTCGGCGTAAACCATCAAGAGTCTGGCGGTGACGCTGGTCCATGGCGTTAATCTGCTTTTCCAGAGCCAAGATCCTCTCCCGATCTTGTTGCTGTTGTCGCCTCAAGTCTTCCACTCCAGATTGACAGGCAGAACAGGAAAGAGTCACTCGACGTTCAAGCTCTCTGAGGATTTCCTCCTTCAAGGTGTTGAACCTGCTTCCTCCGACTCCTCCAATGTCTAGATCGTTGCCTCCACCCTTTCCATTCACGAGGTGGTTATTGATGCTGACTAGAGTCTTGTCATGAGCTTGAGTACGGTTGTCCAACTGATCAAGCTTGGTCTGAATGTTATGGATGGTCTCTTTCATTTCAGGCTGGGCTGCATCAGCTGGTGTTTTGCCACTATTAAAACCTGGTTTACGTATTTCCTCTTGGAATTTTTCATTCATGCCACGCAGAGTTGACTGCAGGCCAGTTAGGTCTTTGGTCAACTTCTGGATTTTGTCCTCCAGTTGTTTCATCTTGTCATTGTCACCTTTCCCTAGGCAAAGATCAGAATCAGAATGAGCTTTATTGCCAGGTATGTTTACACATACAAGGAATTTGTTTTCGTGACAGATCAAACACAATGGTAATTTTAAAGGGCTAGTTCACCCAAAAATGAAAATTCTGTCATTAATTACTCACCCTCATGTCGTTCCAAACCTGTAAGACCTTTGTTCATCTTTGAAACACAAATTAGGATATTTGTGATGAAATCCGAGAGCTTTCTGACCCTGCATAGACATGCAACGACCACGTTTAAGGCCCAGAAATGTAGTAAGGACATCGTTAAAATAGTCCATGCGACATCAGTGGTTCAACCTTAATTTTATGAAGCTACAAGAATACTTTTTGTGTGCAAAGAAAACAAAAATATTGACTTTATTCAACAATTTCTTCTCTTCTGTGTCAGTCTTTGGGAAGCATTCATGACAGTACCACGACGCATGTGAACATTGCGCACAAAAAGTATTCTCATAGCTTCATAAGATTAGGGTTGGATCACTGATGTCACATGAACACTGATGTTTCTGGGCCTTGAATATGATAGTTCCGATGCTGTCTATGCAGGGTCAGACAACTCTCGGATTTCATCAAAAATATCTTAATTTGTGTTCCGAAGATAAAAGAAGGTCTTACGGGTTTGGAATGACATGAGGGTGAGTAGTTACTGACAGAATTTTAGTCAGTAGCTAATTAAAGATTAGCAATAGTTTGGCAGACACAGAATTCACAGTCTTGTCAACTCTGACAATGAAAGCATTGCTCCAGTGGCCAGTTTTAATATTTCAGAGGATTTCTATAAAGCCTCAGTTATATTTGGATATTTAACAGTGCTTTAAAAATGCAGAAGATGCAGATATGGAAGTATCGAGAACATCAACAAGGCCAGACATTGTTAGACAACTGCGTGAGCAAATACAGCCAACAAAGACATCCAAATATAACCAATGGGTTTTGGTATCCTCCAAAATTAAAAACAGTCAGTGAGAGACTTTTTGGTGCAACATACTGTAAAACTTTTATTGAGAAGATTTGCAGCTCAGTCTGAGGGCCATGAGAAAACATTGGCTTACCATTCCCTCCGCTCTGTCCATGACCGGTATTAGTTCCAGTTTGTCCTGGTTGTGGTCTAGGCCAAGGTCTGCTTGTTGAGATCTGAGTATCAGATCCCCCGTTTGGTCCATCATTACAGTCTTCTCCACTGTATCCATGGCAACACTTCCACTCCATTTCTGTTACCATTTTGTAAGACACCTTATATCTGGGCCTCATATAGGTCCTGTACCTATAAAACACACGGAAACCACTTGAATGAAAGCTTGAAATTTCCTAGTTTGGACACTGTTGCAATAAATCTCGCCAAGTATTTCCTAACTTGCAATGTTTAGTTTGAATTGTGAAATACATGGGACTGTGAAACAAACAAACAATACAATACAAATTATATGCTGTTACAAATTACAAAGAATACAATCAACCAATACAATCTAAAACAACAAAAACTATCCAGGCCTAGTACATGCATTACCTTACAATTCACCTTTCTGTATATTGTCTAATATATTCAAACAGTCTCTCACTTTAAACAAACTGATCCCTTCTGGGAACAATGTTGTGTTGCAACACTCTCTAGTAAACAAATTAGTTTTTGCTCATCGCTGTCAGAGCGAGACCCACACATGCCGACATACACTTGAAAAACAAAGGCTGTATTGCTGGACTGAGTTTTTGGTCTAAGAATAGAGGAAGACATACATACCATATACGTTTCAAAATTAATTCTCAGCACATTCATGTGACTTTTGCTAGTTGCCACACAGACATATGCTGGCCAGCTGTATAAACTCTTGTTTAATGAAAGGCTGGATTATGGTAGAAACAGTGCACATCCTTAGATATGGCATTCAATGTATGCGATCTTTTTGTATGTTTTATCATCCAGAAACCATAAATCTACATGCTGAAGTTTAATACTTATGGTTAAGGGTTTTAAAAAACATTTTTAAGAGAGAACTGTAGTATAAGACCATCTCATCAGAGCCATTTTATTTATGTTGTAATTCTGACCAGTAGTCTAGGTCTCGAGTTCACTGTGTCATTCAAATAAATTTCAGCATTTCTTTTTTTCCCAGGACTTCTGGTTACAGTTCTTAAGCCACTGAATTCTTGTCTCCACGCTCTGTTTGTTCCATTACCCCCGTGAGAAGAAAAAGAGGGGGAAAAGGGGTCACCATACTCTACTGGGTGAGTGTAAAAATAAGTGGTGGTATTTTAGTAGGTTTTAAGCTTAATTCCTGTGGCGCGCTGGTTGTAGAGCTTGGAATGGCATGCCACCTCATTCCATACATAGTGGTGTGTGTGTGTGTGTGTGTGCTGAATCTAAAGGAGTTGGATTAAGCTTTTCCAGCTGGAGTTCAGTACGTTTCCAGCAACTGAAAACCACCTTACAATTGCACACACTTACTAATCCTGGCATCCTCAATCTACATTCTGTTTATCTCCATTTGTTGACATTAGGTTTACTTTGTAAACACAATGTTTTTAGTATGTCTTAGACTTTAATGACTCATAATTCCAGTAAAATGTGATGTGGTATATGTTCTAGTGTCTATGAATGTTATGATAGCTTTCAACATCTGTTTTCTGGCTGAAGTTAGTTGGTGTAGTACATAATGGTTCCCCTTATTTAGAGTGCACTAAATAAAGGCCAGAAAAACAGACTTGCTTTTACCTCAAATGCTCTGACTGATTTGAAGGGTGATAGGTGCATGTTTATATCAACAAACAGATACATAATATGGATGTGCTTAGGTGACATGGTAAAGTAATATACAACTAGCATTAAGCTAAATAACATACAGCAAATGGTACACAACTTTGGGGCCTGTTTCATGCCACAAGCAAAAACAGATTTTGCTGCCTATTACAAGTTACATCATTCATACTGTTTGTGTAAACATTACGGTTGGGTTGCACCAGTCGTTCGTAAGTTCTTAAATTGGAACACAAAATCCACATTAGCGACTTAGTGACTACTAAGATAGTGTTTGTAAGCTCTGTACGTAATTTGGTTGCACCATTTGTTCTTTAGGCAGATTGTAACTAGTAGGCGCTGTAAAATAATGCATAGTCATATAATATGACGCTTACCTTCAGTCATCCAGTAGCAGCCTTCAAATTTGTAAGCAGAAGTGCTCTGAATTTCTGTTAATCCTGGTAAGGTTAATTTTGCCTTCTGTAACTTACGGTTTCCACTGAAATACGATACTTATAAGTATTTTACATAACATTTAGAAACTGTATTTGAAATTAATAAGGAGCAAAAAATAAACAAATACTGACACCAATGCTGTAACTTAGTGTCCCTCTATGTTGCAACTGACCCATAGAGACAACAATTTCGCCACTATTATGCTTTGACTGTGTTAGCTGGCTTCTAAGCAGCCCAGGCTGGTAATTAGCTGGTCTTAGCCACCTATTACAGAGAAATACTGCTTTAGGTAGCTGGTTTGTTGCTGGACCAAAATGGTGTACCAGCTTGAAGCATTGAATATTATTTTGGACCAGCTACCATGGTCCAAAACATAGCTAACATAAATTTTCCAGCAGTTCTATAGCCTTTTATGAAGCAACATAAAATGGAGCAGATTACTAATTGTTTGATAAAATACATCTGTTGGGCCTGATGCTCTGACAGGCACACAACACTTTTTATTCAATAAATCTACTGTATACTGAATATACTGATAACCGTTGTATAATTTATGGAAGGTATGACAAATAAAACAAAGATTTAACATTTTAGATAGAGAAAACAAAGGGAAACACTTACACTACAACACGGGCGCACTGAATGCCCCAGGAACATGGCTGATAGTCAGGCTTCACGTAAGTCTCCACTCCATCTTCCACCACACAGCTCACAGACTTGGTCACCACATACGCACACCAGTTTCTGTAAAAAGAAATGAACATATAGTTAGCATACTTGTATGGTCGGTCAATGCTAATTGAATTTAGCATGGCAATTGGATATGGTAGATTTTATAACAAAGCACCATAAACCAGTCTGCCCTGTTGAAAAGTCCAATGTTACTACAATTATTTTCCAGTTTACAATTTACAATTACAATACAAAATGGTTTTCATACCAAATTAGCACTCATTTGACCTTGAAAGAACTTTATCAAATGAAATACAAAAAATGACACCACTGAGACACACAGCTGTTCAGTTTTAAAAACATGAACTAATGGAGCCCTCCAAAGTTAGCAAATTTAGAGAGCTTATTCCCCTTATGTGTGCTCAAACTAGAATCTCTGTTAGATTTACAGTGATTCTCCATCAGTCTGAGAAGTCCTTATGTCCCCTGGCCTCATAAATTAGCAGAAATCTGGAAATAAATATTCTCTTCGCGAGCCCTGTCTCTCACACCAACATCAACAAGCTCTGGAATCAGGCCGCTATGATCTCTCTGCTGCATGCACTGGGAATTCAAACATCTGCTGGGTTTCATGCTGACTACACTGAGAGTAAGCTGGATGCATCACTTATCTTAGTTTCCGTCCCTGTTTTGTTTCAGTCTACTAGTAAGAACAACAAACTACGTGATTGTCAGCTGTGTACTGTATAATGCAGATGCGGTTTGTCTTCTCTTTTGCAGTTGTTCGCTCATGAATTAAGCTTAAGTTACACCTCACACCAGGGCCGTGCACAGACCTTTTGAGGGGCATGTGCTGAAACTGAAAAAGGGCACCCCCCCCTTAAGCCGCTGAAGCGCCGTACCACCAGCACGAGAGCCCACGAAGAGCGTGCTTGACTGTAGTTTTCACTACTGTAGACTTAGGTCAGGAGCAATCGCTCGGCTCCGAAGCGAAAAGCTGAATATGCGCTGCCTACTTATACTCACGCTGTGATCAGCAGCAGCTGGATGTTTTAATACCTTTCATTAGCTAAATATTTGTAAAGCACACAGACAGATGTAAAAGGTGACCAATATCATTGATTTATTGAAGGAAAAAAAAACACCATCACCAAAAAAAGGGCACTTCGGAGTGTAAGGGCAAAAAGGGCATGTGCTCTGCACAGGTTGAGCCCTACCTGTGCACGTGCCTGCCTCACACTGTTGTAATAAAGATTGCCATCGATGCACATTTGACTCGTGCTGTGTTTCTTCAGAATAAGCCCACAGATTTCTTCTCAGAGGCCTCCTAAACGTGATCTCCAATGCATCTGAATCATGTTAAACCAGACAACCATGTGTGCAGCTGCCAAAAAGACAATGAATATCATTGATTCTCATTAGGATTAAACTCAGTATGGATTCCAACAAATGTGGCCCCATGCAAAAGTTTTGGTTTCTCGGCTTATCAGAAATGACAATCAAATATTTTTGAGATGACATCAACTATTTTAATAGACAGTATTATTACCCTCCATTAATGCTTTTTTTTGTGTTTTTTTTCCCTACTGCTTTCGCTCCAAATCAGCCATGACTGCAACAAGTAACAAGCAACAGGACATTTTTTCCATCTCTTCGTTTAATAAAAAATATAGTGATATAAAATCAATATTATATATTACATACATTTTTTAATTAATAGTGAAATATATGAAAATAAATAAAAGAAGAACACATTAATAAGTTTGTTAAATTATCCTTTAAATAAATCAAAAATAATAATGCATTAAAAATATCTTCAACATCACATCTTGTCTTATATATTCAGAATGATAAATACTAAAGAGTTCTCATTCACTGATAACAGCTGTACATCTTGATATTCTTCAGAGCACTACAAATTGGTCTATATGCATATTATCCTACTTTATTTTTGACAGTTGACTCTAAAAGGCCACTGCCAAGAAGTAACCAACAGATGACCCATTCCTTTTGCAAATGCATTATGTAATAGAAGGAAGCTTGCCAACAAATGGCTTCTCATGGAAAAACCACTTAATTCTCCCACGACGTCTTCCATATGGAACGCTCTTGACCATAACCACCTGACTCCTGCTTTGATTGCACATGGTTCATCAGTGACCTACAGTGGATTTCCTGCCTCCACAGCTGCTCGGGATGCTCGCACATATTGCCAGCACAATTTCATGTTTTGGTCTTTAATATTAAACACAGATGGTGCTAGATCAGAGTAATGACATCATGATATAATCCGTGATGGCTAAACGAAAGGATGTTTATAATGAATTACAAAAGAAAATGCTGTGTTTTGACCAACAAATACAAATCAGAATCACCTTTCAAAGAACTAAAAGAGAGTTTTGCAGCTTTTAGTCCATATCTGTTACCTTTGAGTTCATCTATATGCTAGTGTGCTCCTAAACATTGACAACATTAACTTTTAGTAGGAAAAACAGATCATAAATACTCATGACTCATATCAAACTCACATATTTTTATCCAATCAAATGCTCTGTACAATAAGAAAGTCCCTCCTCCTAAAATATCACCCGTAAATGACTAGGAAGTAGCTAATCATAAAAGCCTATTGGCTATCTTTAATAAAATGGCATGGTCCTTTCAATATTTCCCAGTCAAAATTACTATTTCAACAGGTAATACATTAAAAATGCTCACCAAATGATTTCCCATTGTCTTTTATTACAGCTAATAACTTCCACAGCTATGTCCAGTAAAATCTGCTTCCATCCACAATTGTAACGCAACAAGGTTTTGATTTCAGTGACCTGTATCTCATTTATGGTGTTAAGCGGTGGGCAATCCTTTACTCAATACGTAGCCCACATAACAATACCGCATGTAATGTTAGCTGTTTATGCAAGCAGCCTTCTAGGTTTAAAGATTTTGCAAAGTTGTCAGGCTGCTCCAGCCCACCAGTATTTGTTTTTCAGCTGTTGATTGGAGTGAACCAGACCACAGTATTTCCAGGCCGCTACAGCCAGCCGTGAATGATCCACATTCTTAGCGGATTTGTCATGCAGAATTTTCATTTCAGGCTGGCTTTCATCGAACACTCATGCAGCTCATGACTTTACAGAGACTCTCAACATGTTTCAGCTCCAAAAAGAATGGAAAATATGAGAGAAGACAGGAAAAGCGGACAAAACAAAGTGCATGTGGCAGCTTTACACGTATCCCGGTGTGTGTAGCCTCTCTTTGAACCAATGAGAGCTGATTCTAAAATACAAAAAGTAATATTAATCCATGTGATGAGGATGTTTTCATGTTTTTCCATTACATAATTTCTGTTTTCCAAAAATAAATGACTTTATAGTCATAAGTGACTGCAATAAATGGGTTTACTAAGAGTGAAATGAAAATGTAGTCATGCAGAAACGTCATGGCTTAAAAAATCATCTGCATAATCGTCTAAGATTAAAAACATGACAAAATAAATGAAATATGCTAAAACAGAAGCACATCTCAGAGTAAGAAAGTAATGTTACCCTGTGCACCTTCTTAGGTCCAAAAACTCTCAAGGAACACTCAAAAGTGTTGAAATATAAGACTTAGAAGAAGTCTTGAAGAAGATAAAGCTAAATAATGGACCCACTCTGCAGTCTCAGCATCTTAAAACATTTTCTGAGATGTTAGAATGTGTGCACATGATGATAAGCAATGTTAGAAATGTTATTCAAATTGGTTACTGTGTGATGTTTGCATAAAAAGCATAAAAAAGAAGGACAACGTAAGTTTTTTAATGAATAAATTCGCATCACATGATCATGAATGGCAAAATGACTCCCTTAAGTACCAATAATCTGTAATCTTACACTGTTTTCTGTTAAGTTTTTTGAGTAATGCAGGAATGCTGTAGCTCAAACAGTACGGCATGGTGCTAGCAACATCAAGGTCATGGGTTTGATTCTCAGGGAATACATGAACTGGTAAAATGTATACAGTACCTTAAATGCAATGTATGCCACTTTGAATCTTTTTATCTGCCAAATGCATAAAAGTCAATGCAAAAGACCTTATAAATTATCACTAAAACCTTCTGAAACCTTTGAGACCTTATTACTATATTCAGAGCCATTCAAGGGTGTATAAATTATATTTGTAAGTCACTGTCTCTCTGTTTCTGTCCCTACCTCTCTGACACACACACACACACACACACACACACACTATTCTCTAATTATCTGTCAGAAAAGTGACCTAATCCAATGTAGGGTATCTGGTATAAAGATACAATCATCTCTTTGTTCCTCAGCACTGCTGAAAACAGTCCTTTCCGATCGTTCCCTCAATAAAGGCTGTAATTGCTTCTCCCAGGACAGAAATTATATCAGATGAATGTAGCGTTATGGAGAAACGTTCAAAGAATATCAGCCTTCCTACACACAATCGTTGAACCTCCCAAGAGATTCACTATATGGACATAAAAACTTGTCCAACTGCACATTCAACCATGTCCTATGGCACTCATGTGTTGATAAATGTGTCTGAAATTATTGAGTACATGAATATACACATGTGTAACAGGCTCCAGAATCCTATGATATCACTTCCTGGACTTTCTCCAGTAAACCTAAAACAATAGAGCAGAACGGACTGCAGAAATGGTCAAATATCTAGGGAGCCATTTAATGAGGAAGAAACTAATTTAACTCATTTAAAATGTATTTAACTATAACAAAACCTAGCTACAGTATCCCCATATGTTAATAATCATATGGATCTTACATTATGCACACGGATGGATATCTTCTTCATGTCTTTGTCGTTGAAGTTTGTTCATAAATCATGATATTCACTCTGTTAAACTGCCTGTGACAAAGGTAACTGATATCTACCAAGGCTGATCAAATTTATTTTCATGTATTTGATTAAAAATACAGTAAAACAGTAATATTGTGAAATATGTATACAAATAAAAAGTGTTTTCTTTATGTATTTAAAAATGTAATTTATTCCTGTGATGTCTTCAGTGTCACATGATCCTTCAAAAATCATTCTAATATGCTGATTTGCTGGTCAAGAAACATTTATTTTGATTATTAATATTGTATTATATAAACTGTAATATTGTAAACAGTTGTGCTGCCTAATATGTTAGTGGAAATATTTTTGTGCTATAAATTTTTTCAGGATTCTTTGATGAATAGAAGATTCAAAAGAACATCATTTATTTGAAATAGAAAAAAAAAAAAAACACCAGCTGACCCCAAACTTTTTTGGTATTACAAACTAGTGTTCAATAATAACTTTCCAAACTCTGTATGAGTGCTGCTGTATATGATCACCTTCAGTTTTGGCCTGTTTCATGGAAACTCTTATATATTCATGTCACCTCAGATATTCCTCAATTCAGGGTCTTAAGGGTTCTTACGTGAACTGTAATACTGCAGCTAGTGCCAAGACGATGTCCCCCACCCATTTAGAAACCATGAGGCCTCTTCTCCCACCCGGTCTACTGATTAATACTGATATGTTTACACAGAGTCATAGAGCAAAACGTCAATGATTACCACATGTAAAGGCTACTAACAGAGGATGGACGGTTCTTATTCTTATGTTGTGAGAGATGCAGTAGGTGACATGCAAAACTAGCTGCCTCATGTTTTCAGAAATGACTTCAGCTTCTGATTGTCCTCACATGCTTGGAATCTCTCCACCAAACCACCTTTTGGCTTAATGGAAAAGTCACAACAACTACAGCCTCTAGTAACAGTCTAAAAGAGGACTTTTTCAACTAACTTGTGTGCTATATTTCATGTCTTCTTCACCACTTACAGGCTTTGTGTGAGAATCAGACCTCACAGAAGCAGTTTTTCCAACCCAGGCTCATTGGAAAAAAACATGCCTCTACTGTACCAACATTTTTGCAAAATTCCAAAAACATATTTAGCAAATGGCTGCAATATAACAAAGAGTGAAAAATTTAAGGGGGTCTGAATACTTTCCGTACCCACTGTACATTTCACTGCAGTATCCAACTGAAATTACCACTAGTGGCAGTAAAACACTAACAACTTTTATTCATTTTCACACAAATTATAAATGCAGATATTTTTACCACAGTGCATGATTTGTAAACTAATACATTTTGTCGTTTGCATCACATAATCAGCTCCATATGTGCGGCTTGTTCTGACATAGTAAACTTGCTCATTAGCGCACCTGGTACAGCACTGCACTTGTGATGTGGAGCACTTGAGCATCTGTGAAATACAAGTCATGATGAAAGAGCTCAAAGACTTGAAAAAGCAAGCTACAATAAAGTTTGCTTAAGCAAATGTGTTTTTCATCCCCATATTTACTGTTGTTAACGCTCGGTTAGATTTATTGTAGGTAGTATGTTATTTTCAAACTCGATAGAACATTAACCTTTTATTGGCACTCCCTGGACATTTAATTTCAACAACTAACATAATAAAACGTTGCAAGATTGCTGTTCACCCATTTTGGATAAAACTTAACACACTTTTAGTGCCACTCACTGGACATTTCACTTTGAAAGTGTCGCAAAATGTACAAGAAGCAATATAAAACCATTTCGCAGAAATGCTGCCTCGGTCACTTTTTTTCACAGACAATCTTCCCTTCCACTGTAGCTCTGTAATGTTTGTATTCAGATGGGAAGATTTTTTTGTAAAAACAATTTATATTTCAGTCTGTTTTTCATTCAAAGCTATCATATGACTTCAGAAGACTTAATATAAGCTACTTTTATACTGTTTTGGGTAACACTTTATTTCGATAGTCCACTTTAGACATTCTATTAACAGTAAGTAACTTTGCAACGACATGTCAACTAGCAGTTGGTAGAGTATTAGTAGACTGTCTGCTTAATATCTTCTAACACTTTCTGTGTCAACTTATTCTTCTAACCCTAAACCTACCCTAACAGTCTACTCTGAGAATTAGTAGACATGTAGTTGCAAATTAATGAGAATTAGTTGACATGTAGTTGACATGTAGTTACAAAGTTACTTATAGTTAGTAGAATGTCTAAAGTGGACTATCGAAATATTTGTTTTTGTCCTTTTTGGAGCTCAACAGACACTATGAACTGTCATTAGAGTTTGGAACAACATGAGGGTGAGTAAATGATGACAATTTTTATTTGCAGGTAACCTACTATATACTTTAAGAAGGCACAGAAATGGTAATTGTGGTTTTGGAGATTATACAACATAATTATTCATCCATCAATATCGTGCCTCTGCATACTTGAGATTGAATGCATAATGAAACACACTATCAAGTTACACAAATAAAGAAAGAGTGAATGTGTGACAGAGAGATGACCGAAAGCGAGAGAGATCAAGAGATAATGATTCTCAGTGAAGGAATTCTTTTGATATCGAACTCCGTAAAAACACACAATGACATAAAACTCCCTCTTGTTTTACTTAATAGCCTGGCAATTTTTACTTCCTGCACTCCAGCGCCGAACACAAAGGCTCAATCATCATGCGCTTTGCTTTTTCTTCAGTTTTTCCATCTTTGCTGTCTCTACCCACACATCTTCCCCTCTGAGCGACCCTGCATGCTGCCCGGGCAGTGCACCGCACACCGCACACCGTGACCTTTGACCTCTGCAACAGGAAGTGGTCAGAGCAGCTGTGGCTGCACGGGCAGCCTGTTTTTACAGTCTTGCTTATTTGTCTCTCCCCGGGAGAGGACACATGCTCGTCTGACTATCCGAAAAGGCACCGGCCGGAACGCATGTCCACTCTCAGTGCCACCCCAACTGTGTCCACACTAAAACACTGATACAGAGATACAATATCAAAACTGACCCACAGGCACAATACTGATATTGTTAGGCACTACATGAATTGTACCGTGTTGTTGTTGCCAATGGTTTCCAGCTCCGTTTACAAACACCACCAAAATGCAATCATGCCGTATCATGTGGAAACAGCACTCATTACGGCTGTTTTTGCAAACGGTGAGGCATTTCTTTCCAGCACAGCAATTTAAGATTACACTGCTGCCTGTACACAAACTCACTCATCTGTTAGCAAACACTCTGTACGCTTATGCAACATTAAAAACTACAAATGTTTTTTTATACTTTCTTGAAAGTGCAAATATTCACAATATTCACTTGAAAAAACATACTCTAATCATATTTGAGGTAGAGCCTCAAGGTAGAGACTTGAACTGAGAGAGCTTAATAATAATATTAATATTTATTATTATTATTAGTAGTAGTAGTAACATTATTATTACATCTTTATTATTTAGCAGTTTTAAAGCAATATATATATATAATGAGATTTTTTACTGTCATCAAGATCATTTATTTGATCAAAAATACAGCCAAAACTGTAATATTTTAAAATATTATTACATATAATGCTTTGTAATTTAATATTATATATATAAAATAGATTAAACTATTTAAATATTTATTTTAATATTATGTTGAAATGGTTGCTTACTATTTTAGTGGAAACTCTAATCATTTTTTTTTCAGAATTCTTTGATAAATAGAGAGTTCAAAAGAACAGCATTTATTTGAAATATATATTTTGTAACATTATAACTGTCACTTTGATGTCCTTTCTGAATAAAAATATTAATTTCTTTCAAAATGAAAAAAAAAAAAAAAAAAAAATCTTACTGACCCCAAACTTTAGAACAATAGCGTTCACATCAAAATAATGAAGTAAAATCAAATAAAAGCCATGTATTAAGATAAGTGTTAAATATACTGTCCTGTAAGGACTTCACAAATAGAGAAAAACACTGATGCATCTTGTAGGTCAAATGACAAAGCCACTTTTTGGGGAAATGCCCCTTAAATGGCTTAGCTGTCTCTGCATATTAAGCTGGGATAAAATAAAGCATGAGAAGTTACAAAAAAAACCAAAACTTTTATAATCAGCTATAATAGCCATAATCATGTGCAATAGGAGGGAAAGGAAAAGTCAAGCTTTATTTGATCTGGAGTGCACAAAGAAGACTGATGTCTACAGGTTCCCTTTGCGACTCAAATCTTCCAGAATGTATTAAATATCTGAAGCTAAATGCTTTTTTCATGACCTCCTTAAATAAAGCAGAGGTAGGAAAAGTCACACATTGTGCCAGAATAAGCAATGAAACTTCAGCCTCCACAACATCCAACACCACCACTAACAGATGTCCTATTAACCCCACTCTTATCTTTTCAGGACAATATTTAGATATTCTTGGTGTTCACATCCAATTTTATTTCTCATACTGATTTCCAGATAAGCCGCACTGTTGTGATTACCCTTATAAGTAATGCACCAGCAAATGTCAGGTCACTCTTTTACCAAACGAGCCACATATTTGATGCTGGAAGGGCAAGCTCGTGGGAAAAATGTTTCCCTGTGGTTGTACTGTAACTCGCTCCTGTTACAGGAAAGCGGTTTCTGCAGGGGTTTGACCGCAGCGGCACATCTGTGGCGTCTCAGCTTGGAACTCCACTAAAGCAAAAGGAGAAGGAACATGCCTTATGAGCAGACGTACCACAGATGTGGCTTACACAAGCCAGGAGAGAAGCCTCTTCTAAAGACATTTAGACATTCATGCCCTTTTTGGATTTAATCTGTCCTCTGGGCTCTGAAACCTTTGAGATGTGTTCACTTTTCAGGGTTAGCTAAGCTAACTTCAACACTGACACACATCACATTTAAGCTCTATCTGTAGTCAAAGTTTTCAAACAGCAGGTTTGACCTCTCATTCTTCCTTGTCATAATTGACTGCAGTCAGATGTTCACATATAAATGAATTCCACTGAGGATATGGGGATATGAGGATAAAAACAATTATCTGCTCAGAAAGTACATGATATCAGATAAATCCAATTTGCTATTGGAATTTACAGTGCTCAACAGTGAAATTAATGACCCGTTTTGGTTAATTATTTGAAAAAACAAATGTGTTTTTGAAATAAAGTCTCTCTTGCGCAACAAGGCTGCATTTATTTGATCAAAAATACAGTACTATTGAGAAATATTATTACACTTTTATTACACTATTATTACAAAAAATAATGTTTTGAAAAATACATATAATTTAAAACATTATTTATTCCTGTGATGGCAAAGCTGAATATTCAGCAGCCATTACTCCAGTCTTCAGTGTCACATGATCCTTCAAAAAATCATTCATGTGCTGCTTATTTTTGTAGAAACCATGATATATTTTTAGGATTATTTGAAATAACATTTATTTAATGTCACTTCTAATCAATTTAACGCATCCTAGCTAAATAAAAGTATTCATTTTTGTATAGCAATAACTGATTTTTCATAACACCCTAATATCATGAAGCCCTTTTTTCTTCAAAAGTGTATAAATCTATTTTATCTGATAAATATAGCTTTCCTATTACAATAGACTGTGTGTCTGATATTGCTTCTGTTGAGCTGCTGTAATCACAATTCCAGCTATAAACCGTAAAATAATGTTTAGACATTCATTTGTACAAGTATTGCTTCATCATTCCAGCTAACAGGAAACATTCTCAGAACACTGGAGAACGTTCTGGCAAGGTTCTCTCAAAGCTATGAACAAACGTTCTTTCAGTAACATTAATAGAATTTTCATTCAAAGTTGGATATTAACCAAATTTTTGATTAAACATTACTACTTTTTTCAAAACATTCCCATAATGTTTGCAAAATGATTAAATGGTACATTCCCTTAATGTGTCCTGCAATGTTGGGATAACCAATAAAAAAAGTTTACTTTTTTTTTTAAACTGGACATTTTGGCTGTTCAGATCATATTCAGAAGTAATGTTTCATAACTTTATGGGAACATTAGCAACACATTCTTAGAACATATTTTTGTTAGCTGGGACATAGTAGTCAAAAGAAATTAATAAAGAGAACTGGAATCGTTGCTTTAAACCTAACCACTCAAAGGATATGCTACAATCCCATTCAAGCTTGTCGTCCAGAAGCAATCATTCATAACAGACATTTTGGCATGTCTAAACATCCATTAACATTCACTAACTGCTTCCCTTGTCAAACACAAACTTGTTCACAGGAAGCACTTTGCATATCAGAGGTGTTTTTTTTCTTTTCTGAACGAGGCCAGAGTCCTGATTATCCACTACAGGAAGTTCCTATAGGAGGCCGCTGTTTGAGGGAGGGCTTCCTGTCCGCGTGTGGTGGTGTGGGGTGGTCTGGATGAGTCTGAGACTGACAGGCAGCGCCACAGACAGCTCTTGGCTTCACAACCACTGCCACATCTTCAAAAAGCCCAGGTCAAGGGCCAGGAACTTTCCATTCACAGAGGGCTTTGCTTAAACCCTCTTGACATACCAGGACAAGAGGCAAAAAGACACAGCTACTAAATACTAAGGACGGAACTGCATCAAATAAGACATGACAGAATAAAAAGGGACAAATGGACACTTTAGCAAGGATCCATGAATGTGATTTACAGACAACAAAGAGGTATTGAGTGGATTTGAATTATGACTAAGAACAATCAACCCATTCAAAGGTAGTTGCGTTACAAGAAAAGTAGATGGGTGGCAAAGATTAGATCTTACAAATGAAGCCCAAATGTTCATTTAAACTCATAAAAAGACTAATAAACAATCTTTCATTTACAGCCCCCTTTAGTCTGCTATATTGCAAAAATAGATCAAACGAAAACCTTTTCCGTTAAGCAGCTAAGAGAGCTTTTCTGTCAGTATCTTATCAGGCCTTTGGGCATAGTGATATTAACAGAGCTTTGAACACTGTCCCTCTACAGAGGTGTTCTGTCTGGGAAACAAACTGATAACGGCAAACCTCAACCACAGTATCATCATTAGACGAGATGCCCACAAACTGTCTGATGTAGATTGCATGGTCAAATATCAGCAGTACTAATCGCAATCTAATTGGCCGGCTTCTTGCAACCTCTATGAGTGAGTGGGCACAGTTTTTTATTTTTTTTTGGTGAATCTCATGAAAAATGTCCAGGGTTAAGAAATTACATTTAGCATAAAAACAAAACATGTTTTGAAAATAAAATAAAATAAAATAAAAATAAATAGACTTAAACTACAATAGACTTAATTTTTTATGCCATTTTCCCCTTTTCTTCCCTATTGACTTTTTCATTATGACATTTTCATTACAATAAAATAAATAAAATAAAATAAAATAAAACTACAATAGACTTATTATTATTTATTTATTTTGAATTATGACATTTATAGTTAAGCACATTCCTTCCCTCAAATTCTAATTAATGCAATGCAATGCTAAAATAAAATAAAACAACTACAATAGACTTAATTTTACATTTTTACTTTTTCTATTAGGCCTATATACTGTTTTCATTATAGTTACTTCCTTTCTCAAATACCCATTAATGCAATGCAATAATGTAATGTAATTTAATGTAATATATAATATATAATATATACTATATAATATAATATAATATAATATAATATAATATAATATAATATAATACAACAACTATAATAGATTTAATTTTTCTTTATGCCATTTTCCTCTTTTCTTTTCCTTCTGATCGTGAGATTCACCCGTGCGATTCATAAATGCAGTATTAAAAGTTTGGTACTGTGAATGAACATACAGTTGATGTAGAAATTTATGAATGATGGCTGGTCCAATTTTGCGGAAATCTGAGGAGTTTTCTGCCAAGTTCTGTGGGCACAGATTGCGAATTACCATTCACTGGACCTTACCCTCAGTAGAGGTAAACTATTCCTAATAAGTCACATATAATGGAGCCAATCCAAGACTATGCCATTTTTTATTATTCTGACACCATCCAGATTAATAGTCACCCTCTGGAGAGCTGCATGCCAGCACTGTCTGTTTGTCTGTCAGCATAAATGTTTTTAAGAAATATATGAAAGATGGCAAACATGAACGTAGGCATCCAGTCTTCAGGGCATTCATCAAAGCTTGTCCAGCATGATTTTCTGAATAGCAGTGGACACAGCATTCAGGCGTGGACTTTTGACTTCTGGTTTGGCAGAAAAGGGCTCAATTTTATGGCAGCATGTGCAAATCAGCAGAGTTAATTTCTAAAATGCTGTGACACCACACCACAGCACAACCCAAACCATTTCAATGTCTCTCCCTATGGTTATAAGACACACACAGACATTAATTATTACACAAGACATGATGTATACATCTTAAAAAGATGGTTTATTCAATAATAGTTTACTTAAAGAAAAAGTTCACCCATTTGCCATCCAACATTTAGATGAATTTGTTTCTTCTTCAGAACAGATTTGGAGAAATTGAGCATTCCATCACTTGCTCACCAATGGATCCTCTGCAGTGAATGGGTGCCGTCAGAATGAGAGACCAAACAGCTGATAAAAACATCACAATAATCCACAAGTAATCCACACCACTCCAGTCCATCAATTAACATCTTGTGAAGTGAAAAGCTGCATGTTTCTAAAAAAAAAATAATAATTAAGGCTTTTATTAACTTTAAACAGTCGCTTAATCCATAATAACGCTTCCTCCAGTGAAAAAGTCCATCCCCTGTTGCCCTCTCACATCAAAATGTACCAATATATTTGGTTAGGAATGTTTTCACTTGTAAACAGTGCTTGATCTGTGCACATTTCTCTCCTGATTCAGAAGGGACAACTGGAGAAAGCTACATTATGGATACAGGACTCGTATTTTAGATAGAAGCAACAACTGGAAGTAAAAAACGTCTTAGTGATGGATTTATTCATTATGCAGCTTTTCACTTCACAAGATGTTAATTGATGGACTAGAATCATGTGTATTACTTGTGAATTATTGTGATGTTTTTATCAGTTGTTTGGACTCTCATTCTGACAGCACCCATTCACTGCAGAGGATCCATTGATAAGCAAGTGATGCAATGGTAAATTTCTCCAAATTCTTTTCTGAAGAAGAACCAAATCTAATCTTGGATGGCCTGAGGCTGAGCAAATTTTCAATTTGAAAATTGATAAAACATTTCACTACATAAATCAATGATTGATAAAAAATAACTACAAGCTCACCTAAAAACCTTAGTTGGAGTCAAGACCACACCCTCCAAGAACTGGACCAAAACAAGACCCCTCAAGGCTCAGATCCAGACCAAAACTCCAACTGAAGAGTTGAGCTAATCCATAGTTTCAATCGAATTTGATGTACTAATTTATACTGGCATACCATATTTTCCGAATATGAACCAGCATTTCCGTTTCATTTTCTTATGGCAATCACTAACACCACATATTTTGCTAGATTTTCAAAGATGCTGTTTCCTCTTAAAGTACTGGACTTTGTAAATAAACACACCGCAAAGAAATCATATTAGGAGATGTATTCCAACACGCAAAAACCTGGCAGCGGTCCTTACCAAATGCCTACAATTTAGAGGAAAGAGGTGATTTAGGTGCTCGCATATTTGGCAGCTGCAGATCCAGTTCTCGCAAAGTTCATCTTTCAGTATCTTTTAGCATAAAATTTCTGCTAAATTTGAGGCATACATTCCTTAATAGATTTGATTAGGGTTGCGGTTCTCCCTGGAAATGCACATTTGATGTAAGCAAAACGAGTGAAAATCTATCAATCCGTTCATTTAGAAGACCAGAGGAGAAAAAGCCACAAGACTGAAGATGAGTTCTCCACATTAAAAGAAAAAAAACAACTTCTTCCCTTGATTTCAATCTCACACTTCTTCCGATTTTTTTTTATATATATATATATATATATACTACATATATATATATATATATATATATATATGCATCTATTTATCCATTTTATCCATCAATCCATATGTTCATCTATCTATCTATCTATCTATCTGTCTATCTATCATGTTATCATAAGGTAATAACAAGGTACTTTCATGGTACTTTTATCATGGTATATATATGCCAAATTTATATAAATTTATTCATCCATCTACTGTATTTATCCATCCATTCATCCATCTCTCTCTATCTGCCTATTTATCTTTCTATCTATCTGCCTGAGCACGTGTGATCAGTGTGTGGGTCAATAAATCACCCTCCGGGGCACATTCTAGCAGTACCGAGTCTGTGTTCTCATTCACTATCTATCTATCTATCTATCTATCTATCTATCTATCTATCTATCTATCTAAGTGGAACCAATGTAATGGTACCACAAACTAATAATATGGTACTTTATTGCGACATGGCACATCTGTCGTATTTCACAATACAGACTTTCTCACTATTTCTTTCTGTCGTCATTTTAAGAATATTAGTGTGTAGACTGATTGGATGAAATGAAAGTGTCATTACCTGTGTCTGCTCGCTGCTCTCGCCCCGTTTAAAGGCTGAGTCTGAGTTTGGGTCCCTGCGTACAGGTTATACCGCTGAGGATACGACGCGCTCCATACATCTCCAGAGAAAACCAACACCAGCATCGATATCTTTCAGTATCTTTTAGCATAAAATTTCTGCTAAATTTGAGGCATACATTCCTTAATAGATTTGATTAGGGTTGCGGTTCTCCCTGGAAATGCACATTTGATGTAAGCAAAACGAGTGAAAATCTATCAATCCGTTCATTTAGAAGACCAGAGGAGAAAAAGCCACAAGACTGAAGATGAGTTCTCCACATTAAAAGAAAAAAAACAACTTCTTCCCTTGATTTCAATCTCACACTTCTTCACCCTCCCTCCTGCTCTTTCCATAAAATAAATACACAAGACGCAGAATACTTTTTACATCTGTTGTAACTCAAAGTTCAAATAGGCTGCTAATCCCCAGTAACTCGACTCAGATTTCTCAAGCAGGCAGTACATACTTCACTACATACTTCATACCGCTGGCACTGAGGGTTCTCACATCATAGACATCATCACCCTTCACTTCCTCACGACTCTGACAGACTATATTTGAGAGCTATTCATAAGTCCAAACCTGTTTATACAGACTCAATTGGCTGTATATTAACCATTTCTATTACGATTCTTTATTTACTCATTGTTTAGATGGATTTCAGGACGTAATTCATGACTCCAAACTCTGACCATTAGCATCTGGCCTGCGTGTCTGTCCACCCTTAAGAGAGCATTGCGTCAGAAGAAGGGGGAAGCCCCGGTCTGCACGTCAGAGCTGGGACAACCTCTCCCATTCACACCCCAACAATCACAGTCAAAACAACAATGTCAGAGAGGGTGTGTGTGGCTGAGAGAGAGACAGAGCATTGAACTGAAGAACCAACAGATAGACAGATAAAGAGGTAAAGGAAGGTTGTTTTAGTGTAATTACTACCAAGGCGGTGACACGTATAACCATGTTCTGAAAGGCTTTGGAAATCCCAGGGGTCCCACAAAACTACAACCTTGCATTCAGTAAGCGATAATTAGCTGTTCGGATGGACAGCAATGCACCTCCTGTCGTTTCACTGTCGGATAAAGGGAGGCTTTTGCTTTCATGTAGTCATCTGTGCCACACATTTAAAAACACATTTGCTTTTTAAAGCCACCCCCCAGGTTATGTTTCCCTCAATAAATGGATAACAGAAAAAATGCATAACATCTGTAACTTCCCTGACGGGACTTATAAAGTATTCTGTCTGTCTATTTGTCTTTCTGTCAACTGTTACTGCCTCTGTGTTTTTGATTGTCCAAATTCAAAACATCTATCTATCTATCTATCTATCTATCTATCGTGGAACCAAGGTAATAGTATCAAAAGGTGATAATATGGTACTTTTATATACATCACAGTAATAAAAATAATAATTAGTAATATATATGTATATATTACATCCAAACAAAGCAATCCAGAGGCTTCCTGAAATCTGGAGGAGTTTTCTTGGAAAGGAGATGCAGTGAGTTTTGAGTGAGGGGAGCCAGTGCGTTCTGACGCACTCCAACGTCCCCAACAAACTCTCTCTCTCTCTCTCCACATCTCCCTCCCCTCTAGAAACCCTCCCTCCAGTGCACCGATGACAGAATCACAGCCATCTATGCTTAAAAAACCAACAGGACCACGTGTGTGAATACTAGGGGTGATTATGAAACCTCAGTGACATACAATGGTGAGCAGCAGTGATTGAAACCATATGGCCTCTTGATAGTATGGCTGATGTCCCACATCTGATCTTTATTGTGGTTACTTTAGGTGAAGAGAGCAGCTTTTGTGCTTTTGAGAGCCCTCTTCACAGAGTTCGACTTCTTTGTGCAATTGTTCTTGTAATAATTCTAAATAATTTTAAATAATAATTCTAATAATTCAAAAAATAAAGTTTTGCTAAGGTTCAGTTAGATAACAGTTAGATTATTAAATATACACATAAAATCTCAGAAGGAAAGTATCTCACAGTAAATCTCTTAAAGTCTGTTAAGAACATGTCCAGGTCACATTTCACCCTAAATAAATAAATAAATACATTTTCAATCAGTTATTGTGTTTTATTAATATTTTTAATATACTTTTCTATTTATTTCTATTTAATATTTAATTTTGCTATGATAATATTTTAATGACAATTAAACACTTTACCCCATAATTCACATTAGTGTAAAGCAAGGGATAATACATTTATATTGCAAATTATTTATATATCAAAGATTATTTGCTGTAATTTATGCAAACTTTTTTCTCCCAATAAGAAAAAGTCAGAATTGTGAGATATAAAGTCAGAATTCAAAGTCAGAAAAGTTGTCACTGTAAGATAAAAAGTCACAATTACCTTTTAAATTTTTTTATTATGTGGTGAAAACAAAAAAAAAACAATTGTGAGATGTAAACTAATATATATATATATTTTTTTGTTTTGTTTTAAGCTTTTTTTTTTATCATGGCAGAAACAGACTACCATTAATTTTTTGAAACAAAATCTAAATCAATTACAAAAACAAAATCACAACAACTTCCTAACATATCACTTTTTATTTATAGCTTTTATTTTATGTATGTTTTACACAATGTACATTATATGCATATCATACAGTATATATATATATATATATACATCCATATACACACACACACACATACATATATATGTGTTAACACAATGTATTAACATTACACAATGCAATATATTTGTGTAAACAATGTTCTTAATTGTCATGAAAATATTGTTACAGTAAAAATATTAACAGGAGGTAAGATTCACCTAGTTATGCAGCTCAGTTTTTATTTTTTCACCAATCTTACCCCCTTTTCAGACTTATCTGTAATGTTTATGCTGACTAGAGGATTTGTGTAGAAAATTCAAAAATAGTTCTCATTTGCCGTAAATGTCAGCCAACTGTGTGCTGTTTTAAAAAATGTAAATGGCCTCTATTTTAAAACAGATCTCAGATGAATGTTTAAAGAATGTTTCTCACAGGTTTATCTCTGAGAGATCTATCTTTTCCACCCCTTTGAAGCCCTACAGCTGTGAAAAACTATTTGTTACACTTTCCAAAAGTGGGATGGCTTTGGGCGAAAAAGGGAGAGAGAAAATAGCAAAGCAGCCTGCTGTTCTTCAATAGAGGAATGTAAACCAAACATCTGTGGTTTTGAAGACCATGACAAACTGCATCAAAAATCAGGAAAGAGAATGTACCCACATAGAGGAGTGAACTGTAATGCCTGTATCCTTTTGTGTGAAAGAAACAGACAGACAGATGGAGGTAAGGGGCAGCGCAGCCGGCCGTAAGCAAATCTTTTCTGCTGTCACTCACAGACAAGGCGGAGATGTGAAGCATTTCAGTAATGTTCTCCGTTCCACCACAACCACCTGTAACGGTGCCCTGAGTTGACCTCAGGCACCGAACAGACCGCCTAATTTACCACCTCCCAGCTCAGTCATGCATGTTCAGACAAGAACTCAACACCGGGAGCTTTATATGCAAGCTATCAGCTGTAACAGATATTCATAGAATTATGACTATGGCATGCAGAGCTAGTGGATCTAGTCTCATTAGACAAATAAACTGTTCAAAATGCATTTGGGAAGTCCTGACCGTCTTTGTGCCAGCGTTACATCCGTTTCAGCCTGAATCCACAGTCAGTCTTTTGTCCTCGTCTGTCAGAACAATTCGACAGGCTTCTCACCAATAAAAAAGCCCTGTTGTGCCTGAGGCCGGAGCTGCAGCGTGGCAGAGGAGCTTTGAAGTGTCAATGAGGACAGGCTCAGCTGATGATATAGCCGGTTAACCTTAGTCAGGGTGCTCTGCTGGGCGAGAGATGAGATGCTGTGGGGTGGCAGCTCGCAGTTAAAGACTGTAAGCATTAAACAGAAACACATGTTTCTTAAAGGGCAAATTATACTTGCTGGGCTCTTTTGTTTTCCCAATAAAAGTATATAATTGCATGGCTGTTCAATAAAAAAAAACAACAAAAAAAAAATCACCACCTCCAGCAGCAGTACTGAAGTTTATTAGTATTATTTTATGCAAATAAAATGTATATCAAAATAAATATACAAATATATAATATAATATAATATAATTAATTGTATTATTTAGAATGATACATGATTTTTTAAATAATATATATTATTTTGATAATAAATCATAT
>NW_015542408.1:2168305-2204468 GCF_001515605.1 Sinocyclocheilus anshuiensis | reverse complement strand
CACTAATATATATATATATATATATTGTTTGTGTAAAATGTGTGTGTGTATATATACAAACATAATATAATATAATATACATTTTAATTATATACTGACATTTATTGATTGACATTATTATTATTAACAAAAAAAAAACTAATTTCCATTTTATTTTCATATACATTTATATTCCATATATAAGTTAAGATGCCTTTAATTTATTTATATAGTATCTATTTATATTATAATTAAATAATATAAAATAATAAGTTCTAGAAAGTTTAGCCATTACCAGGGTAGCGCATTAATATTGACATAATATTAATAACATACTAATATTTATACAGACATTTTTATGGATTGACAATTGTTGAGCTGATTAATCATTTAAAAAAAACAAAAACAAAAAAATAAATAATAAAAAAAAACATTTAATAGACAAAAACCTCATAAAACAGGACTGAGTGTTGTGTTACATTACATTACAATTACAGGTGACCAATAAGCTTTATACAGTGCATTTGCCAATATGGTGTCAACCCTGACTAAAGTCTATACCTGAGCTACAAACAACCTGCCACTTGCACCAGTTATCGACAGTTACATCACCAAAAACCTCAAGTATGCCTGTAACTACCAAGAACTCCTCCAACTTCTAGCCAGCGGTGTGACGACCAAACTTCCTCACACCAAAACACTTGACCAAATCATTTCTGAGCGCTGCTAGCTGTGCTACTCGACCAGGCACATGTGGAAAACCATCACTGCCCTACACTTACAGTCCCATCAACAGCTGTGTTTACAGTGTAATTAGGGGGTCTCCCTCCCCTCCACCATCATCCCCTGCACCCTACCATTCCCCTCTGGTTCCCCAGTCCTTAACCGCTGTGGGCTGTTCATCTGGCGGCTGCCTCCGCTCTCCTCCACAGCCAGTCACCACACAACCCAGCGTCGCTTGATACGCTAAACCCCAGATGGGGATGAGTGCCTGCTCTACTGTAATCGCTATCACATATGATTCTCAGTTCTGCTATTTAAATCAGACTTCACAGTCTAGAAGAAAATAACTGGCTACTGTTGGAGCAATGGCCTCCAATGGGGAGAGATTTTTATGAAACACATGGTTACTCGTATGCTCAGCTCCAAATATGAGGTGTCTCTGGTTTTCATGGGCCTCATCCAGTTATTGAGGGCCGAAAGAGGGGTCCTGGAGGCCCTAAAAAAAGACGTCACCTTCCTAGTATCAACTTCTTTTTTTGATGCTTCTCATACATTTTCTTTAAGAGGAATAGAAATAGACACAAATGAAACAGTTGTTGACATTTTAAAGTTTGGCTCAGTAATTTTTCTTTTGTTTTACGTCTCTTATGCTCACCGAGGCTGCATTTATTTGATTAAAAATACAGCAAAAACGGTAATATTGTGAAATATTATTGCAATTTAAAGTAACTGTTTTCTATTTGAATATATTTTTAAAATGTAATTTATTTCTTTGATCCAAAGCTGAATTTTCAGCAGCTATTTATCTAGTCTTTAGAGTCACATGATCCTTCAGAAATCATTGTAATATGCTAATTTGGTGTTCAAATAACATTTGTATTATTTTCAATGATGAAAACAGTTGTGCCGTTTAATTTTTTTTTAATATTTTAATCTTTTTCAAGACTCTTTAATGAATAGAAAGTTAAAAAGAACAGCATTTATTTGAAATGCAAATCTTTTATAAAAGTATAAATGTATTTAAGGTCACTTTTGATTAATTTAATGCATCCTTGGAGAATAAAATTAAGTTTTGCTTTCAAAAATATCTTAATGACCCCAAACCTTCGAAATGTACAGTATAGTACAGTAATATTATATAGTAATGTCATAGAGTAATATTATAAAATTATTAAGGATTGCAGAGCCCAGATATTTTGGTCTGATTTGATGGGAAATGTTTGAGTTCATATCAAAACAAATATGAGCACATTTGAGACATTGTTGAGGAATCTTCTGAAACTATATAGGCCTACTGTATATAATACAGAAAAAAAAAAAATATATAGTGTCCTTTTGCTCCTCTGCATAATTTAATTATCCCTCTCTATATTATACATTTTTAAACGTGAAAAATACTGTAACTTCTTAAACTATGTGTATAGGATTTGAGAGTTTGCATTGATTCTGTTCCTCTATATTGTAAAATATGAGTGAAAGACCTCAAAATTTATTTCATCTAGCCAGAACGCAATCAATCATTTTAATTGATCAGATTCTCCCAAACGTGTAAAATCACCATAAACTGCAGTATGTCACTAACACTGAGTTGCTTTTTTCCCCTTGTGAATCATCCACCACCCTGTAAAGTAATATTACAATTCTTGGAAATCACTCAGTGTAATATGCAGAAGTGTGTATGGAAACTGTATCCTGTGTATGTGGGGTTGCCACACCGCAAAATCACCACAGCAACAACCCACAAGGAGAACCGTAAAAGCGAAAATACAAAACAGATCATTAGTGCAAAATGATGCCAATGAGCTTTTTTTCTTCTTCTTGGACAAGTGAAACCAAATGACCGTACTTCCTCAGAACTTCCTAGAAAACACAGATAAGCTTACAGTGCAAAACTATGCAGATTCTCCCTGCTGGGCTTCTGCTTTATCTCAGTTTAGTCCACGTACACAAAATATAGAGTGCATATATGACCAAAAGTCATATTTACTTTAGATAATAATAATCAGCACATGCATTTTTCAGGAGTGCACTTTAAGGTGCACACAAAAACATGTCCAAAAACATGTTAAATAAAGAAATAAAATCAAGTAGAAGTTAGGTTTAGTAAGTTTTGTTAATAATAATAATACTTTTTATTATTTTATTTTAGCACCAACACAAGCTTCTCAAAGTGCTTTACATAGTAAAAACAGATTTTGCAATACAATTGAATAAAAACACATAAAATTCATACAGTATATGTTGAAAATGTAACCTGAAAATAAATAAATAAATAAGTGTGTGTGTGTGTGTGTGTGTGTGTGTGTGTGTGTGTGTGTGGAAATAGTAAAATACTGAATAAATAGGTACTGAAAAAATGTAAGTAAAATAAAAAATTATTTGGTACCATGACAAATAATTGTATTTATTTACTCAAATATTTGAGCAAGCTAACTTCAAAACCAGTATTTATGAGTAATATGAACTTAATTTATATCAAATGAAAATTGAAGCTATATTATCTAGAAATAGCACACATACACATGCTAATATAGAGCGCAGTAAAATATTTTTGAAAGCAAATAACAGAAATAACATCACCAGAAACCCCTATGAATTCAAACATGCACAAACAGATTTCTTTCTGCATTAGTTTTGCATAAAAATGCACAAAATAACAAATATTTCAACTTTTACTCTTTTTATACACTCATATCAAAACATTCCGGGGAAAATCAGATTTGCCTCTCTTTGTGCACGATTGTTAATGGAGTCAAACATGCTCAATTACTTAAATTGCTGTTAAAGATCAAGAACACTGATATGAAACGGTTAAGAAATGTAGTTTTTAAAAGTGAATGGAGTCATTTCTTCATTCTTTGTGAAAAGAAATGTAAATAACCTAAATTGAGTACAATCATAGTTTACATTTTTAAAGTATAATAGTTTAAGTTGAGAAAACCTATCACCAATGATATGTCAACATGTTGGATAAACTACAAGAAGACCATGAAGGGAGGAATGAAGATGGTGCTTTTGAGTATACCATGTTAAAAGATAAGATACTGGAATACCTTGCTAAATACTGAATTTCAAAACTATTGGCATTAATAGGCAGTCCTCCCTAACAGCTTCCACCCTTTTAGGAAGGCTTTCCTCTAGATGTTCGAACATGTCTGTATGGGATTTGCTCTCATTCAGGCACAAGCTAGTGTGTAATTTCTGCCATAACATCACCAGATAGAAATGCAACCTAGTTTACTTACTCTGCAAATTAAGCTGGGACATACTAAAAAATTACATACTCTACCTTTAAGTGCCGAAATACCTTCACGATCTGTTAATTCACTCTTCATTTACAAGCAACAAAATTGTTGCCATCTTTTGAATAACATTTTGATCAGATACTTCCTTCCAAATTCCTACAACAGCAAAACACGGGATGAAAGATCCCAAAACAGCAGCGTCAACAACTCCATGTGGACCAGAGTTTAGAGCCACACAAAAATATGTTCCATAGCAGCTGGGAATGTTACAGAAGGTTCAGATTTAGGTTGTGATTTTAGTACACAGACAGCATGAGATTAGCAAACAGTTAGCCATGTGCTCGCTTGCTTTTTCTGTCTCTCAATCACTAATGTGCATTTGTGAAAGTACAATGAAGGCCCACCCATGCATTGCAATTAAAGCCAACCATTGTTTTATAGCTGCGCCTCTAGGATCAGGCCACACATTTACAGTGTGTGTCACTTCCACACAGGCTGTGCCCAGGTAAATAAAAGACTAAATGCTTGGAAACTGATTATAGAGCACAAATTACAGACAATAAGCAGCATGCAGTAGCCAAGACATATTGTGGATCCCAGAGGAAAATGGTTTCATTCAAGCATTAACATAGTCTCAGATGTCGCTCCTAAAAGCAAGACTTAAATATAGATACAAGAGAGGCAATTGTTGACCTACAGTAAAATTATAGAGCTACAGAATTAAAGTGGATAACATAGTCCATAACATTTTTTTTTTTTTTTTTTGCTTCAAACTGAAATCTCTGACTTTTGATTGAATACTTTGGTATCCTGGAAATTCTGAAAAAAGCTTGAGACATTGTTGAGATCTCTTAAAGAGACAAATCTGTGATTGCTAGGTCTCGTTTGGAGAAAATTGTAGCCAAAAAAAAAAAAAAACTATTTAATCCCAATTTAATCTCATTTCTGTCTATTTAAAAAATTACAACATATGTTTAATGGTCTTTGAATTTGTCTTAATTTTTTGAGAAAAAATATAATTACATAAAAAAATAATTTGTACAGTATTACAAGTTTAAATGGGCTAATATAAATGATAAAATAATGTATTTAACGTATTTTAAGCTATAACTGATGTGAAAATTTAGCTTAATTATTATGAAAAAATAAATAAAAAAAATAAAAAGAAAGAACCGAAATCACAAATCTTAATGGTCCTAAATGCTTCATTTTAATATGATGTATTTTTTTTTTCTTTTTGATTTTGTGGTGAACCATGACTTGGACATGTTTTCATGTGCAACTTTGTCCTGTATTATAAATGCATCTGCTTATAAAGTATAAATGTTATAAATATGAAGGATGAATCATAAATTTAAAATAAAACAAACTAAAAAAGAGAATATGCAGACTTCAGAAAAAAGACTTCCTGAAGCAAAACTCTCTATTTGATCTCCACTCAATCTCAAACTTTTTTCATTCCAACAGCAAAATATGCACAAATGCACAGTATTGCGTGGTAAAAAGACACGTAAACTTCTCGGAATTGTGTTGTTGTTGTTTTTTGCATGCCATGATTTTATCTTCTAATACAATTTGGTCTGTAATGGAATCTAACAATATCAGCTTGTGCTGCCAAGAATTTTACGACTTCCAAATACAGGTTTACGCCACACACGATACTTTAACCTGCGATTTTCCCAAAGACTTCCTTACTCCAATTACAGGGAAGTGTCTTTACCCTCAGGGCTCTGTGATAAAATCCATGGAGGGCTGGGCACCGCGACCTCATGGTCACAGGTCACTTGTGTGTGCCAGACTTAGCATGAACAGCTTAAGTTCATATGTTCCTCACGAACACCTACAAAACTGCTGACAATTTGTCTAAATCCTCTAATTCATTATCTGTATATGATACACGTCCACCTGAAGCCAAAAGAAATTACGCTTGAAAACTATTTTCAGACTTTTGAATCCCACATATAAATCAGCAAAACACGATCACAGGAATTTGCTTCTTTTGTTCCCAGACTTTCTCGAAAACTCACTTTTTCCAGGTAACAATAATCTTGACTATAATTAATCGCTGACAACCTGCATTTCCCTCAGAGTAGATGCTCTGAGAGCAATTTGGTGTGTGTAACACGATCACAAGGCTGGAAGATACATGATTTGTGTGGCGATTATTCAGACACCACATCCACAAGTGTGTTATGTTCCAGTAATTATCATGTAGGTGTAAATATCATACTCATGATGACCAACAGATGTCTTAAATTATAATGGAAAGCTTTGGTTGATGGTATGGAAAATGGAAGCACTTTTAAAATCAAATCCAGTTGGATTTTTTTACCATCACTATTTTGCCACCAAAGGTGTTGGCTAACATTTGAACAGTATACTGTATATAATGACCAAGGATATATTTTAATGCCTTTTTCTGTTCTGCAAGTGAACAAAACTAGTGATTAATTGTTTTGAAACCACATACTAACTGCACAAATCATATTTAAACACACACACAACTATAGCCTTTGATGTTTGTGCTGCAATCTCAATTTTCTAGGCTCCATTTTTATGAATTCCCAGTGACGCTACCTCTACTATGTCAACCGTGTAACCGAAGAGTAATGGGACCTCAGTTGCACATTCCAGAAACCTAAAACAAATATAGTTAATCAATCCAATGTGACAAGCTAGACCTGACGCAAAATATTACCCCGTCTTATTATTCAACATTTTTTGAAGTCCATCCCATATTAGGTTTAACCCATTGTTGTTTTAGGCTTTCTGACAGCACATATGCATTTCAGCAGAGCGGCTTGCTAGGCTTAAATGATTGAACTTATATGTGCGTGTAATATTCAGTGGCGCAATGCAAGACGTTATCAGTGGAAATCGTGCAACCAGAGAGGGCAGAGGATTTATGGAGCTGATTTATAGGTCTCTTACCTGCTCCCTGTCACAAGCCTTTAGGGATGTAGGTTAACAATGCAGATGCAGGGAATGGAAATTCATCACATTCTTCAACCAGTTACTCCCAATTGACTTCTGGAGGGAAAAAAAGTTGGAAAGCCCTGTTAAATAAGGTCCTCATTTACCCTTTAAATTCATGTAAATTGACTTTTGAATAGTAGTGTATACAATAACTGTTTTAAAAATGCTGTAAAAAAAAAAGTGTACCAGATATTCAGAAATACACTCTGGTCAAGCTCAGATACTCCAACTATAGTAGTCAGCATTTGAAGGGGATCAAAAAAGTTCATAAAATTTGTCCTAAGATGAGAACGCATTTTGGTTTTAGGACAACTTTGATGAAAGGTTTTGATCCACTTCAAATGTTGACTACTGTATATTAATTATAACCTAATTATTCACACAATGGCATGAAAATGTAAAAAACAGAGTGGAACATTTAACCAGATAATCAATATTAACACTGTTATTTTGCCATCCTAAAAATGATGTCTCATAATACCTGGCAATAAAGCTCATTCTGATTCTGATTCTGATATTCTGAGCAAGGATGCATTTATTTGATCAAAAATACAGTAAAAAGAGTAACATTCAAATATTATTTATTCCTGTGATCAAAGCTGAATTTTCAGCAGCTATTATTCCAGTCTTCAGTCACAACACGATCCTTCAGAAATCGATCGAATATGCTGAATTTGTGCTAAGAAAAAAAAAAGTCTTATTATTATTATCAACATAGAACACAGTTTTGCTGCTTCGTATTTTTGTGGAAAAACACTACCATTCAAAATTATGGGGCAAGACTCACTTTTTATCAAGAATACAATAAATGGATCAAAATTGACATTATTTATTATTATATTACAAAAGGTTTTGAGCAGCAATATTAGAATGATTTCTGAAGGATCATGTGACACTAAAGACTGGAGTAATGATGCTGAAAATTCAACTTTGCATCACATGAATAAATTACATTTGAATATATTACAATAAAAAATTAATTGTGATATTTCACAATATTATCGTTTTACTGTAATTTGGTGAGTATAAGAGACATCTTTCAAAAACATAAAAAAATGATTTCATCCAAACTTTTGACAATAGTGTACTAAACAGATCAGCGCTGTCATCTAATTTGCCCAATGATTGGGTCAACTGAGTCAAATCTGAATATCGAGAATTGTTTACTGTGTGAACAGTGTGAAACATGGAACAAGATAACCTAGTTCTCAAAATGATTTAACAAATTCAACTGTGAAAAGCCCAAAAGTGTGTTCCTAATTTCCACTGCAAGTACATCAAAGAAACAAAGAGAAATGAAGCAAAAAGCCTGGAAAGTCACTGTGTCTTCTGACAGTTGAATGTTTCAGCTTTCTGGATGTTTATTTTCCTGTCTCTGACAGTCTGCCTAGCGGATTCAGTCAGACAGAGCTGTTGTGAAGGATGAGGAACACGTCTCTCTTTCTGCCTACGTGTTAAATTTGAAGGTAAAAGTTTCGGTAACGTTGGCTGACCTTCCTCAGTGCTGTACAGCTGTGGACTTCAGTAGATCCCTGGAATGGGCCTGAAGAATCTCATTTTGGAAGACAGTAAGAGGGTTAAATAGAAAGTCATAGGTGCTAATTTGAGTTATATTGTCTGAGGAGGCCCATAGCAAACTACTAAATATAACTTCACCGTTTCCTGTGTGTTTATACAGGCTCAGAGTCAGCCGAGAGAACCAGCTGCTTCCGTAGGAGCATCATTACTCTTATACAGTATACACTTATGTTCACAAGCCTTTTCTTTTTTGAACGATATGAATATTTTCACTGAAGTAACAGTACAGACATTTATCATTTTAAAAATGTCAAATAAATGCTGCTCTTTTGAACTGTATATAAAAATAAATCCAGAAAAATGCATCATGGTTTCCACAAAAATATCAACCAGCCATGGCTGAAAAACTCACAAAACACACACACACACACACACACACACGTACACGCACACGCACATGCACACAAAGTGTAAGTGTTTAATCTAGATCAGGGATCCTCAAATCTGGCCCACGAGATCCACTTTCCTGCAGAGTTTAGCTCTAACCCTAATCAAACACACCTGAGCATGCTAATCAATATCTTCAGGATCATTAGAAAATCACAGGTAAGTGAGTTTGATCAGGGTTGGAGCTAAACTCTGCAGCGCATTGGCCCTCCAGGGCAAGATTTGAGGAACCCTGATCTAGATTGATAATAAGAAACTCCAGACAATTCAAAACAACACCCTAGAAGTTGTCAGCCAATCATATTTCAGTCAGCAACTTTTTGCGCAATATGCATCAGACGGTCAGTGAACGGACTGTGGGTGGTCCGTTATTGAAGCCAAGATTGTTTATTGCCAATAATATCAATAATTATGTAGAGTTATAATTCAAGGATTCTGAGGTATTACATCAGCTGATGTCTCAACAAAGGTGATTTAACCAAATGCATTATCATTCATTATCCACCTCATTCAGTGTGATTCAAACACTCCATGACAGCATTCATTTCCATAAATAAACTCCTCTACCTCATCTGTTTGTTTTGCCAATATCAGGATAACATCATGACGATGTGACCTAGAGCAGGATAAATATACAAGGGCACAAGAGTCTGGCCTTTCATGACTGACAGCGCATACTGTGGCATGTTTTAATAAAGGCTTTCTTTATATGCCCATTACAGAAGACCGCAGCTGGAGTTCTGGAGGCAGTGCCGTTTTATTGGACATCTCCAAGCATGTTTCAGCAGCCCTGCTTCAACATGCTGCAGTTCTCTAATAAGACGCTGGTCTAATTCAACAGGACAATTTTCTTCAGCGCATTATATCAGCAATCTGCTGTGTGGCTTGTTTTTATGACACACTTTAAGATGGTTTCTGTGCAGTAGGTGGCCCTCATACCTTTCTGGGTTTGTAGAGGCACAGTATGAGGAAGAATAAATGAAAACACAGATTAATAACCCTCAAAAGTGGAACAGACAGAGCAGGCCTAGTTTTACTTCAAAGTGAAACATGCCATGTCAGTGTATTTCAAAGTCAAGCTGTCAAACATATCAGTCTTGGCATGGCCGGATCATATTTCACTCCAAAATGAAAAGAAATAAGACATTTTAAATCATTTACAAATCTTAATGGTCCTAAAACATGCTTCACTTATTAATGCAAAATATTATGTATTATTTTTTTCTTTCGCGTCAAATGCATCTGCACTGTAAATCATTTTTCATATAAACACTTTAGCATTGTCACACTATTTTAATGACAGTTAGGCCATTTTTATTGTTATGCAAAAATAAAATAAATTTTGAAGCATAAGCATTTATGCATCATGTTATCATTTGTTGTACTGCTTTTAATTTAAATAAAAAATAAACATAAAAAATATATAAAAATAATAAAATAAAAATAGAAAAAGAAAATTACAAACCTTAATGGTATTAAAATTTACTTAATTTATTTGTGCAAATTATTATGTATTATTTTTTTCTTCGGATTTTGGGGTGAACTATGTTTTGACCTGATCATGTTTAATGTTCATTTTGCCTTTTACTTTTATTATAAATGCATCTGCACTGTTAAAAAAAAAGATTTTTCATATAAACACTTTTGCATTGGCACTCTATTTTAAAGATAGTCAGGCATTTCTTATTATTTTTATGCAAAAATAAAATAAAATAAAATAAAATGTACTTACTTACACATGTTATTTGCTGTACTGCTTTTAATTTAAATAAACAAAAATTATTCGAAATACTTTATATAATCAATTATGAAAAAAGTCTAACAATAAAATAAAAATAGGAAAAGAAAATGGTGCTAAAATATGCTTCATTTATTTATGCAAAATATTATGTATTATTTTTTCTTTTGATTTTCGGGGGGGATCTATAATGTGAACATATTTTAAATGTTCATTTTGCACAATTTTTCCTTTTATTATAAATGCATCTGCCCTGTAAAAAATTGTTTTTTTAAGCTGTAAATATAACATGAGTTTATGTTTTACATAAAAATTCTATTTCAGTTTTTTTACTTCTAAACTTCATGCTTAATTCGATGTGTTATTTCTTTGTAGTTACTTGTGAAATTACTATCAATTTCCGAGTAAGAATGGTGTACATTCAGTGTGCTGATTGGGCAACTGCCTTGTGTCAGCAGAATACATATATAATTAAATAATTATATTTGGGTGAGAGATGACCTACAAACTGCTCCTTCAATCCTGCGATTAATTACAGGATGTATTTCCAAGGTAATTGATATCTAGAGCTAACAAGCAAACACGGTGGCCATGGCTAGCATCCAGCACAGAATCAGAGCACGTTTCTTGGCCTGACTCAGCGGATCTGACAAAGATGAGAAGAGGATCTTACCCCCGGCCCTGACATGGATACGGAATAAACAAAACAAGCACTCTGGTTTTTCACTAACCAGAATACCCACAAACATGTAGTTCCTGTTGGTTGCCTGTAGCCCAGAGGGGGTCCATGTCCTTACTGCAAGTGTTATAACAAACTGTTGTGAAAATGAGAGTAGCAGACCCTCGCTGTGTCCTCTAGGGAACTTTCCATGTTGACCGCTCTGCTATTCAGCTCTGACCTGCTGTAACAGGAAAATCTCTGGTGTTATTGCAATTTCAGATGAAGCAAGAAAGCTCCAAAGTACTGTTTCTATTTGAGTCCAGCTCTGTGAACTATGTCGTCTGTCAATCTCAGTTCTATTGCAACCACCTGGTTTGCAAGTGGAGTGAGTTATGATTTTCAAGGCAATCACAAATTTTCCCTTGGCATTTGAAAGCAACAGGCAAACAAGTGCTCCTAATGGATTGTGCCTCAATTAAACTAAAATATAGCCATGAGAAGTTCCACTTGATGCTTTCTGGGAGTTTATGGTCGCTCTAACTCACTAAAACCCCTGATTTATCGAGTCCAAGCAGTCAGTCATTGATGCTTGTTCTGCTCTTTTGGTTACTGCAAATTAGTTTGGTTTTGAAGTGTTATATGCATACCTACATGGAATATGAACAAATTAATGAGGTTTTTAACATGGAAAAACACAACACATGCAGATTTAATTTGTTGTATGACCATATTGCAGTGCGTAATGTTTCCCAGCTGTTCTGCCGGAGTCTCTCAGTGGAGCAGGGAAGGGTAATGGCCATTTTGGTTGGTATGGTGGTTTTAACTCTGGTTTGAGTTGTGGTCCTGTGGGATACTGAACAAAGACATTGAGAAAAATGGTCTATAGTTCAAAATCTTTGTTTTGTTTGATGTTAAAGGATAACAAATGGTACATTTTACTGCCTTCAGTGGTATTTGAAAGAAATAACAACTTAAAAGTATATTTTGTCATGTTTCTATAGGAATTCTGCGTGCCTTCACAATATACTGTACTGTACATGTTTTCTTCATCTTTGATTTAGCCTTTTATTTTACTTCAGTCATGTGGACTATGTGAACTACCTAACAGTCAAATAAACAAATAAAATAAAATCAATAATGAATAAATAAAAATAAAAAATAAAAAGAATCAATCAATCAATAAAAATGCTAAATATGGATGAATGAATTAATGAATATATAAAGCATATAAAAACGTGAAATATAAATAATAAATAAATGAATAATTGAATTAATAACTGAAAAAATTAAATGAATAAATGAATAAAACGAGTACACAAAACATAAAAAACAAAATAAATAAATAAATACAACCAACAAACAAACAAACAAACAAATCCAACCAGCAAACAAACAAATAAATCAAGCCTGCAAACACACAAATCCAACCAACAAACAAATAAATCCAACCAGCAAACAAACAAATCTAACCTAATCTAACTTATAATCAACCAAAAATTTGAGGTATGATTCATGGGTAACACTTTATAATAAGGTTCCAACTAACATTAGTTTGTCAACATGAACTAACAATGAAAAATACTTCTAAAGCATTTATTAATGTTGGTTGATGTCAATTTCAGCATTTACGAATGCATTTTTAAAATCAAAAGTTGTATCTATTAATATAATTTAATGAACCTGAGCTAACATGAACTAACAATGAACAGATGTATGTGTAATAACTAATATTAATTTATTATAATGTATTGCTCATTCTTTGTTAAATGGGTCATATGATGCAATTTCAATTTTTCCTTTCTCTTTGGAGTGTTACAAGCTCTTGGTGCATAAAGAAGATCTGTAAAGTTGCAAAGACTAAAGACCAAAATCAAAAGAGATATTCTTTATAAAAGTTAAGAGTCAGCCACGCCTACCTAAAACGGCTCGTTCTAACACGCCCCCACATATCTACGTCACTATGTGGGAAGATTTGCATAACGCCGCCCAAATGTTCACTCAAAGAAAGAAGGCAAAACTTTTATTCTCGCTGTAATATTGTTGCTGCCTCCATGTCGTGAAGACGCTGTGTGTTTCGTTGTGAAAGCGAAACTACTTTGTTTGGTCTTCCAAAAGAGGACACGACTAGAAATCAGTGGTTAAGTTGTATTTACAACACTGTTCCAGAACAGTTCAACCCAAATATTCAGATGTGTGCAGCACATTTTATGGAGGACTGTTTCCTGATCCTGGTAGAGTAGACTACAATGCCGGCTGTTCTGACTCACAGACTGTAAGTACGTTTTTTATATATAAAGGATTTGCCACTGACGATTCAAATGCGAGTTTTGAGCAGTGTAGAGTAGCACTTGTCGTTTGTCATTTCTCCGATCACAAATGCAGACATGGTTTCATGCTTACGCGGCGCAATGCTAAAAAGACAGTATAAGTCATTATAATAAGTAATTATGTCCACACTGGATGCAACAAATGCCTCATTTATAATAGGTTTTATTGGTTTTGTCTCGTAGCGCCGGGACACGGCATCACAGTATGGTAAGGGGCATAACATTTCCGTCACACGCTTGAGGTATTCAACCAATCACAACGCACTGGATAGCTGGCCAATCACAGCACACCTCGCTTTTCAGACCGATGGTAAAAATCGAAGCGTTTCAGAAAGGCGGGGCATAGAGGAGAAACAATAATGTACAGTATGTGGAAAGTAATGTATTTTTTTAACCTTAAACCACATAAACACATTTCATTACACCAAATACACAAAATAATGCCCTTTTTAGCAACATCATATGACCCCTTTAATGTTAGTTAATGCATCAACTGATGTTAACTAATGGGACCTTATTGTAAAGTGTTACCCATTCATGTCATAACACAAATAGAGTGAGTCTTGTTGAAGTTTAATATTTAGGTTTAGGGGATTGCTCAAATCACCATCCCTAAAAGCAGAACCAAACAAGATGACTTATCCACCAATCACAGTATGCTGAAAACTCTAATCTTCAGAACTGGTCTGACATCTTTAATGACCCAGCACAAAGCATTCAAGAGGTCTGACAAAGCTCATGCTTTGCCAACCGTGGAAAAGTTTACAGAAAAACACTGCAATGTCCATAAACAGCACCAAGGTGCAGAGTTACCACATAAAATACAACACAGCTGAAGCTTTTACGCAGAAAAAAGGCAAAGTGTTGATATAAACATAAAATTTATTGCTTTTTCTGAAACGTGCATGTGGATCCTGACTAAAACGGCATGATAAATACATCTATAGCTCGTGATTGATTCCGCTCCACCACTGTTATAAGTCTCTCATCTGCAGATGTTGCTGACACAGCAGTTGTTTATGTCAGATTGACCTTGCGAGCATGTGCGTCAAACTCCCTCTGCAGTAGCTTCGCCTCCTGACCGACTCCAAGGGTCCTCGCTGATTTGTGCCGGGGAGGAGAGAGTCGGTTTAATAGGCGAAAGAGTAAAGAAAGCAAGAGGCTTGGAAGAAAGCTTTTCTTTGTGTTTGAGAGCGTTTGGCCTCAATGATTCCCCATCCACCTCTGCCTCCTCTACAACTCAGCTCCTGACCACAGGGTCCACTGGGACACCAGCACTGTAATTTCATACAAGTCAAACATGCTCAACTTCTGTTTCCATTTTGAGGCAAAGGTAAAAGCACCCCTCCCCCGTGAAAAAGGCTTTGTTTGACAAGCATCTCTCTCGGTAAGTGAAAAGGGGCACCAGGCTCGACCGTCCATGTTTGTATCTTTTCAGTGGTTCATTTGTAATTCACTGCAGGGGGTGTGAGGCAAATTTTGAAACCGCGTCAGCAAAGATGTTATTCATTTAAGTGTGATGGGGGTGAGTTATCGGGTGAATCTTACGAAAGCCTGTCAAGAACATGCCCAGGTCACATTTCACCCCAAAATCCAAAGAAAAAAACAGAAGTTGTATAGTTAGGTAGTTGATGCATAACATGTCCATAAGCTTTTTTCCCCCTCCACCATTTAACAATTATAATCACATCTTGGTCATTTTAAATAGTCTTGTGGTGTGAGGAATTATTTTTCTTAAAATCAAAACAAAACAAAAAATTCCATGCATGCAAGCACATAAAAACATGCATAAATAAAGAAAAACGAATAGATTAATAAAATCAATAAACAAATATAAATCTAAAAAATTAATGAATAAATAAATAACTTAAATAAGAAAGAAGAAAATATAAGTATAAAAAACTCAATATAAATAAAATAATAATTGAATGCATGAATGAATGGGAAACAAAACTGATGTATATAAAAAGCAAAATATACATTAAGAATATGAATAAATGAATGAATGAATGAATAAGAAGCATTTTAAATTGTCTATATAATAATAATATAATATATTAAATATAATAATATTCCATGTATACAAACACATAAAAATTATGCATCAAAAATAAAATAAAGACAAAAATAGGTCTGTTTCACAATCATTATCCATTTTGTATTGTGATATTTTATGACAATTAAGCACATTTCACCAAAAAATCTCATTGATCTGTTGTTTGCCATTCTTTGCCATTACCAATTATTATTATAATATTGTAGTTTTTTCAAATAAATTAATAATTAATATTTATTCATTTATTATCATCATGAAGGGCAATACACAGTACAAGATATTTATTTATTTAATCACAGTAATAACAATTTGTCTGGAAAAATATGCTTAGTTGTGAAAAAATGGCACAATGCACATAAAAAATGCACATGTATTCATTTATCCATTCATTCATTCTACAGTGACATATGACCCAAACATGTTCTTTTCTGGTTTTGTAAGATTTACCTTATCACCATCTGGTCCATGTTTCCATTGGTCTTGTGCAATGCAGGGGGGCCCATAGAGGCCCACTGCCAAAATTCAGAGAACCTGTGTCACTCACAACAAAAACTGTCCACAGAAAATCAATCATTTGCAGTCAGCATCCAGTTAATTACAGGTCCACATACCACAGTCCTGACAGAATGGATAGAAGGAGGTCTGAAACCATTACACTGCTCCCTAACCGCTCCAAAATCCGGTTCACTGTGTAAATAAACTTTGATTGTTTATGTGTTTACTCAACGGTTAAGAGTTTGTTGCTGCGCTTGCTGTATTCCAATCCATTGTGTTTTATATTTATTTTTGAATGCAGTAGATATACGTTTCATCTTAAATACTATAATTCGTGGCGCTTGCTAGGTGTGCCATTTCTTTTTTTAGTGATCAGACTTGGCAGATGAAAAACTGGTGAAAAAAAAACAAAAAAAACATAGGGACCTGAACCATTTCAGAGACTTGGGCAAGTAACCAACCTTCTAGAAAACACCCAGAACCCCCTAGCAACCCCCTAGCAAAATTCCAGCAATCGCCCAAGCAGAACACCTTAGCAAACACATGGCAACCACCCACAACATCCTAAGATTGTATACAGAAGTAGTCCACTAGCAGCATTCGATCCCCAAACACTGATTCATTTCAAGATGAACTCTCTACTATCTGGCACTGGATCATGATTCCAGCCACTTCTGGCCTATCTTTGCCTTGGCATTCATATGGAAAAGTAGTAGGCCAAAAGTAGATCACAGCCCAAAATACACAGACTATAAGAAATGTGATGCCTGTTTGCAAAGATGAACATCAATTTAGATTTTTTTTTTTTTACATATCAGAACTACAAATTGCTCTCAATACAGCCAAGGGAAATCAAAAATTGTTCATGCTATATATAATATTTAATATTTTTAAATGCACTGCCTTTGGCACTGAAAAGTCAGGGTTATCAGCTTGCGATCTCATTCACTGAACATTTTTACTTGACTATTTGACTAAAACAAGTCTCTTGTGAATTTTGCATTCTTGCAGTGTAATTCTATATTCATAAACAAATTTATTAAATTAACACTTACAATTGTAAACTTTCTGAAATTGAATATTTAGTAAATACACTAAAACTATAAATAAGAAATGCATGTATTTATTTATTTATTTATTTTCCTGTTCTATAATTTTATCTTACTTTTTAATCTTTTTTTTCCCTTTTTGGTATCCTATGCATCTTTTTGCTGAAATGCAATTTATTAGATTAATATTCTGTACACTGTACAACGACATCTTTTTATTGTATGTTAAATGGTTTGTTGAAATCTATTTAAAAATATGGGTCTGAATGAAACTCCTTTTAAGGAACTTGCAATATAAAAGAAAACTATTCAAGCCAAATGAAAAAAAAATACAACTAGGCACTAATATACTTTAAATGTGAAGCTTTGTAAATGTAAATGTTGATGTTTACTTTAAAGGTTAAAAAGAATCCTTCTGGACCAATACAACATCCAGATCCAAAAAAACAGTGATCATGCCAAACCTATATAAACTAACCTGAATAAAGTATACTGCTATTACCAACGTTCCCCTGTTTAGTCCGGTCTACCAAACATCCACCTGTGGGAGTTTACGGCTGAGTTACATTGCTGTCAACAGGCTAATAAGTAACACGAACAAGCCAACTGAGAATTGTGCACTGGTATTTAACAGAAACAGTGAAGAAAACAGTATTGCCCAACTTTTTAACTTGGTAATCAGAAGCTGATTCAACAAGTCATGGCCTCTCCAAAAATCACCCTCAAGCAAGGCGGGACTGGATTGCTTGATTGTAAAATAGACGTCTAAAAATTTAACAAAGTGTGAAAAAATGCTTTTAAATAAAAAAGTAATTCCACATGCATGTCATCATCGGTCTTTTCAAATTAAAATATGAAACAGCATAGCTTTTGTCTAAAATACAGATGCTTACAATTGTCTCCTAAAATGAAATAATGCAAACATTGTGTTAAAGGGGCCAAGAAATGGTTGGAAAACGTAACTGATAGCTTGGTTTAGCCTTTGTATCTATCAGCAGGTTTTCTATCCCAGTCCCACAGTGGACCCCCAGCTGAATGTAAACAGGTTCTGCTGCGTAAAAATGTCCAGACACAGACTGAGACTCAAGCATTACTCTCCCATTTGTCCAAATCATAGTGTTTAAGAGATAAGGCAGTGTAAACCGGACATAACTAAATCCTAGAAAGCTGCTGCAACTGTACTTTACTGTACAGCAGTACCATGCGACTAGCATAATAAATCATGAGGTGTTTCAATTATCATTTTAGCATCTTGCAATTTCAATTTCCCTTCTTTGAAAATGAGTAATGTTACAACTAGGGGATGGAAATCATACCACTTAACACTTCTGGTTCTATTCACAATTCTTTCAGTACTTTAAAGCGATAACTCATGAGTTTGAGACCGATTCATTCAAAAGAACCAGTTCAAAAAGAGTAATTTGTGAATCAAACTACTCACGCTGAATTTTTTGCTGTGTGCAACCAGTGAGGACAACAAAACGAAGATTACAGGCGGCTCTTCAACACCTACTGTATAGACTGCTCTGTTGAAGCTAAAAAGGAAAACCATCTGTGAATAGTTAAGTCTGCTCACCTTGAGGTGAAAAGTAAGTCTAAGACTAAACATTGAAGGAAAAAATATACAGTTCCATCTCAAAGTTTCAAATGTGTTTGAAGAACTGTAGTGCAAATAGTAGGCCACACTGCCAACGCTTCAAGAATCTGGATCAAAAAGCAAAAATATTGCTAAGGATGGGCATTCTGTCCTAAGGAGGCATATGCACGTTTTTGTCATCTATCTGCACTATTTTATTACCGAGTAGCCAACATATTTAATTTGATCACAAACTCTTGCATTACAGATACAAAATGCATACAAACCAGCAACTCTTAAAAATAAAGGCTTTTTATTGGCATCTATGGTTCCATGAAGAACCTTCAACATCTATGAAACCTTTCAATTGCACAAAAGGTTCTTTACACTCCTAAAAATAAGGGTTCTAAAAGGTTGTTTTTACCAAGGAATGCCACAGAAGAACCCTTTTTGGTTTCCCAAAGAACCATGATTTTTTTCCTCTTAGTATGAAGACTATCTGAAGACTCCACTATAAAGAACCTTTTGTCCAACTGAAATGTTCCATGGACGTTAAATGTTCTTCATGGAACCATCAATGCCAATAAATAACCTTTATTTTTAAGAGTTTACAGTGAGAAATGGTTCTTCATACTGAGGAAACGTCTTCTATTGAATCACTGCAAAAAACAAAACCGCTTTGGAATCTTTATTTTTAAGAGCATGAGCCTGTCTGAACTGAAATTTGCGAGGTTTCTCATATTTGGAGAGAGACTGCGCTCATTAGGCAAGAAGAACTACTAAGAAGACCTTCAGTAAACCAGCAGGGACCACACCAAACAATTTCCACGTGCACAGGTCTGGAAACCCGATTCTCATGGCTTCCGGCCCTCAGTCGGACTCAAAGTTAATAATGCAGTCGTCCGTTTGATCCAAGTTCAGGATAAAAGCTGACAAAAAACTTTGCTCACGGGGAGCCAATTCTCCACCTTAATTAGAAACACAGGAGAGCGGCATCAGCGACATCACTCTTCAGCCTAACAACCGTGTTGGGTGGTTGGCAGGTGATTGTATACTAATTACTGTATATTTAAAACAAATCATGCCTCTTCCTCTACTGTCCCTCTTCTCCGTGGAGGAAAAGGGTGGAAGAGATCTGGCGTCCAAGACTGTTTCACATCGAGTCACGTGATCTACAGACCTGAAAAGAGGCTTTGTCGACTTCCTCCAGCATTAAAGCAGATGTTTGGCTTGGGTTTGGACCAGAGTGGCAAAGTCGTACAGTGGGAAAACTGAAGCAAGAATGCAGGGTGGAGAGTCACTGTATAATAGGCAAACACAAAAAGTTAAAGTGGTTAACAGAGATCTACCAGATTCAAGCTTTGTTGACACGATCTACAAAACAGTTCTATGCACCTTCAAAGCTATGTTTTTAAAAACTACCTTTAAACCAAGCTAGCATTTTCTCAAACCCCAGCTTAAATGCATGCTGCTGTCATGCTGTGAGCTATTTTCCATTTAGTCTAAAATAAGAGCTCTGGCCCTAATCTAGAACAAAACCTTATCTGGTTTTATCAGCTAGTTTGGGCTTCACGCCAAAACCGGCACACAACCCCAGAAGGCTTTGTATTGGAGGCACCTCAGGGCTACGATTGGATCCAGATGGAGTTTCTGCTGCCTTGTGAAAACAAGCTGGCCTGCGTTGGCCTTGATCTCCAACTACCATCAGCAAAGAGTAGTGTCCTAACTAGACAAGTGAAGATACACTCTAGCGATAAAGTGCCATTCCAACAAAGCAAAATTAAACTAAATAACAAAGAACATTTACATTTACATTTATTCATTTAGCAGATGCTTTTATCTAAAACAACTTCAAAGAAAAGATGCATAATAAAACCGTAAAAATGTAGTTTGGCATGCTACCCTCAAATGAAGAGTTCTATTGTAAACTTGTACAGAATTTCACACCTGGTTATAAAGTACATCTGCCTGTTAAACAAAAGTGAATCCATGCATGCTAACTACTACATACTTATGTGCATAAAAAGCCTGGGGCTCCCGAATCAGCTACAAAATATACAGGAGAAACTCTCAGTGTAGAACAGTGGAGGAGTCGCGTTTCACCGCTCTAATGTAATTTCCTATTATTCTGTGTCCTGTCACAGCTAATTGACAGTACAGTACAGTATTATGTGAGAATGACAATAAAGCTCAACTTGACTTGACTTGACTTGACTTGACTCAGGATGTTGGCTGATGATTACCTTTAGAGGTTTTTCTTCTGTCCACAAGAGATAAAGGCTGTACTTATGAAGAAAAGATGGCATAAACACAGCTTATTAGTTATGAATTGGAAAGATGTGGTTAAGTAATTGACAAGGCACTGTTTAGTTGTAAAATAAGGGATAATATACAGTCAGTGGGTTTTGAATCACCCTGAAGGAGTTTATTTTGTGATAATGATCACTGACTCGCATTTATTACATGGCTACTTACAAAATAAATAAATAAATGGACATAAAATACTAATCTGAGTTGAAGTTATTTTGTGAGAAGACAAAGACAGTGTGATTGAGGAGACAAGAAACTAGGGACAACGTTTAATTTAGTCATTATACAAATTTGACTGCAGCAATAAGATTAACCAATCAGAATCCAGTATTCTACAGAGATTGTGTTCTGTTGCACAAATTGAGATGCATAACCAGTTGTCTCTTTAAACTCCTTTCAGAGGTGAAGAGGTTCACAGGAAGGACTTTACAAGGAAACCTGACACCCATTTTGACAAGCAAGTCCCACGAAAGAAATCATCTCCCCTTAAAAACTTTTATTGACTCAACGGATGTTTTCTTTTTCCATTGATTCTTAAGCTGTGCAGGAGCACAACAGGATAAAAGGTCATATAGGCAAGTAAAACAACGTAGAGAATTGTGGGACAGTTGCAGCTGGGGCAGGATTCACAAAATGACAAAATAGGGACCTCATTTTTAATTTTTTGCCCTATAATTACGACATAATTTTTGGCAGCATTCAGCAGAGCACCAGTGCATCAGTGCACACACACACAAATACATTACACATTTACTTGAAAGAATACAAAAAAAAACCTGTCATTTTCTTCTTATGAAAAATAAGGTCTTAATATCTGAGAACTTCTTAAAAAAAATGTAACTTAGGGACATTGGATTTTTTTTTTTTTTACATCTTAAGATTTTCATGAATTGACTCTTGGTCTCAAAACACATCTGCATTGGTTTCTGCTGAAGCTACAGAAGAAGTGATTCTATTTTTACAATCCCAACAGTGACTCATAAATGTATCAGTGGATCCAAGCGGATCCACTGCCATGAGTCCCAAGCCAAAGTAGCTTCTCTGATGTTTTCATTATGACAGTAGTGACTGTACCAAGAATTATTCAGCTAAGACTTAAAATGACTAAACTTAAGAAATGAAAGAGTCATTTATTAATTCTCAGAAGTTTTATAGGATGATCAATTGTGCAAATTGAACAGGATGAGATTCATTCTTGCTAAATATTTCTTCTGAAAATCACAACGTGCACGTGATTGCAGACAGTGTCAGAGTGTCAGACTATTTTTGTAGTGCACTCAGAAGACTGACGAAAATCACTAACAGCTTATCTCACATTGTACAATTTGGTGTCAGAAAGGGCACATTAACAAACACTACATGAAAATGCACACGCATACTCTCCCAATACTGCCTCAAGCCAGTGATTGCAATGAATGCAGTCTCAAAGAAATGCAGTCTCACAGTCCTTAAAATGGCTCGTGATGTCTCAAGTCTCTTATGTATAACCAATCTTCTTTTCTGAACTCAACATGAAATCAAAACTTTCTTAACACATGTTCCTGCCTTATTGTTAATGACTCATTGGTGCATATTATTTTTCAAAAGAAAAAAATGTTTGTTTTCAGAATCTTTCATCAAAGAATTGACTTTCTCTTTTGAATGACATCACAATTATTTTTCCACTTCTCTCCAATCACCTATTGCCAACAATGCACGTTTTTTGTTTTTTTTTTGATAACTGATTAAATTTCTGACGGATAAAATCAAGTCCAGCTCATTTTATGGTATGTTCAGTATACTTATTATAGCTAATGCTTAATACTGTACAATATGTAAAGTGTTATATAGTGAACCTTATTTGTTTATACTGTAGGTAATTATAGCTTAAATGTTGTTGTTTTCGATTTTATTTAGCTATTCAACATAAGACATGTCTAATTTAAAGCAACTATATGTACGTTTTTACCTTGAAATATCAGCTGCAAAATCATTCTGATGGTACTGACTTGAGAATGGCTTCTGTTTCTTTCCCAACAAACGGTACGTAATTCCGCGAAAAGTGCGGATTGCTTTACGGCAGCAACAAATACACGTGTACAGCTATTGGCTGTAATTACGACACTGAATTCCACTTATTTAACTCTAGGGGGCTCCAAAGTTGCAAAAAATAACTACATACGGTTGCTTTAAATGCGAATAGTATAACAACACACATAAAATAGAATAGTTTTACAATACAAATTTTAATGCATTAAAATATGTAGTATATGTTCAAAGATCAGCAAAAATGCCAGAACCTTCCTTTAGGTTTGTGGTACCCTGCTTAAACACTAAACAGCCCAACTGTGATTTAATCTAAAGAGAGCGTGAGGCAGTTCTCTGAGCATGCATTAACTTCACCCTGGGTAACCACCAAAACACAGGCTCATGTTCATCAGGCCACAGCTGTTCCTTATTGACCAAAGCAGATCCAGCACTTCAGTTGGGTGACTGCTCCACTGCGCCACTTATATATGATTTCATTTCCTCTATACTAGACTGGCTGCCTAGAACTTTGACAACAACACTTGACACCCCCTCCCCCAGTGAAAGCCACGACTGACAGTTTACACACGCACACCAGCACAGCATCAATCACCACGGCAAACCTTCACCAGAACTGCACCTGCACTCCTTGAGCTTACTCACCTACACTCGCACCTCCGGAAAACATTTTCCCATTTAAAACTGTCTACACCTCATTCATTCCACCACAGAGACAAAAAAGTATAGTGACAGAACAATATGTTGTTGTTGGTTTTTTCACAGTTTAATGGGAAGCAGCTATTTGTCACTTAGCAAATGGAATTAAAATATATATATTTACATTTTTTTAAACATAATTTTACATTCTGTCTGTCTGTCTGTCTATTATTATTATTATTATTAATAATAAACATGTTTCATTTAACAAGCGATTGTTTTATATTTATAAAAATAAATAAACACATCTATAATTCTTTAATTCTATATAATATATATGTATATATAAAGTGGGTTAATATAATATAATATTATATTAATATTTAAAGTGGGTTAATATAATTTGTTTTATACAACATAACATAACATAACATTAAAAAATATCAATATTTTTTTCCTGAAAAATAAACAAACAAAATGATTTATAATATATACATATTATATATTTTGTTTACAGTATTATATTACATTTGTTTATTCGCTAACAGCAAAAAAATACAAACCAATTTTTTCCAGAAAAATAAATAGTATAGAATAGTATAGTATAGTATAATATAGTATAGTAAGATGATCAATCGATAGATAGATCGATAGATAGATAGATAGATAGATAGATAGATAGATAGATAGATAGATATTAATACTTTTTTAAATAACGATACTTAAAATAATAAATAAATTACACATACATAATATACAAAATTAATAATATTCTACTAAATTACTACCAAAGATGTTGGTATCAGACTATCTGCAAATGAAATTTAATTTTTTCCAAGATCAGATAGAGTATATCTTTCAGTTTGTTTGTTTTTTTTAATGAAAAATGAAAGCCTTTCAGGTCATAACAGATTTTTCAAGCCTTACTGGAGCTAAACATCCATTATCTTGGCTGCTTATCTGGAATAAGGCCTATCCAAAACACTCTGTTAGAATCGGATAGGCACCACATAAGTTATTCTAGCTGGGATGGTTAAACCACTCCAAATGTTTGGCATCCATCACAAGGACGCCCATCGGTGTTAGAATGACTGTGACCTTAAATGCTGGAGCTTCTCTTTGGAGCAAATGAGTTTTAGGTCAGTCAGTGGTGTAAACGTGTCTAATTCTACATATGCTGATCAGGTTCAAATATATTCATTAAAGAATGCTTCATTGAGCTCAGTTTGTGGAAGACCAGTAGATAAGTATGAACTCAAGAGCTGAGATAATGAACTGAGTCGCATCCAACACTCCTAAAGTTTGCTTTGGGAAGTTTTGCTGGTTACACATTCTAATTTCTGAACTCTGTCCACATGGCTACTATCTTTATTCCATATCCACAGTTGCTCGGAGTGTTTTTGTCTGGAAAAGTTGGCCCACGTCAGTTATTTAACTGAGGGGCAGTTACACAGCTCTGAATTTATCACCCACACCAAGAAAGATGTTTAGACTGGACGAGTTCCCTTTCTTTTCACTGACAGACAGAATTTATTTTTTTCTGAATGTTCAGATAAAGATGACTTAGAGAACTTCACATTAAACCCAAGGGCTCTGTTATGTACATGGCCTTTAAGTACCTATGCAAAAATGTACAGTAACAATAAGAATAAATTGCAACTCGTGATAGTCATTTAAATGCACCTAATTCACTGCAAAAATCTTAAAAAACTTAAACAAATAAAATGCCCAAAAACCCCCCTTTTATCATATTTTTTTTCTGGTTTTAGTGTTACTTAACTACTGTATAATAACACTGTCAGAAAAGAAAAAAAAAACTGTCAGAAATTCACTGTAACAATATTTCCAGTATTACAGGATGACATATTGTTCACCTTATAACTGTATATTTTATTAAGTGATATAATGTTAATATACCAAGCTTACTGTAGCACCAAAATCTGTTTTTACCTTAAAATGTGCTAATAAACATCATCATATAGGTGGTTAAAAAGAAAGCCACATGAGGAATCAGAACCCATAAAACATGGCCAATACTGTTTGCATATAAACAAATAAAAAACACTAAAGTAATGCTATAAATATTACCTAAATTACAAGAAACGTAACACAAAATACCCTAATTTACTCTATTGATATAAAAAATTAGAAGAAATAAAATTACTTACATAAAATATAATGTGATGGGTCATGCAGGGACTTCCTTTTACAATTTTTAACTATACATTATACAATAATTCAAGACTTTTATTTCCCAAAACCATACATTTATCAGTGTTTACAGTACTATTATACATATTGTGCAATGTTAAACCATTTATAGTTTTATATTGTACATGCCAAGGTAACTTACGGTTAACCAATAACCACTGTACAATGTAAAAAAAAAATATATGATCAGTAAGTCATAGCATGACAAGATTCAAGTTATATAAGATTCAACTCAATTAAAAGTTTTAAGATTATACTTAATTTAAGGAGGCAACCGAACTAGGGTGGTAATTTTTGACAGTGTAGTGCATTTTTCTGTAAAAAATTACTCCAATTTTTACAGCGTATACATTATTGTCAAGGCTGAACATGATACATAAGGTGCTGAAAATGTTTTATGAATCCTATATGCTTTTATAAAACTTCTCAGAATATCTCCTCTGCTTCGCTACAACCATGTCAGTGAGCGGCAGCAACATAAAAGCTGACAGATTCATGGCAAAAACTCATCCCCACACCCCCCTGCCTTTGTCATTCAACGACACTCACCATCCCGGCGACGTGACATGGGCGCCTGGAACATTAACCTGAAATGCTGTCACATTCCCAGCTGTCATCAGGCCTGGCTAATAGCACAAGCATGCCAGCGCTATAATTCAGAGAGGAGGATTAGCTACACAACATGTTTCAGCTCAACGGCGGGCCCAAGCCACAATCAGAGGGCCGTCATATTTATGTGCGCTTACACTGGCGTCTCTTGAGTACGGTGAAGAGTGCAAAGCCAGAACAGAGGGGGCCGCTATGTGTCGAGGGGGCCAGGCTCTATTAGCAACTGTCCTGCCAAGGTATGCTTAAATTCTAGCATGAAGCAGGACTTGTGTGGTTTCTTCTCTGGCAAGAGAACGTAATTTTTCTGGTTTCTTTCATTGTGCTTTGTTTTCAAAGGTTTATGAATGTGGATTTATAGTAGTTGGCGCTCCGAATGTTTTAAGGACACCAAAGTCTGGATTAATATCTCCTGGGAAAATCGCTTGCTCTTGATGATCCCACCTCATCTTCTTTCAAAGCATGTTGTGACGATGGCGGAACCTCATATAGATGTTGATGTGAAAATGAAAAGCAGAAAAGAAACACCTAGCCAAGATTGAGAAAACTGAAAGTAGTACACAAGATATTTAATTTAAAGACAGAAAATATTTAATCACTATCTTAATCAGTCAATTTTGCCCCAAGGGGGCTGTTGAATAAACTTTGCATTTATGCAAGGAATGTGATTTTGTTGCTAAGAAGCGCCTGGAATGTTTTGGTTACCTCAAATTAAATCTGTCGAGCAATGGTGGATGCATTTCATTTCTTCAGATAATAGAAAATAGATCTATATTTTTCCTATTTTTACAGCTCTCTTCAGAAAGCACTGGTTCTAAATGCAAAACAAGGACCACATCTAGAGAAAATAAACTATTCCAATAAGCGTACCTAGAGTGATGGGCAACTGTGAAAGCATAACAGATTAAACAAATATTGGATTTCTTTTTGAACAGTGCCAGTGCTAATGTTTAAATGACAAACACTGCTCCTATGCACTGCTTCACTACACAAGCACTGAATATTGTTTCATTTTTTACAGGGATAGTTTGTTTTTTTCTATTATAGAGAGAGATGTAATGAGAGCCAAATATTCATGCAAACTGATAATGAAACTTTTACATACCAGGGTTATTGTTGTTAACATTAACTAAACCCATAAAAAAAATTCTCATTTAAAACGACAAAATAAATAAATAAATAAAAACATACAACAAAATCACTAAACCCACAAAATTTAAATGGAATTTAAAAAATTAATTCAAAATAGTAATAAAATAAAACTATAGTAGTATTGCAATGATACCAAATAACACTGTTGCTTGTCTTTCATTAAATGTCTTTCAGTAGCACTTAGACCTAGGACTGACTATTGTACATATTTAGTGCAATAAATCATGAAATAATGCATAATAAATAATATTTTGCAGCCAGTTTAGTTGGATATTCTCAACTGTTAAGACCTAAAATCGGTGCTAAATCAGTGAATAATAGCATACAACTAACCATATAATCATGCATAAATGGCAAAAATAAATAAAAATAGGTGAATGTCAACATGGACAGGTTGCATGACATGCCCTCATACTTGAAAACGAAGAACAAATCTTTGCAAAGTAAAAGAAAATCTGACCTAGACTACACTAAAATATGGGTCCACGTCAGCAAGGATAAACATGGTTTGAGCCGACCACAATGTTAAATTATTGTCTGCTGAGAGCACTAAAAGTTCAGTTTAGAAAGAGTTCAGTTTTGGTTTTTAAACAGACAATTAGAAAAATGAAATGTTCTCAGTCAGTGATGGTAATAATTTTGCATATTGTTGGGGCTTGTCAATTCAAATTGATACATTTCTAATTTATACAATTCAAAGGAGATTTATGTTTGCTTTTGTAGGTTTTTAACTGGTGAGACACGGCCCAAAAAAATAATGCTAAATGTGTAAAAAAAATAAAATAAAATACAACCAACTGTATTATCAATGCATGGATGGCAAAAAATAAAATAGCTAATCAAATAGGCTAATAGAACGAAGAAAACACTTTCCATATCTTATTTTTGTTGGTGACATCAAAGGCCAACCAATCTCCACGGTTTTGAGTGCATATTCATCTGAAATGCCCTTCTCCTCTAAAACCATGAACAAAACTACTCAAAATAAAAGAAAATATGACCTAGACTCTATTAAATAGGGGTTAACTTCAGCCAGGATAAACTTGGTTTGTGCCGACCGCAATGTGTTTTGTGAAGTGAATTATTGACTTTCAAGAGTATGATTGAGACATTTAGAAAAATTAAGTTTCTTAAAGTAAACTTTCTTTCTTAGCCTGTGCCACATTAATGATTTTACATATTATTGGGCCTATGGAGTTTGTGGTATTATATAAAAAAAAAAGTTTTTGTATTCTAAACAATCTTAGTAGGCTACTGTGTTGTCACTTGATTTTCAATGTAAAATCTGAGTTCTGAGACAAAACCAACTGAGAACCAACTGATCTAACCTACACTGAAAAAAATCGGTGTAGGATTACTTTGAAACTAAGTTACTTTCTAATTTTCACTCAGAAATTGCTAGTAAATTTCACAAAGAATTACACAGAAACCGTAAGTAACTGAATAATTGAATTAAAGATGAAATTTTGAAGTAGAAAGCCTGAAATAATATTTTCTTGTAAAACGCACTGCAATAATAATTTTCAGTTTTTCAGAATGTTGTCACGTAACAATAATGAGATATCCTCATAGCGACATTTCAACTACAAAATCAACCAAAAAATAAATAAAAATGTTGGTGCAAATTCTCACGTCCTCCCAAACAGCAGAATTTAACCTAGAGAAGAGGCCTATAAAACGGTTCTGCTCGCAGGAGACTTCAGACTGTTTCTGTTGGCACAGACGCTCACAGTTTTACAGAAGAAAAGTTTATGCCTGCCCTGCTCAGAGAATCAGATATCAAACTTACCCAGTCTGACATGCTTTACCCAACATTCTCCTAAACAGGCTGTATGATTTGAAGTATCATGAATGTCTATAGCAAGACAAGTTACAGGCCAAGCACAGAGTCATGCAATGTTTGGCCGAACGCCTTAAGTACAGCATATTGCATTCATAATACTTCTCAAACTGAGCGAGTCCAGTAAACGGCCTTTTAATACTACAAAAACTCATCAAACACACCCCTGAGAAAGAGAGAGTGAAAAATCATCCAGAGAGGAAATGAATGACTCATCGCTTTGATCCGTTTCGCTATGGGTGGGTTAGCTCGATTCAGACCGTTTCATCCCAACGATCCCTCTGCCACAACTCATCACTAAACTGCCCCACCGGCTGCCCATCCAAATGCAAAACCACAGTTTCGGACTAAATCCAACATAACCCCCTAGTAAAAGCTAAGGGACGGGCAGCTAGCCTGGAACAAAGTTTCACAACATTTACTTGAGTGATTTGCCAGAAACATGGCAGCACAACTGGATATTGTGCACTTCATCTGATGATTGCATCTTCTGCTGTCCACTTGTAACAGATATGGGTAAACAGAGACAAATCCGAAACAGATACGACCCATAAAAATGACATCCACATTCACATGTGTTTACAACACATCTGTCAGCCCTCAAGCAACTCAAAATGAGGGTTATATTGGAAATGGAACACTAGAATGCTGCTTAATGCATACTACAGTACAGGTTACTATCAGACATTTTCTTTCATAGAAGAATAATAGAATGTGAAACAGTATGCAGTTGTTTCAAAAAGTATTGTCTCAAAAAGTAATTTCAATTTAATTTTGGTAGCGTAATCAAATGAGTCAAGATGATAAAAATGCTGGCTGATAACATTTTAGTTGCATTTGTCACTCGAGCACATTGCAAGTTCAGTGCATTGTGTTATGGAAAACAGTTGACCATTTTTAAAAACAAACATTATATTGCAAGGGAACACCAGTGTGCTAGCCTACAATTTTAAAAATTTTCTTTCATTTAAAAAATAGAATGTGAAACAGTATGCAGTTTCAGTTACTTTCTGAGAAATAAATTAATCCAATTTTAATTCAAATATCTCAAAACTTTTGGTAGTACAATTAAAATAATCAGAGTAAGGAAGTTAAAAATGGTGGTTGATAATGTTTAATACAAGTTGAGTGCACTGTATAATGGGAAGCAGTCTCTAAAGAGGTTTATTTTGGCGAACGATAGCATGCAAACTGCACAGTTTAGACTATTTTTTACTATTACTATTTTCATAGAAAACATGTGAAACATGCAGTTGTTTCAACAGTTATTTTCTCAAGAAGTAAAATAGATTCTTATTTAACTGTTGGTAGTCCAGTCAAATAATTAGTCAAAAAGAAGTCAAAAAATGGTGCCAGATAACACTTTCTTTTGCATTCGCCGTAACTGAAATGGAAGGTCAAATTTGGAAGCAAGCATTGCATTATGACAAGCAGTGGCCATTCTGAACTTACTAAGCTGGTAAATCCACAGGGAATTTATGTTTACTGACCTACTGTACATGGAGAGCATGAAGAAATTCAAGTAAAGTTGAACACATTTGTCAAGTAGATTTGTGCCAAGACATTATTTCACTGAAAGAAAGAGAAGTTTAAATGTGAAAAGCATGAAAGTTTAGGACTTTTAGTACCCTCAACCAAGCAAAGTATAATCAACATGAATTGCAACAGAATTAAAGAGCCTATGAAATCAAAACTGGAGTTTTGTGCCTTTGAGTAAATGTCTGCTGATGCTGAGATCATCCATATGTTAGCATGCTCCTAAATCACACAAAAATATGTCAGGACACGGGACAGAAAACGTAATAAGCCATTTCACAGAAAAAAAATATGCAAACTGATGACAAAATCTTCTTTTTACATTAAACTAAACTAGTCATAATGAATGTGTCAAGGAATCTGTAAAGAAACACATTCACCTCTAAGACCATAATGTCTTATTTTTCTAACTTTTCTAATGGATTTGTTCCAGTATAAAGCTAAAATATCCCAACCTTTCTGCCAAAGTCTCTGCCAAATAGTAAAGTTCTTCTAAATTCATTTCCAAGACTTTATTTAGAATGCCCTTCAAAAAGGGATCAGCTATAGTTCAGTTCTGATAAACAATGGTAAAATATTTGCAGCCAATATGGGAATTTGGAACTGGCCTCCAGAAAATAATTCACTGAGAGCCTAAACGTGACTCTGGGGGTCAAGCCAGCTTTCCTTTTTTTCCATTGTGGTCGATTTCACTGCACTACGTCCAGGAAACTCTTCAGTCCATTAGTCAGTTTTTCACACTCCAAAGGCCGTCCTCTATGTGGCATCCTCTAGTCTGTTATAGTACGCAACTCTAAAGCCAGACTTTAATGAAGCACATTGTTTGAATATCAAAAATATCCCATTTGTGTTCCACTAAGAAAATTATAAAATAATCATTTTAGTGACTAAGACACTGTATAGCGTTTTGGCAAGAGAGGATGAAAGATACTGTAGCTACTGACAGTCTTATGAATGGGTTTTAATTATTTTAACTTTGCTGTTAATTGTTCAGCTGATGCAACAATTAAATATGCCTTTCAAAATGTGTTGTTGTGATGTTTAGGCATAACATAAGACCTACCTTTCAACTCGATCTCATGAGAAAGCATAATTTTCTTTCTAATTTCTTCTGAATTAGCACAATATGATTCATAGGCAAACTTACGATTTTTAGCCAAAAAGCAAGCATGAAAGTCCACCCCATAACCATCAGTGGGGCGTAAGCAGATCATATGTTTTGCATAAACAAGATCAAACAAATTATATGAATTCGCCAAAACATAAAATAGTTTCGATTTGGCATGAGACTGTATTGGACCTTAAGACAGTACAACTCATTGAAAAGTCTGTGCATCAGTCCTTCATTTGCAAAAATGTATATGTCATCTTCCCTGTCTAAAATCTATTGAAAATGTATTTTTAGAAAATTAGAGTCATCAAAGTACATTCTTTTTTAAAACAGATTTTACCAGCAATGGTACAAAGTATCCAGTCACAGTCAATAATGTGAATGTCTAATTGAAAGTCTGCCCAAGGATGAGAACCGGACCTCGGGTAATGATGTTTCTCGCCTCATATTCGAGAGATTCCTACAAGCTCAAACTAAATCTGTCACACATATGGGTGGCCGCCAGCCCTCACCAAGAGACAATCCAGAATAAACAGAAACTGATCTCAGGTCATCTCAGAGCTACCTTAAATCACACTACAAACATCTCAACCATCTCTTCCTCTCCAGTTCTTCAACCGTGTAGAGACAGTGAAATATATAGTTAACTAGGTTAATATTAAAACACTGGGCTGGAAAAGGACTATCTTTATGGCAATAAAAGCCACAAAACTGAAAATCATTTCCTTAAATTTGAGCAAATTTTAGTCATTATTGGGCTGGGTTTGGTTGTGTGGACTTTTTTTTCTACAACGCCTTTCTTATGTTTTCAAAAAAATATGGTTTACTTCGTTTCAAGTGTCTTTTGATTCTAGAGGAGTTGGTAATGAAACCAAAATGTCTGGATAAAACTCAATCAATAAGTTCCCCAGCAACTTTTGATTTATAAGGTCAGTTTATGATCATCTCAAGCATACACACCCAGTTTAGAAGTCCATATGCTTATCACAAAAATAAAGAACATGTGGGTTGATATGAAGTGAAGTTACTGTAACTCATTTCTCTTATGCAAATAAAAGAAATAATCCACCCAAATTTGCTGATAATTTATTCAACCTCAGGCCATCCAAGATGTAGATGAGTTTGTTTCTTCATCGGAACAGATTTGGAGAAATGTAGCATTATATCATTTGCTCACCAATGGATCCTCTGCAGTGAATGGGTGCCGTCAGAATTAGAGTCCAAACAGCTGAGAAAAACATAACAATAATCCATAAGTAATCCAAATTACTCCAGTCCATCAGTTAACCATTTATGAACCTTTTGCAAGAAACAAATTCATCATTCAGGTGTTTTAACTTGAAACCATTGCTTCTGGACAAAATATGAGTCCATAATTAATAATAATGCTTACCCTCCAGTGAAAAAAAGGTCCTTCCCCTGTTGTCCTCTCACATCAAAATCCAAAGTTTTGACCATTTTCACTTGCAAAAGTATTTTGGTCTGTGCATATTTCTCTCCTATTTCAGACTTTTTTCAAATTCAAATTTTTCACTAGAGAAAGCAATATCATGGATAGAGTTTGAAGTTAAAAACATCCTAATGACGGATTTGTTTATTACAAACATGAAGATTTTTACTTCATAAGATGTTCATTGATAGACTGGAGTGGTGTGGATTACTTGGGGATTATTGTGATGTTTTTATCAGCTGTTTGGTCTCTCATTCTGACGGCACCCATTCACTGCAGAGGATCCATTGGTGAGCAAGTGACATAGTGCTAAATTCCTCCAAATCTCTGATGAAGAAACAAACTCATCTACATTTTGGAGTGCATGAGGGTGAGTACCTGTTCAGCAAATTTTCTTTTTTGGTTGAACTATTCCTTCAAGAAGACCAAACGAAGCACATGTGCAGCATATAAGATCACTAACTAGATTCTTATATTACCAAATGAAAATGTGAGAGGTGTTTGTTTGTGCACCGATACAATGCCAGTGTGTTATGCTAACTTTAGGGATGTTTTACAGAAATTACACGCAAAGTATAAAGTTCTCTGAGGAGCATCATTTGGATATTCGTAGAACTGGCTGGAACAATGCACTGAGATGCTTTTCAAAAGTGCAACACTACTTGGCAGACTGGTAGCATCACAGACACACATACACCACCCGTTGGCCACTCATAGGTGACGTCATGGGAACCGTTGGTCACTTTAAGCTGAAAGGGTGGAGATGAATGAAAAATCTTAAAAGCATAGTACCCTTCAGGGATGTTTTCCACGCTAAAAATAGCCACTCGAGACTTGAGTTTCACAGCTCAGAGTAAAAGCACTACATGAGAACAGTAGCAGCTTTGTGCAGTTAAAAAAAAATGCAGGGCGTTAAAAAAAATGCAGCTGTTCATGAAAGGTTTACATATTTAACAGGTGGTTAATAATTATAAATATTATTCTGCCCAAAAATATGACTTTTATCCATAATTCTTTACAGATTTGTGACCTTAAAGGTGAAGTGTGTATTTTTTAGTTAAAATACTTTTTAGTTTGCAGCTTAAATGTGCAGAGAGACAACCGTAAGTAAGCCATTTAGGTTGATTTCCATAAAAAGCGCAAATACTATGGCACTTTTACAATATTGCTATTGTATGAGTGGTTCAATGTCAAATTCTAACTTAAACATTAATTACTTGTTAGAATGATGAAAGACAGTTGGGGTTAGGAGCTTTTGAAAACTGATTGGAAACAATTATTTTTTTAGTTACATTCAATCCAATTATTTCACCAAAAAAAAGTGTCCTGTGAATTCAGCATGAAAAGTCAACATTTTCATTGGGTTGACAATTTTTATAAATACGTACATAGACAAATAAAAATAAATAAATAATGGCCACATGCATAAAAAAAATGAAATAAAATATATAACATATACACACATTAAATATTTACATTCATAGAAAAATACATACATATTAACAACTAATATTATTTTTACAGTTCCATGTAGTCCATTTATTTCCAAAAAATATTTGCAAAGATTATGCACTTGACCTTTTTTAATGCACGAAAAGTTAATACATGCATAGACAACAAAATTAACACATTATAAAATAAATAGAGACAAATAGATAGATAAATAAATACATACAGAAAATATAAACATCTTTGTGTTAATCTTTGAAATACAAACCAAACAAAATATAGAAAACCATTCTTTTTTTTTTAATTGAAGTACTGATCCAAGTATGATTTAATATTTGATATTTGACATTGGTTTTTGTTAGTGCAGGCATCTATGTGTGGTGAGCTTGATAGTGTCTAATCCTCCCCAGTGAGGACAATGTGCGTCACTCCTGGCCACTGTAAGCATTGCCTCTGCAGCGGGGAATGCTGAAGCTCTGCCCACTCTATTCCCCAGCCACGCCTGACAAACAAGATGCTGAGCAGCAGCAGGAGCAGCAGTCACCTCACCCCCACCACACACACACACACACACACACACACACACACACAGCACGCGCCACCGCTGACACACTAAACATGAGCACACGCGTGTCAGAAAGCACACACACAGGCTCTTTGTCTTTCTCTCTCTATAATGTTAAACATCACTTAGAAACCATGGTTTCTGTGGCTTTTCTAGGAACACAAAAGCAATTAGATGTAAAATAGTTAGCAAGAGAAAAGAGAAAGTTTCAGATAATTTCCAAAGCATGCTACAGAGGGGAGAGAGACAAGTTAAACATTGTCAGATATTTTGTCAAGCATTTGTACAAAAAAAAATCTTTACAATTACTGGGGTAATTTCAAATAAACATGCACCAAATGACCCCCAGCAATACATACAAGCTTAAAGGGGTCATATGATGCGATTTCAATTTTTCCTTTCTCTTTGGAGTGTTACAAGCTCTTGGTGCATAAAGAAGATCTGTAAAGTTGCAAAGACTAAAGTCTCAAATCCAAAGA
>NW_015542408.1:2140741-2165245 GCF_001515605.1 Sinocyclocheilus anshuiensis | reverse complement strand
ATCACAACGCACTGGATAGCTGGCCAATCAGAGCACACCTCGCTTTTCAGACCGATGAGCTTTGTAAAAATCGACGCGTTTCAGAAAGGCGGGGCATAGAGGAGAAACAATAATGTACAGTATGTGGAAAATAATGTGTTTTTTGAACCTTAAACTTCATAAAAACATTTCATTACACCAAATACACAAAATAATGTTCTTTTTAGCAACATCATATGACCCCTTTAAAATAACTTTCATGCCTCTGTGTCAGTGATATTTTAGTATCATTGAAATTGGCAAATATCTGAAATATGTTTATTTATTTAGATAAATTTGATCTTATTTCAGTTTGTTTCAAGTATAAAAAAACAACTACTTTTTTTATGGTTTTATGTTTAGTTAACTATAACCCTGTTCTGTGTAAAAACTATTTTTACAAAAAAAAAAAAAAGTTCTTCATCAGCTTATTGTCTGGTTAAAACACTAATTAAAAAATCCTTAAAACAATAAAAATCTACTTGCGAAGCAAAACTGTCCATGAATGTGTTTGTGAAGCTATAAAATGACAAATATCTAGCTCATGAATATTAATTAGGCTATTCAGAAATAATTGTAAATAATTATTAAATAAATAATAAATATATTTCACTCTTAATAGCTAATAAGGTCTGAGCAGATTTTTTCCCCTCATTTCAAAGTAAACAATAAGAGTACAAGATGTACAAAAATCATGTACACTACAGGTTCAATAGCACCCCAGTCAACACGTGAGATCATGCGATGATCACAGTGACATCACACGATCCTCATACTGTGATCCTCACGGTGTGAGTAGTATATGAAATCATTGTGAGTTCACACGATCCTCATACTGTGATCCACACGGTGTGAGTAGTATATGAGCTCATTGTGAGTTCAAACGATCCTCATACTGTGATCCTCACGGTGTGAGTAGTATATGAAATCATTGTGAGTTCACACGATCCTCATACTGTGATCCACACGGTGTGAGTAGTATATGAGCTCATTGTGAACTCAAACTATCCTCATACTGTGATCCTCACGGTGTGTATGAGCACACAGTGAGTGTGCAGTGACCTCATATTGTGACCATAGTATGAGCACAAAGTGAGTGTGCAGTGACCTCACATTGTTACCACAGTATGAGCGCACAGTGAGTGTGCAGTGACCTCACATTGTGACCACAGTATGAGCACACAGTGAGTGTGCAGTGACCTCACATTGTGACCACAGTATGAGCACACAGTGAGTGTGCAGTGACCTCACATTGCGAACATAGTATGAGCACACAGTGAGTGCGCTGTGTGGTTACACTTTTAGCTCACTGTGACACACACATTGTGACCACACCATGAGAATCATGTGAGCTCATGGTGACATCATTGTGAGATCAAATTGTTGACTGGGACATTAAATTACTTTTGTTTGTTTTTTGGCTACATTAACATTCATTCTTGCTGACCAGTTCAAGTGCTCAAATATTTTAAATATCACATCCATCACTGTCAATCTTGGGATTCTGAAGCTCAGTGGATAAATACATGGATCAGTCAATCAACCAACACCACCATGACGTGTTGGTCTAGTAGTAAATCGGAGTTCTTATTTAATATTAATAACCTAACACTTAATAATGATTTCATAAAGTGGTGGGGACAAAAATATGAAAAAAGAATCCAGCCATTCATCAAGTAGAGAGAACACGTCTTAAAAGCAAATAACACTTACGACCTTGTATATTTTGTTTTAGGAATAGTTCACACAAAAGTGAAAACTGTGTCATCATTTAGTCCTTCCAAACCAGCATGGTTTTCTTTCGTCCATGAGACACAAAAGTAGATGGATGGTTCAGCTGGATGTCCAAGTCCTTCCCATATATCAAAAAAGTGATTCACACAGCTGAGTCATAATTCCCTGAAAATCTTCCCCGACTTGTGTTTCATGGAAGAAAGAAAATCATACTGGCTTTGAAAGACATGAAGGTGAGTAAACAATTTAAAGTATCTTATTCTGTTTTGTTGCATTGCCAGATTTTTTCCCACTGGTTTTAAGCACAAACCTTTCTTGTTTTCTTACAGCCCTTTTGTGCAGAAAACATGCTGAAGTCAGTTCATTCGCTTTGAGGCTGACAAATCATTGTGTGTTTATTTATTCCAAGTGTTCTCAGCTGGAAGACAGCTGTTTTTTCTCACTTCAAATAGCACAGAAAAAAAGAGCTATAGACTTTATGCTCGACACTCCATTGGCATCACTATTAAGTTTACATGTGTAATTCTGCCTATAAGCAGTGAAGATGTGGATCATTGTTAGACGGCATCTCATGCATCTGTTTATCATATGGAGCAGCAAGCCATCTGGAATGAGGCCCGATGTCCTAGGTAGAGAAATCACAACATCCTTTTACAAAACCATCAAACCTATTAAAGACAAGCAGCAAGGCAGGTCAAGGAAACAATTATTCGGAAGGTTTTTAAGCAGGCAACACCTCGTTTCTCCTAATAAGGCAATCGTCTGGGTTTTGTGACCATTACTGGGCTATACTGCTAGAGCTGGTGTAGTTTCAGCTTTGAAAGATTTGTTCATTTTGCATTATACATTTATTCATCATACTTATGTTCTTAGTAAGCACTGACTAAATTGAAAACAAAAAGAGTACACACAAACTCTATTGCAAAACTTAGCCTCGCTCCCTACGTAGACAGCTGCACAGGAGACTTACATTTATTTTCAAATTTAGTTTGATTCTAATATGTTGCAAAGCTTACAGCATAATATCTCAATTATAATCAATACTTGTCAGTATTAGAAGAAATATAAGGCATCTCAGGTTGTGAAACAAAGCAACATTGCAAATGGTCATTTTCACTGCAGTTAGCAATGAAATGCAAGCAAATTTAGGCTGCTAAAGTCAAGGCGAATAAAGTAAGTGTAGAGTAAAGTAGCGTAAAGTAAGTAAAACTTTATGTTTTTATAAAAAGTCTCTGACTGATTTAGACAAAAATAAGATGAGTCATATATTATAAAAAATGCATATGAATATAAATGCACATATGCCACTGTTCAAGTTTGTGGTCAGTAATTTAGTAATCTTTAAAGAAATTAATACTTTATTCAGCAAGAATGCATTAAATTGATTAAAACTGTCAGTAAAGAATAATATTACAAAATATTTATATTTCAAATAAATGCTGTTCTTCCGAACTTCAAAAAAAAAAAACAGTTTTCAAAAAATTATTAGGCAGTAAATTATTATCAATATTTCCAACACTGATAATAATAAGAACAGTTTCTTGAGCAGCAAATCAGCATTTTTGATTGGTTTTTAAAGGATAACATGACACTGAAGACTGGAGTAATGATGCTGAAAATTCAGCTTTGCCATCACAGAAATAAATTACAAATTAAAATATATCAAAATAGAAAACAATTATTTTAAATTGTAATAATATCTCACAATATTACGGTTTTTATTGTATTTCTGATTGAATAAATATAGTCTTGGTGAACATAAGCAGATGTCTTTAGAGAAAAACACTGAAAAAAAAAAAAGAAAATCTTACTGACCCCTTACTTTTGAATGGTAGTGTACAGTACATAACAAAGACTGAACTCTGTAAGGGACCCACCAAGGAATGAATTAAAACCATTAATCAAAAACTTTACATTCATGTGAGCTGACCCACCAAGAGAACCTATAACTATAATTTGTATTCAGCTTGTGGGTGGGAGTCTTCAGTTTGGCTTTTTCATTAAAAAAAAAATCATTTATCAAGGTCACAAAAAAGTGAGATAAGTTTCAGTTTTCACTACATGGGTTCTAGAGGACAAGAGACTGACGTGACCATTAAGTTTTGCAGAGGACCACTAACCTCTTCACATTCAAGAGAGGGGTAACGTGACATGACAAATTTTATGACAGCAATTGTGGCAGGTCGTGGTTTATTATAAACATGTTGAGACGAGTCAACCAGCAGTAAATTCACATCCCATCAACTGCTGAGCATTTCAAGATTGCACTCCATGACATCAGCCACTTTTCCCAAGGTTATGCACTTTTCCCGCACATACACACGCGGAAGCCAATAATTTATGGCGGCGTTTGGTCAGACAGTGACTCCTCTGGCTTTGCTAAAGAAAGTGACCTTACAAATCTCATCATGCAAGATGACCACGAGGCCTGAGACTCACGGTAAATCATTCCAAAAAAGCCCAGCTCCAATCGGTCGACTGAGGATATGACTATTACTGTCACTCTGTGGTTCAGACAATCCGATCTCAATCGGCCACACCATCCTCTCAGCTGTTATGACTCTATGTTGGTTTGCCTCTACCCGTGTATTTGTCATTTTCAGCTCTTTTCCTCCCCACAACATCCTTGGCTACATTTCCCCACACAGTTCAGATCATGACACTGACATACACACCAGCGCTTGTGTTTAAGTAACAGCAGAAATATGCGGAGTGTACTCATACACACTGGTAAACGACACTCAGCCACAGGGAAAACCCATACATTCTTCAGGATGATGAAGCTTGTTTAAAATACCATTTTGGGTGTTTCAGCTAAATGCCATTATGTATACCTTAACACCTTCACACAAAAGTAAGACAAAACAACTTGGAAACATCATGATCTGACTCTAAAACAATAGCATGTTTTTTTTTTTATATTAAGGATTCAGACTTACAGTAGTTTAAAGACAAATGCCACTGTGAATATCATAGGGTTATTCCCTCAAAAAGTAGTTCCCGGCTCAAATTTAGGATTTTGTTAATATTTCTTTCTCTATAAAGACAACATATATAGTGAGTTGCATTATTTTTATTCATTTTGAGGAATACTGGATCTGTTTTTTTTTTTGTGAGTGAGATGAATTAATGCATATTCATAGTTATTTTAGAACTATAGTAACATCTTCTGATTTCTCTCAACATGGGGACAGGAGAGCTGTCAATAAATTGGAAAAAAAAAAGTAACTTGCGTTACTTATTTGAAAAAGTAACTCAGATATTCTCTTGTAAATTAAAAGGTAATGCGTTACTTTACTAGTTACTTGAAAAAAGTCATCTGATTACGTAACTCGCGTTACCCCCAACACTGGTGATGAAAGCCAAAATACTAAATGGCACAGATGTGTATTTATTGAGTAATCCACTATTTTGTAGAGGGGATTCAAAATAACAATTTTCACCTGAGATTTGGAGCCAAATTCAAGGGCTGTAAAAATGACTTTAGAGAGCTGGCAGCATATTTATTTTATTTTTACAAAGAGATTAGTAGGTCTACAACAAATTCAGCTGTCATGAATAAATTATCAGCAGCTCTCGTCTGGTTTCCCTCTTTTTAAAAACAGACCTCATAATCCTGAAATTGACTGAAATTCAATGAAACCCTTAAATGCCTTTGTGGACATTCTAAGGCTTGTTGTGATTGTTTTTTGTTGCGTTTGAAGATTTACATGAAACCTTAATTCTCACAGAAGGTTTCAGTGATCGTAAATAAAATCAGGTTATTTCAGAAAATTCACCAAATAATTACTAAGTTGCTATTGTTCCAGAGCTGCTTCACGAGGAATATAATGGCATTGTTTTAATCTGGGTTTACAGTGGTATGATAAAAAGTTTCTATGAGACATGAAGATTTAAGTGTATTGTTACATTCCAATTTAAATATGTTATTTTTAGTTGGGATCTGCTGTGGCTGATAGAGGATTCACAAACGAGACTCTACGTTGGTCTCAAACCCCAAAACGGGGATGTCCAGAAGGTGAATGCTGGTAAAAGTGAGTCTGTTCTCACAACTGTACAATAACTCATGAAAGAAGCTGCACAAATATGGTTTTCAATTTGTTATGAGATGTAATAGGCAAATATTTTATTTACAGGTCATTGTGGCAATGCAAAATAACACACTGGAAATCAAGACTGTCTTTATTTCTCTAAATTTATTTTTGTTAAAGACGTTAATTCTGATTTTAAATGCATCGCCTGAAATTTCTTTATAATTATGCTTACAATGAAAACATTATATCATTCATTTCGGTTTACTTTCCTTTTAGTGTTTATTCACATATGTAAGAATTTTAATGCATCTTGTGTATAACTGTGTATTGTAAACAAATGGAGATAGATAGAAATAAATATAATGAAAATATTATAGATATAATAGAGCTAGTACAATATAGAGCTTGCATATAAAAAGGTATTCTTCCCCACTGAACTCTTAAATCTACTAAGATAAATATCAGTGCTACTCCCCCTGAGTGACGATGCACATCTCTTACAAACACATAATACTCTGCCAGATACCTTGAAACACAATTTCTTATTATTTTAAACACCAACACCAATTTAAGAAAGATTACCCTTTTTTCAACTTTTAAAAAACTTTAATCACTGTTAAACTACGCCCCTGTACACAGCAAACATACATAACTATTCATCAATTAAACAACAATCAGACACAAAACAACAGTTTTAGATATGCAATCTCTCAACCTTTAAAATCAACATTCAACTGCAAACTGTAAAAGATAACAATAATTCAGTCTCACCCATATGAAGCTGAAGGGCTGTGACACCTCGAATGACGCCAGCTCGCTTAGTAATATGATATAATTGAGCAAATGTACAGTAAAACTGGCTTGATAAGGAATCTCAATCTCAATGAACGTCCAACAAGGTCCGTCAATTCCTGTACCAAGATGAAGGCATTTGGCTCACGAATAGTAATCTTATAACGCCCCAGTTGGGAGTTTTCACCTCCATTTATTCCAGCGTAAGCTAATTTATATCAAAGAATACCCAAGACGTGTCACTCGTATAGTTTTGAATAGGGAAAAATGCAACGCTCAATATGGCCGCTCAATCGCAGGAAGCCCCGCCTTCTGAATGAAAGAGCCAATCGCTAATCGGTAAAGTCAGCGCGTCACTGCAGCTGCCGTTAGAAGTCCAGGTTGCTATAGAAACAGTCAGCGTTCTGAGACGTGCTCTAAGCGCACTGGCTGATCTAGCCTGAAAAATAAGCTTTTTATAACGCTATTTGAGCAAAAGTAACAACATTTATGACACAGTTGTTGTCAGATTTCTTTGGTGATTTCAAATATGAAATTTAATCGTAAGCTTAGTGAACAGTTTTGGATAATTTGTTGTTTCCCCATTCAAAGATATAGGAGTTGCACTTGCATGCCCGAGAGGCGTTTCAAAGATGGCCGCCGAGTGACATGACTTGTCTTAAAAGGACTTTGTTTATATTCACAGAGAGGACGGCTAAAAAGCGATAACGTTCACCATCACTAATCTAATCCTTTTTACTAACAATTCAGAAATTATAGAATTCTGGTCAATCAAAGAAGCAGCAACTGAAGTGCAATTTCATTTTCTTTCCAGTGTTGCAGTAAATCTGTTTGAACCACAGTAAATCCTGGGGTGATTAAACTCCAAAACCTCAGAATATCCATATAAGAAAGCCAGATAAATTTAGTTAGTTAAAGGCCCTCAGCTCGATTCCGAGCCATAGCCACTTGATGGATAAATGATCTATAAGAAGATCGATCTTTCTTGTGTAAGTTGGTTGAGCTCGGCCAGTGTCCGTGATTGTCATTGCGGTGATTGTATCAAGCCATCAAGTTGCTGGCCTTCCAGGAATCTCATTTCCTTGTTCCCTCTGTTCGGCCAAGCATGATGTCCTTTTCCAGTGATTGATGTTTTTTTATGATGTGGCCAAAGTAGGCGAGACGTAATTGTGTAATCCGAGATTCGAGTGATATTTCCCGCTTGATTTGTTTCAAGACTGATTTGTTTGTCCTTCTTGCAGTCCATAGGATTGATAAAATTCGTCTCCAGCACCACATTTCAAATGCATTGATCCTTTAACTGTCTTGTTTCCTTAACGTCCAACTCTTGTAACCGTAGGTGACTACGGAAAAGATCAAACTGTGCATAAGCCGAATCTTGATTGATAGGGAGATGTCCTTAGATTTAAAAATCTTGTCCAGTGACTTCATCATCGACTTTCCCATTGCGATTCTCCGCTTGACCTCCATGGTTGATGTGGCCTCGGTATTCACTATCGATCCAAGTAGATTGAAGTTCTTAACAACTTCTATTTCATTAATTTCGTTACTAATTATTTTTACTTTCTGGTGTTGAGAAAAGAGAGAAAGCTTTATATAAGTGTGTGAAGTACACTTATATATATTACATTGAAGAAACTGCACACAATCTTCATTGGTTCCCATTCGGTTTGTCGTCACTTGGTCACTTTAGAAAGGAAAACGGACAATCGTACTTCCTTATCCACCTTTTTCCAACACCCCATGACGAATTATGAGAGTAACTTACGTTTGTACTGTAAACAATCAGCAAAAAGGTTCACTCTATGAACGCGATAATAAGCATTATAAAAAACTGGGTACAATGAGGTAACATTATTTTACTCCCTCTTCAACCATCGATCATTAAAGGAAAATTTTAAAGTGTAAACGCATTAAAGGGATAGTTCACCCAAAAATGAAAATTCTGTCATTAATTACTCAGCTTCATGTTGTTCCAAACCTGTAAGACCTTTGTTCATCTTCGGAACACAAATTAAGATATTTTTTATGGAATCTGAGAGCTCTCTGACCCTCCATAGACAGCAAGGATATTACCACGATCAATGCACAGAAATGTAGCAAGGACATCGGTAAAATAGTCCATGTGACATCAGGGGTTCAACCATAAGTTTACGAAGCTACGAGAATACTTTTTAGTATTGTAGACAGCGCGCGCATGCTGAACATAAACAACACTGATTACGTTGATAACGTTTTGGGGTACCTCGGGGAGAAGAATTGTTGAATAAATTATGTTATTATTGTTTTCTTTGCACACAAAAAGTATTCTCGTAGCTTCGTAAGATTACGGTTGAACCCCTGATGTTCACTGCCATTTAAAACTTTGGGATGAGTAGATTTTTTTAAATACTTTTACTCAGCAAGGGTGCATTAAATTGATCAAAATACAGTATATTTCAAATAAACACCATGTTCTACAACACTCTTCTAACTTTATATTCATCAAAAAGTCTGAAGACTGGAGTGACAGTGACATGCCGACCTCCTGGAGAGTGTTCTTCTCTTGGCTGGATGTTGTCTGCTATATCTCTAATGGAATTGTTTTGTTTTTGAAGCCCAACAATTGTCTGTTTCACTTGCATGGAGAGCTCCTTTGACCACATGATGTGGGTTCACAGCAACAGCTTCCAAATGCAAATGCCACACTTAGAATCAACTCCAGAACTTTTACCTGCTTAATTAATGTAGAGATAATGAAGGAATAGCCCACGACTGTCCATGAAACAGCTTTTGAGTCAATTGTCTTTCTGCCATATGTACATTGACTGACAGTCACCACTGATAAGCTACCACTAAATATTGTAGAAACTTAATTTGCTGTAAAGTTGCTTTGCAATGATTTGTATCATGAAAAGCGCTGTACAAATAAACTTGAATTGAAAAAACTTGAACTTATGGTCCCTTGAGGGGGTAGGTACATATTAAAGAGCTGTAATTCCTTAACCTTTCCTCCAATTTTGATGTGAATACTCTTAAATTAAAGCTCATAGAGTGTGCACCGGAAGCCCATATTCATTATATAACTTTATATACAGCAGAAACATTATATACAGTAGAAATAATCAAGGACAAGATGGCACCACAAATGGCAGCCACGACGCTGAGCGCTGCAATTCTTGTGATGTTTTTGTTTGTTTGTTCTGTTTTTTTGTCATTCTTCGTCTATAAGTTTTACCAGAGACGAACTCCTTAACATTAAACAACACACCCCAGAGACTATTTTTCTGGTTTTTGATTATTCGGACGTTTTGTTGGACATTCTTGTCGGAGGTACAGCTGTGTTGTTCAAACGTGCGTGCAGACACAGAAGAGGGAAACGCGCCGGCGCCCTGGTTAAGCTCCGTGCGTGCTGATGGACTAATGAAGCAGAGCTGGATTTACAAGCCTGTTTCGACCTCACTGATTGGAGTGTTTTTGAAGCTGCAACCAACAATCTGGACGAGCTCACAGAGACTGTAACTTCATATATCAGTCTCCGTGAAGATATGTGCATTCCTACCAGGACATTCTTATCATTTATTAATGATAAACCGTGGTTTACTGGGAAACTCAAACAGCTTCGTCACGCCAAAGAGGATGCTTACAGAAGTGGGGATAAAATCTTGTTTAACCAGGCCAGGAACAAACTAACAAAGGAGATCAGGGTGGCTAAAACAAACTGCTCTGAAAAGCTGAGAAACGAGCTTTCAGCCATCGATCCGGCGTCAGTATGGACTGGTCTGAGGAGACACCACCCCCACAGTTTGTGAAGAATCAACAACTGGCTGATGATCTGAATGTGTTTTACTACCGATTTGAAAAGGCCAGTCTACCACCCCCCATCCTCAAAGGACCCCTCTGTAAAGCTCCTGAAGTTTGCGGACGACACTACAGTCATCGGCCTCATCAAGGACAACCTGGAGCTTAACACGCTCAAAACAGTGGAGATGATAGTGGACTTCAGGAGGAAGCCCCCAGCACTCCCCCCACTCACCATCAGGAACAGCACTGTGGCTGCAGTAGAGTCATTCAGGTTCCTGGGCACCGCAATCTCTCAGGACCTGAAGTGGGACACTCACATAGACTCCATCATCCAAGTGGATGCTGCACACTGGTGGTGGTTGAGGAGAGACCCCCCACATGATTGTAAAGTGCTTTGGGTGTACAACAATACACAATAAAGGGCTATATAAATGCGTCATTCATTCATTCATTCATTCATTGCAAAAAAGGCCCAGCAGAGGTTGTACTTCCTTTCGCCAGCTGAGGAAATTCAACCTGCCACAGGAGCTGCTGAAACAGTTCTACTCTGCTATCATTGAGTATCATTGAACTGTCTGGTTTGGTTCAGCTATAAAATCAGACATCAAGAGACTACAACGGACAGTCAGGACTGCTGAGAGGATTATCGGTGCCCTTCTGCCCAGGCTCCAAGATCTTTACATCTCCAGAGTGAGGAAAAGGGCTAAGAAAATCACCTTGGACACCTCACACCCAGCCCACTCTTCGAACTATTGGCTTCTGGTCGGCTCTACAGAGCACTGACCACCAGAACAGCCAGGCACAAGAACAGATTTTTCCCACAGGCTATATTCATCCTGAACAATTAAACTTTCATAATTATACATCATCAATCACAACTGAACAATTAAACTTTCATAATTATACATCATCCATCACAACTGACATATTTATACACAGAATCCAAAATGTGTACACTTGCAAACTGCACACTTTGTAAATAACATATCTGCACACTTATAACATATCTGTACATTTATCTAAACAATTACATTTTTTATCTATACTTCTATTTCTGAATATAGTACATTATTTAATTTCTGTTTTTTTTTCTTACATTAGTGTTATATTCCATCCCTACTGTGTTATTCCTATGTATGTCTGCACTATCATGTATGTCTGCACTATGTCTGTACTTTGTTCTACACTGGAAGTTCCTGTCGTCAAGTCAACTTCCTTCTGTGTGTAAACATACTTGGTAATAAAGCTTTTCTGATTCTGATTTTGATTCTGAAATAAGTTACTGCAGGACATTACTCTAATGGTGCTGTTTTTACAGTGACTCTAAAGATATGATCTTTATCTAACAACGACAAACATGTAAAAAAAAAAAAAAAACATGAAACATTTCAGTACTATAAAACCATTGACTGCCCTGTTTGTCCTTATCCCTTGTGGAAATATGCTCTGGGAAAATCTGAAACCACACAATGGAATGAAGTTCAGCCAAAAGTGGGGAACTCTTTTTTTTTTTTTCTCCACACTGGGACTCCGCCATTGTTAATCCCCTTTTCTGGTGATGAAATTTAAACCCTGCTGCCTCCATTCGCCCTCTTCTCAACCATTCCAGCGCTCTTACTCACAGTGCCCACTTCTTTTCGTTACATGAAGGGGTTAAAACTGTGAGTTATTCCCTGGATATGAACTCCTTGACCCCTGTACTCTCTCTCCTTCTGTATCCATGTGCTTCATCTCCTCTGGATAAATAGGCAGCTCTCACCGGGGACCACTATGAGCGATGGTTTCACTCTTTACACAGTCAGACTAAAGGAAGACATTTCTTTTTATTTTCCTCCAAGGAAATCATTGCTACTATGAGCCCCTAGATTGAACTGAAGGCATACATACACATATTTCTTTTAACCAAGACTACTGGCTTCAAACTAGGTAATGTAGATGGTGACGGTTATACTATCCATAATTAATACCATTCAGCTGGTATGAAAATAATAGAACAACGTCCTGACTTTATTAGTTTCCATGGATGGTTTTAACTGTGGCAAAAATACAATAACTTGAAACATATTGCTAATATAAATGTTAAAATATTAATCTGCAATATATTTAGCATATATCTGAAATATAGTTGGACCAAAAAAAAATTTCTCTTAAGGAATTGCGGGTGGTTATATTAAGTCATTTGCAGCATGTCAAATGCAGACAGGGAGTTGAGTGGCGGCTGCTGTTGTCCAAATGGATCTCTTCACGTCTGAGTCTCGTTTTTTTCCTATAAATTTGACAGAGCAGTGCCTCAGACATATACTGCACTATACCTGAGTGCAAATCCAGTGTCTGCTGTTGAGACTTATTTATTCTCCAGATGTGACTCTCCAACCTGTTTCTAGTGAAGGCCTTTACATCTCAGGTACAGTATATCATTACACCACTTTTACAGTTGATGTGATGAGAGCTGGATAAAAAAAGGCTTTGTGACTAGAAAGAACAAAAGTCTATCTCGGGCAGTGGTCGACTCAGTTTATACTTTACTTTAGTAGACTTTCGGGTCATAGTGAGAAAGATTGTCTTACTTTTTCTGTGCCATCTAAAAGGATCCCTAGCTGTCAAACACTGCGTCAGAGTTTTCTTTAGTGTGTAGGCACTCTTAAAGGAATAGTTCACCCAAAAATGAAAATTTCCTAAAAGTTTAGTCATCCTCAGGCCATCCAAGATGTAGATGAATTTTCTTCTTCATCAGAACAGATTTGGGGAAATTTAGCATTACATCACTTGTTCACCAATGGATCCTCTGCAGTGAGTGGGTGCCGTCAGAATGAGAGTCCAAACAGCTGATAAAAACATCACAATAATCCACAAGTAATCCTCATGACACCAGTCCATCCATTAACATCTTGTGAAGCAAAAAGCTGTGCAAGAAACAAATCCATCATTAAGATGTTTGTAACTTCAAACTTTGCTTCAAGCTAAAATACGAGTCCTTTATCCATAATATTGCTTTCTCCTGTGAAAAAGTCATTTCATCTGAATCAGGAGAAAAATATGCACAGATCAAGCACAGTTTGCAAGCTACAACAGTCCAAAACAGTTCTTAACAAATAAGGCAACAGGGAACTGACTTTTTTTTACTGGAGGAAACATTTTTTATGGATTATGGACTGGTATTTTGGCCAGAAGCAACAGTTTAAAGTTAAAATGCCTTTATTTGTTTCTTATAAACATGCAGCTTTTCACTTCACAAGACATTAATTAATGGGCTGGAGATGTGTGGATTACTTGTGGATTATTGTGATGTTTTTATCAGCTGTTTGGACTCTAATTCTGACGGCACCCATTCACTGCAGAGGATCCATTGCTGAGCAAGTGATGTAACTAAATCTCTCAAATTCTGAAAAAAAAAAAAACTCTTGGAAGGACTGAGGGTGAGTAAATTTCAATTTTTGAGTGAACTATTCCTTTAAACAAAGACACTCCTAAAACTCCTCCTGCTTTCATATGTAGCCACTTTTAAGCAAAGCTGCTTTTGATTAAGGCTGCAGTGGGCAATGTGCTAAACCTTTTATTCATCATGATTGTGACAATAGCAATGAATCTGGCACTATGCACAGACCACGATGTGTTGTGCAATGTGCACACACACTAAATGGAAATTATAAGCAACGCTATTTTCTTGAACATTCTGGTTTGTCCATTGCATTGAATATTTGTATGCACTGCTAGTTTTGCATGGAGATAGATTTGTTGAAAACTACTACAGCCAGCTATCAAACGCTAGAATTGCAACATCACCTTTTCTACATATGGCTGCCGGGAGACAAGGCATCGCTCTCAAATATCCTAGCTGGCACCGCCGTGTTTTTGTGAGTGCCTTCCATGCTTCTTGAGATGATGTGGAGAGGCTGGCTGGAAGGAAAATAAACAGAGCCTGTCCTTTATTTGACCTTCATCAATGGCCAGCATAGGATTTCCACCACTCATAAACAATGAGGCAACCAGGGAGGTCTGCTGACATCATCACTCCAGAAAGGAAGTCTAGGGGAAATCGATGGTGTGCAGTTAAGAAGCAACGACAATAGTGCGAAATGACAGAAAGAAAAAAAAACAGTGTGTAAGGGTGTTGCCACTCATAGTTTGATTAATGCTATTGTGTTTACTTATGTTTTCAGTACATACAGTACATTTTCTGCTACTGTATTGCTCTGGAGCAACCCGAAATTAAATACCTTGCTCAAGGGCATAACAGTGGCAGCTAATGAATCACCTCTTTTGGAGTTTGAACCTACAACCTTTGGGTCACCGACCCACATCTTTTAACCACCAAGCTATCCATCCTTCATCCACTTTGTGTAAGTTTTGGAATTATAGACTAAAAAGTGAAAGATCAGGAACAGCTCAGCTGAAAATTTAATTCTGTCATCATTTACTAACCCTTCTGAACTTTCAAACCCATTCTTTCTGCCGTAAAAAAAAGAGATGTTAGGAATAATATTAAATTAAAGTAAATATGGAGAGTAATTTCTACACTGTAAAGTTTCAAAAATGAGAAAAAAGCACCAAACAGTTGATGCAACTTGTTAGGACTTTCATATATTTGTAGATTATTTTTACCAGATTTTTTTTTTTTTTTTTTTGCTGTTTGGGCTTGAAATGAAACGCTATAGCAATCAAATTTTATTTGCACAATCAAACTTGTGCATTACAGTTGCTTGCAACATTAACACTTTAACAACATTAAACATTTTGGTTTCTTATGCTATTGTTTTGCTTTAGAAGACAATGGCAATATAATGCATTGGGCATGAGAATTTTTGTGGTGATTTTATGATGCTTTTATATTTTTACAGTCTTTTATGGAACTTTGAAACTTACTATTGAAAAGAGCAACATTGTATATTCTATCTCCTTTATTTATTGAAGGCAGAAAGGCATATGATGCGTAAATGATAACATCATTCTTTTTTTTTTTTGGTTGAACTTTTCCTTCAATAATATAACTTACAAATTTCATAAAAAAGAGGGACTGTCTCAAACACAGATGACGCTTAATGAATAAGGCAGGGAAATATGAAATTATGACCATAGCATTTTGCAATCAATGGGAATCACTAAATTGTCAATGAATAGAGTCATATGAGATCAATTTGGAGTCATGCGTCAAGAACGATTACTTCCAGAACAACAGGAAGTGCTACACAATAAATCACAACAAAACACCAGATGGAAGTTAATTGCTTCGTATTTTGTTATCAAAGCCTGTTGCACAAAGTGGAAGCAACTCCCAAGATCTCTGGTTTGCATGAGGACATCCGTTGACGTGTTCCACAACCTTAGTGACTTAAGTATTTTTATCCAAGGACGTGTTGGATCCTGACTGGTTTGACTGGTGAATGTGTGTGAGCACTGCTGACCTGAGCATCTTTCCCAGCAGAGGTGTGCTGCTGCTGCTGCTTTTTTTGCAGAGGAGGATGTCTTACATTTCAGCAACTATTGTTCTCGGATTCCTCCTGGCAGCCATCCCTCTCTCACTTCCATATACACACATATCACTTCCTACAACTTGTTGACTTGATACGTGAATCTGAATCACTGGTTCTCAGTTCACAGAGAGTTCTGTCTATTCTTCTTCTTTCTTTTTTAATCAAGGGAAAAAAACAGACTTCAACCTTTTAAAATGATACTGATATAAATGAGATGAAAAAAAATCATAGATTCTAAAGGTTTTTATTAAAGGTATTAAAGGTTGTATCAAAGGTATATTTTATAGATCTTATTATAATAAAACCTGGGAACTTTCTTTTACCTTCATAAACCAATTGGTTTATGGGGACTTCACCTTCATATTTTTACCTTAAGGTAAAAATATGAAGGTGAAGTTCCCCATAGTTTTATAATTGTAAAATATATGTAAACGTAAAAAACCTTTAGAAAATTATGAATCTTAAAAAATTATGATTGACTTTTTTTTTTCATTATTAAAAATACATATTTATATATATATAATATTTTTACAGGTTTGGAAACACATTAGGTAGAGTAAAGTATTTTGGCAATATTTGATGCAGTCATTAGTTCACAATGTCCTCCAGAGATTAAAAAAAAAAAAAAAAAAATTGAGTTTCAAAAAAATATTAAAGGTATATTTTATAGCTCTTTATATAATGCAACATGGGAACTTTCTTTTACCTTCATAAACCAAGATAAAAACATAAGGGGAAAGTTCCCTATGGTTTTATTATTAATAGTAAATATAAAAACCTTTAGAATATTATAAATCTTGAAATTATGATGGGAATTTCTTTATATTTTCATTATTAAAAATATGTATTTATATATTAAATATGTTTATTTTTATTTATTTATTTATTTACATGTTTGGAAATGCATTAGGTAAAGTATTGTTTTCTGTGAAATATAAAATGGCAAATTTTGATAAAACTTCAGTCATTAGTTCACAATGTCCTCCAAAGATTCAAAGTTTCAAAAAAACATTAAAAACACCATAAAAGCAGTTAAAATGACTTTGTTCTATAATCAAAGTCTTCTGTGAGGGACAGTCTAAAATTCTAGGCTTTAATTTTTTATTTTAATTTTGACTAAATGGACTGAGTGCATTAAAGCCACACAGAACTGTTGAATTTTCATATTTTAGATGAACTATGCCTTTAAGCACCATTAGAAAGTCTTAAATAACTAAACACAAAGTCCTACCATCATATCTGATGGTAAAATAAAAAAACACGATTGAATCGGAACCACCTTTAAGGGAGTTTCCTTGATATCAGATATGTTCGGACTAAAATAATTACATTTTATGGAACAGGGTCTGGTGTAAAAGTGAGAAAACCTTTGGAAATACATCCATGCGCAGGTTAGGATATATGTAGTCAAATTTTCCGGCCCTCCCAAGCTCAGAAAATGAGATCCGAGAAACCCTTGAGACAAAAAAAACGAGGGAAATCTCAGTTAAAACATTTCTATTTAACATTAAACACAATCTGTTTGTAAAAAGAAAAAGAAAAAAAAACTTGCAGAGCAAAGTGAGGTGAGTGTCCTGTTTTTCTTTTGCTATAAACTGTGGAGAAAGTCCCTCTCTAGCAGCTGTGAGGAAATTCCCTGGTATTAACAAAAGGTCCTCACGTATGAAGTTTGCATCATTACTCCACATCTCTGCCTCGCCATCTGTTTGGATAGCTTGAGTGCTTCCTGTCTGTCATTGTGCAATACTTGAAGAGGTTGTGAAGGTGCAGTAATAGAGGAAGAGAGAGAGGCCATGTTGAAAAGCATGTAGCTTCTCTATAACATGCCTTTTCCCATCTGATCATCACGTGAGAGCAATAGTTTCATTGAATATCCTATTCGATCAAAGTTTAAGTGTGTGAAGAGAAGGGATTATGGTTTCCTATCCTGTACAGGAATTTTAAAATCATGCTACATGCACACTAAAAAATGCAGGGTTATTTCAACCCAACTTTAGGTCAAATTTGGACTAACCCAACTTTTGGGTTAAAAATTGAACGTAAACATTTAACCCAATGGTTGGGTTAGTCCATATTTGACCCAAAGTTGGGTTGAAACAACCCAGCATTTTTTAGAGTGCATGCTGAAACTGACATCGAGGATACTAGAGCAGACGGCAATAAATGTGTCATCATTACAGGCTTTTTTTTTTTTTTTTTGTAGCCGTTTCCGACGAAAATGCTTACTGCAAAACAAAAGCACTGAGTCGGCCAGAAAGAGATCTGGCACATGCAGCCTGACTGCGGTTTGCATCTTTCATTGTTCAGTGAGATATTGTAAACACACATACAAGCCTGTGACATTTGACCAAGACAGTTCACAGACCACCACTGTCAAGATCCAGACAGGACACCATAAGAGCACCATAAACGCACTAATTGTGCACTATTTCCCAGTCTTTGTGTGAGAAACATAAAGCCAAAAGTCACTGTACACCTATTATCCTCACTTTTGGCTCTGAAATATAATTCTCTATTCCACATATACAAATGTTTAGCTATGACACATTTGAGAACCAATGCCTTTTGCTGTCAGTGATGATTTTTATATGTAAATGTGGAAGTGAATGAGATTTTAGAGCTTCAGTGAAATGGAAAATGCACAGTATGCACACATACTGTTAACAAGTGTAGTTGTGATATTTCACAACTGGTCATTTTCATTCCCTCCTAAACGTCCTATAGCGGTCTATTTGTCCAAAACAAAAAAAAAGCAACAGTTAATAAGAGTTTCTTTGATGATGAACTAGGATTTTGGGATTTTCTTGCTAGATAAATTGTTTTCAAATGGACTTAATTACGAAATAGATTATGCAGTTTTATAACATTATGCAGTTATATAACAATGATAAATACTGTTGAATTTAAAATTGGGATTTATCCTGATTTATGTGATTTGTCATCAATGTTTTTTTTTTTTTTTTTTCTGTTTTTTTGTGGTCTTTTGTGTATACCAATGGCAAATACTCTGGAATTTATAATTGGGATTTATCTTGATTTATGTCATTTATCTACTACAGTGTATATATGTATTTGTTTTTAAATATTTATTTAGTTAGTATTTAAAGAAATAACATTACATTTGTACATTACATTTATTGCACTTTTTTCTAGATTTGAAGTGTAAGACGTTTAGCAGAAATATATAAAAATATATAAATGTCTATTATAAATATAATATATAAAGTCAGATCATTTAAAAAAAAAAAATTCCAGATAATTTTTTTCAGATCATTTATGATTTATTTTGCTTGAAATATTAATTATTAATTATTATCAACTCAATGCCCCTTCAAAAGAAAAAAAAGATAGGTGCATAATATTTAAAAAAAAAGAAGCTATACAGTTATTCAAATAATTCTTGAGCTTTGCCAAATGTATAGTGTAATATTTATAACCTAAATTGTTAATGTTTTCCTTGGAGCACCTTGTGGTAATATCATCCGCTGAATTAAGACAAAGACTTGTAATGCTCTCAGATCCATTAGCGTAACGAAAAAAATGTAACAGCTGCTCTGAAATGTGAAAACAATAGTTTAGAAAAACAAATGGAGCAGGTTTCTCATGAATCTGACACCTACTGCTCCATGGACGAGTGCCTTCCGCCATCAAGAGGAAATTACGTGTTTACATGTAAGGATATGCAACTATAGAGGGAGTCCAGTATCAAATAGTACCTCTTAAGGAAGCAATTAGACATATTTTATGCTGTGATTTCTCAAAACGCTCAGGGTCAAACAAAATGAGTGCACTATACACTATACACCAAACAAGGGTTGCTATGAAGACAAATGCATTATATACAGTGCGAGGGCCTCCCTATGCAATGATGGCATATTTCTTTTCGTTGCAGTTCTATTACAGTTGCATTTGGCTGTTTGCCGACTATGACTTCAGTGCTTCCATCATAGCTGGGAAAGTTTGGAAACCCCTGCCTCAGACATAAGTATGAACTTGTTTCAATACGGCATATTTGAGGATATAATGATGGGTGTTTTTTGTACCTTCTTTTGGGATCGCTCCTCTGACATCATTATCGAATGATACCCAGTGGGGAAACAATTCACAAATCACAACACGGATTTGAATATATCGATGTTTCTGAATGCACTCATGAGGTGAACCAATAGTTTTACAACTAGATTTTTAAGTAAGGTGTTTTCCAGGTGGTTTTAGGTTTATTTGTACTGACTCGAGCCAAAAGAATCCACCCTTAAGTATATTAAGATATTCTGGTTTCTTGATATGGACATTCCTTCAATATAGTGAAATAAGATTTTTTCACCACCAGAGAATTATATATGTAATGAAACATATATAATGTCATTTGTTTACTACAAAAACATGAGAATTGTGCATCTAATACTTAAAAAGATTACTGCAGGGTTATTCACACTTTCTATTCTATTTAAATTTTTATTTATTTATTTATTTATTATTTAAAAAAAAACAACAAAAAACAAACAAACACTAGCTTTCTATTTTTTCTATTCTATCTACTTGTTTTTCTCTCTGTGTATGTGTGTGTGTATGTATGTATGTACCTTGCTACGTGTACTGTGTTAGGCTAACCGAGACTTGTCATTTGCACTTATATATTGTTGCTCTTTTGTTAGTTTTGACTGCTTTTATTGTCCTCATTTGTAAGTCGCTTTGGATAAAAGCGTCTGCTAAATGACTAAATGTAAATGTAAATATATACATTTATATTTATATATACATTTCTTGTTTTAATTTAGTTTTAACTGTACCAAAAATAAAGATTAACAAAAAACTATATAAAAAATGACAAAAAAATACAATAAAAACTGAAGATATAAAAATAAAAACCGATTCAAATTATTCATAAAATTCGTATTTTATAATACAATAGTATAATATAGTACCTCAATGATAATAAAATAGCACTGCTGTACTGTGTTTGTGGAAAGTGTAAAATATTCTCTGAAAGCAAGTCTTGCACAAAAGCAAATGCAAATTTAAGGACATGGCCTATATTAGATATTTTCACTGCACTGAAAAAATCGGTGTAGGGTTTACTTTGAAACCATTTTCTCTGCAACAATTGCTAGTAAATTTCACAAATAATTACAAATAAACTTTACATTTTGAAGTAGAAAGACTGAAATTGCGTTTTCTTGTAAAAGGTACTCCAGCAATCTTTGTTTTATTTACAACTACGTAAAAAAAGAGGAAAATCATATTACAATATGCTTGAGTCTATGACATTTTTTTACATTTAGCGGACTCATGTTGATATACGTCTGTTGTCTTTGAAGGTCTTTTCGAGGTCTTTCTTTGATCGTGGATTAAAGGTCACTGGCAGAAGCCTTTCATTTTCCCTTAGATTCTTCACTAGACAACATGTTTGCTTTCACTGTCTCCAAAATCTGATTAAACCGACAAGACCTTTGAGCACTGAGAAGAGTCCCGTAGAGGCCATAAGTCTGAGATCAAACGGAAACTGACATCACCTAAATGGGGTTTAAGTTCACGACCTGTAACCATAAAGTCAACCAATGGCCACAAACCAATACTGGCATCCAACACAAGATTTATCACCAAGGCAAGCATCACTATTGCTCACACTTAGGTTTATGGGTTTCTAAACCACATTGTGTTGGTGCTATAATATTTGCAATGACAGTTATCACTATTAATATTTCTCATATTTGTATTGCGCATAAATAAAACAACTGTCAGTATCCTCCATGCTTTATAAGGCACATTAGATCATGCAGCAGCCTCAAATGAAATAAATGACACGCAACAAAGGAATACAACATTCAGTCTCAGATATACTCGAGAAGTATCTTCTTCTCCACTCTGGATTGCTCATAATGAATTTAAACCACATGCACATTTCATTTTCCATTACTCGGAGCATTACGGAAGAGGCTGGAGACCAGAGGGGGTCTCTGAAAGGAGCCATCAGTATCTGTCTCGCTGTAATCGTGCGCATCTGCAAAGCACATTTAGAGTGCAAATGATCTTTTAAACAAAGCTACAGATGCATTAAGTCCAGAAGAAATCATTCATTTAATGTATTTATGATCTTCAGTGTGTTTAGAGAGGATAAACTGCCAATATTGGATGCAACGTGGATCAGGTTTGTGTGCAAGGGAAAGGAAATTTATCTCAGTGTGTTAAACAAATTAAAGATGCGCTCCATGAGAAAACAAACCAAATTTGCTATCAACAAAACAACATTTTGTGATGTTTATGCTTAAAACAAGAAAAAAAAAAGCGAATGGCCAGTGGGCTAATAAAACTAAACGTCATTCAAGATTTAACACAAAATTGGCCTAAAACTATTTAAAAACTATTTATACACTGAAAAAATGGCATAGATTTGTTTTTCTCAGTAAAAAAATTAAAGTAAATTTCACAAAAAAAAAAAAAAAAATCCAAGTAACACGTTAAACTAAACATGAACATTTGAAGCAGAATATTTTTTCAGAATATTTATAGTATTTTCCTGTCAAACTTTTAAAAATCCTGTTACAGTGTATATTTAAAATTATTAAAGATTGTTTTTCAGTAAATGGTCAGTGAGAGGTGCTTTACCTTCAGAAAATGTTGATTATCAACCTCAGGAAGTCAAACTAAATATTATATAAAATATTAATAAATACTAACTAAGAAACAATAAAGAGAAAAAAGTGAAATATTGTTCACTTTTTTATAAGAAAGAAAGAAAGAAAGAAATGGTTTGCCAATTTAGCCTAAATGAATTTGTTGTGGATATTTAGATATTTTAACTGGAAAACAAGACAAAAGTTCAAGGTAACTGTATCTTGTATGAACAATGTCCTTTATCTGAAATGTCTTCTATGAACAATGCATTTTATTTTGAAAAATGATATCTATAGGTATTGTGCAAAAACATGGTTATTTATGGAAGAAAGTGATAATGGCAGGTCATGTTCTTGACATTTCAACTGAATACTGAATACTGAAGAGACAGAGTTCTCAATACAAGACGGAATGCACCCAGTAACAATGGTTACACTCTCCGGATTTTTTTTTTTTTACAAAAGCTGTAACTGGGACAAACCCTTTCAAAATATATATCTTTGTACCTTCTTTACCCCTAAAAGATACATTTTAGTTCCTTAATGGTACATACTTATACCTAAAGTGCATATAGTACCTAAATGGTACATATTAGTACCTTTTGAAAAGGTACCGCTTTTGTACCTTTTTTTCTGAGAGTGTATGAACAACTCTTTCCATCACTCTTGAAGAGATCGGCAAACAATAATAAATCTGTCATCAGAATCACCATGAAAAGACTAGTAAGGAAGCAGCTGAAATGTGAAGAAAGTTTGTCGGTCAATCATTGTTGAAGAAAGTGTGAACAGTGCTAAACACTGGAATATTTTTCACTCGGTTTCACTGACAGTGCTTCCGATTGGTTGGCAATGAGTTGTTCTAAAAGTGTAGCATATAAAATGTCTGCAAGCATGTTTGATCTCATGTAGTCCATCTACTCCTGCTCCAAGAATATGAGGCGAGCTTACACAGTGTCTCATTTAGAGCCACCAGCCCTGACACCTTCATGGAAAGAAAGTGTCGTACACAGACACAGTTGAATAAACGTGTTAAATGAGACCACGTTAACCTGGCCCTCTACAGTGCTGTTCTTCTAGAGGAATGTCTAGTGTAAACCATCTGAAGGGCCTGTGCACACTAGCTGTTTGCCCTCAGAAGACTCAGTCTGTGTTAATGCAGCACTGACATGAGGAAGAGCAGAGCCGTATGGAAAAAACACCAAGGGTTCATGTTTGTGCTGATACAGACGAGATATATAAACGCTATTCTTAGCATATACAAACGGTGCCAGCAAATGCTTTTGATTTGACTCTGGTCTCTCAGCTAAGGGCAAAAACAGTAACAGGGAAAACGCATATGTCACGTTTACATATGGAAATAATACTTGGTAGGTGAATCTCAGTTGAGTCATATTCCACCCCCAAATCAAGATAATAAACAAAACTTTAAATTTAGATATTTGCATGACTTAAGACCTGAATTAAGACATGAATTAAGCACACTCCTATTACTGTAATGTGGGGGGGGAATTCTCAGAGTAATGGAAATCATCCTTTTTTTAAATGAATACTAAATTCAGTACAACAAATACTCCTAATTTACTTCCAATTATATTTATCCACATACACTGTAAAAAATGTTCACCCCTTTCAACTTAAAAACATAAGTTTTGTGGCTGCCTTAAAATGTTACGTTAAAGCAACTTAAAAGTACAAGTCATTTCAACTCACTAATTTAAATCTTGCCTAGTGCTGAATTGTTTTATTGAAGTTCATTTGACTTTACAATATTTGCTGTTTCAACTTGTTCAAAATTTTTAACATAAATGTTCTAGTTATGATAATGTCAACTTTATTTTAGATCCAGATAAAAAAATATATATATACTACAACATTTGTTTGAAACATTTAAAATTTATTTTTTTCTTGCAGTGCTTATAAACAGGGTTTTAATATTAAGAACAGTACACAACCTGCCTGTGCATGCTAATGTGTGAATGCCAGTATACAGTGGTGTGAAAAAGTGTTGGCCCCCTTCCTGATTTCTTATTTTTTTGCATGTTTGTCACACTTTAATGT
>NW_015542408.1:2139864-2140086 GCF_001515605.1 Sinocyclocheilus anshuiensis | reverse complement strand
ATGCAAAACATGCAAAACTTACCCCTCATCCAGTCTCAGACTCACAGACAAACAATGCCTGTAAATTGAAAAAAAACAAAAAAAACAATTATGTAGGGAGAAAAAAAACAAAACTTTAAAGTGGTTCAAATATTGACTTATCTTAAGATATTGTTTATACTCTTTATTTGGTACAGAAATGCAAAACTCACCCTTCATCCAGTCTCAGACTCACAAGCGTGT
>NW_015542408.1:2138793-2138991 GCF_001515605.1 Sinocyclocheilus anshuiensis | reverse complement strand
TAAAAAAATAAACGCTTAACTTTACTCAGTAACGAATACCAACTCAAACGCACGAAGCCTGACTGACTGGGATAACGCACACCTCCAGTGGGCGCGAAAATGCCGAGCCTGCTCAGCAAAGCCAACAGGTACCCACTTTAACGGTAAAATACACCTATAATCGCTCAAATTGCCCATCTTACCGATGTTTAACATGTG
>NW_015542408.1:2138624-2138783 GCF_001515605.1 Sinocyclocheilus anshuiensis | reverse complement strand
CCGATTGCTCCCCCATGATATTTTGTAAACTGTATTTATGACAAAGAACTGCACAGATGCTACAGCCCCCATAAAAATGGCCTAGCGACGCCCATGCTTGGGAGGGGGTTAATTGTTATGAAAAAAAAATTAATGGTCTGAATAACAGTAATTGATTAT
>NW_015542408.1:2100031-2130568 GCF_001515605.1 Sinocyclocheilus anshuiensis | reverse complement strand
TATGTGTATATATGTATATATATGTGTATATGTATATGTGTATATATATGTATATATGTATATGTGTATATATGTGTATATATGTATATATATTATTTATTGTTTTCTCAGAGGCTCACAGTTTACCTGCACTCCAAGAAAACTCCTCCATATGTTATCAATCTAGATCCTGCGGTTCATGAGGTCCCTTTTCCAGCCAACATTGGTATGTTACTGTTACTCCTTTTCGGTGCTGGTTCTCGTACCTGAGCAGGTACGTTTACGAGTTTTAAAAACAAATGTAAAAATCCAAACTAATTAAATTCATAATTTTAGTGATTTTACAAGTTGCTTATGCCACTTTACTCATGTTTTTGTGTTTGTTAGCATAACATACAAATGTAAAATTCAAAATATAAGATAAAAGTGATTTTAAAAGCCAAATGAGTTGCCAAATAATTATGGACAGATTTAGAAAATAATGTTTATGAGTCTTGACGTTTTGAGAACATCTTTAAAGTCCAGAATGATTTGATAGCAGTGCTTTGATATAACAGATTGGGCACTGGAACCAGCACCATGAAAAAGCAGTGGAGTTTCACTCAGGGTTAATTTATTGATTAAAACGCTGAAAAATAAGACGCTTTTGGTTTTTATTGTGGATAAATGTTCATGATTGGTAGATTACATTAATGTCAAAGATTACGTCTGATTGTGGTTTTCCTTACAGACATCAGAGACACTGTCAATTACAAGGAAGTCATGAAACAGTATCCTTTCGGTTTGAAATGAGGTGCCTTGTGCTGTGAATCATAATTATCATGCAGATTTTCACGGAAATTTGGATAGTTTTACTAAACATTTAAACCTTCACTTTACAATTTAAGCTTCTTCACAGCCCGCTGTCATGGAAAACTTGAAATATCAAGGAATTGTAAGATTACGATTTCCAGGCCTGGACAAATTACATATATTCAAATCTTAAAAATACATGGAAATGTCTATAGGCGCTTTCTAAATATTTTTTAATAATGTAATTATGCACAGCTCTTATATCATTTTTTGATATACATTACTTTTAGTGAGTGCATTCTCTATGAAAAATCCTTATCCAGTGAATCACAAATGACTGGAAAAGTTATGGAAATTGATTGGTCAAGAAGTGTATGAACCCTGGTTAAATTTCATGTCATCTGAGTGGATTGTCTTTGACTCTAGTACAGATATGGTTTAGGGCCTAATGGAGGAATCGTCACATCTCTCAATCTGTTTGCAACACGATTTGATCAGGTAGAATTGCATTTGAAGGATCCAGTAGATGGCACTTTTGTACACTTTTATGTCCACATACTTCTGTTTTAACTTGTCTCCTCTGTTAGGTCATGAAGTTTATTGAGAAAAAGCAAAGTAACCACCAGTAAGTTTGTGTTTAGTAGATTTGGTGATATCCTTATATATTTCTTATTGCTACAGTCTCATGCAATGAATATTCTTTTTTTGCAGATATGTTTTGATTGACACTCCTGGACAAATCGAAGTGTTCACATGGTCTGCATCTGGAACCATCATAACTGAAGCACTGGTATGTGACTCTCACTCTTAGTTGGGGTTATTGTTACTTAGATATATTTGCATTGCTTAAGTTGGAGTATAAAACAGTATAAAGTTTCCTTTCTAGGCCTCTTCTTTTCCCTGTGTGGTTATTTATGTAATGGACACGTCTCGAAGTGTAAATCCGGTCACCTTTATGTCCAACATGCTCTACGCCTGCAGGTCAGTGTCTCCCTTTTTTTTTTTTCTTCTTGTTTATGCAATATTTTGGAAATATAAACTTCACTAAACATTTTCATGTTGTTTTCAAGTTCAGAGCAGAGTGTGCTCTTCTTAGTGTTACATTCACACTGTATAATTCAGTGTTAATAACAGCAGCATGAAAGTTGTCATGATTTCTGTAGATCTTACCAAAATATCTCGTTTTTTTTCTCTAGCATACTCTACAAGACCAAGCTACCTTTCATAGTTGCCATGAACAAGGTAAAATAATAATTGTAATAATAATAAAACGGTTATGCAAATTTTTAAACTGATAGGGGTTTCTCAATGGCCTATGCTGATAACTGATATCTAGAAAGCAGGATGACCGATATATACATTGGATGACACATACAAGCAAATTAGATGCATGTAGTTTTTTTTTAATAAAACTAACAGCTATTTAATTCATATTAATTTTAAAACAATATAAATAATATAATTATAATATATTTAATTGGCAAATTATAAATATTTACATGTTTACTAGTATTTATTATTCACATTAAATGTATGTATTATACTGTTTATATTATTATTGAATTTTATGAACACAGTTTCTGTTCAAAGATTTAACAGCAGGTATTATCCATTGACAAGGCTGTTGGTAGATAACACAATCTCATCTCCTATGTTTTTTTTTGTTTTAAATAGAACAAATCAGTGTAAGTTATCTGTTTCATCATTCTGAAAAACATGTATTTTTCTGCATCTTTATCAGACTGACATCATTGATCACAGTTTTGCGCTGGAGTGGATGCAGGACTTTGAGGTGTTCCAGGATGCTTTGAATCAGGAGACGTCCTACGTTAGTAACCTGACCCGCTCTATGAGTCTCGTCCTGGATGAGTTCTACACCAACCTGAGGGTGAGTCCAAAGCTCTGGTCCAGTTAAACTGCATCCACATGATCTGGGTGATCGTTATTAGTTGCCGAAGAGCCTAGACTTAAGTATTCATGATATTCTCGACTCTAGATTTGTAAATCTAATTGCTTAGAAAAACATTTAATAATTTAGAGTTGTAAGCTAGCATCACCAAAAAAAAGATGTATAACTCTCTCAGTGTCTGAAATGTATTGTTTGTCACTTTGTCTTTAAGGTCACAGTTGCAATCAGTCTTTTGTGCCGTTGCAGGAGCGTTACACACTCTTTTTGTGTCCTGTAGGTTGTCGGTGTGTCTGCAGTCACGGGTTCTGGGCTTGATGAACTGTTCGTACAGGTTGCTGATGCTGCTAAAGAGTATGAAACGTATGTATCCCAACACTGTGTAATAAGGAAATTCAAACTTCGACTATAAACTAAAATGTTTGTAAACACTATAATAGTATATAAATGATACTAAAATAGCACTGTTGTCTACACTGAAAGCACCTAGCATGGACCAAGAAGCTGCACTTCAGAAAGAATAAAAACAAAAATCTTCTTGGTCTTTTTAATTAGTGTAAAATTTTATTTGAATGGACTGTTTTAGGATATTGAATTACTTTTACAACTTAACAGGGTTATAAATAAATCTTTTTTTTTTTAACTAGCTGGATTTGGTCAAAAGACATCCGTTTTAATAGCACTTCCAGCTTGGTTTAATATAATAGAAATAGGAGCAGATTCATTGTAATGTGAATTATAATGATGTATGTGTTGTTAAGGACAATATATATTTTATGTTTAAAGATAAATGAATGCTTTTTTTGCAAACAGTTTTTGTGTTTTACTGTCTTGCAGTGAGTATCGCCCTGAATATGAACGTCTGCACAGAGAGTTGGTGAGTAATCACTGATGTAGGCTGATGTACTAGTCATAAATCAACCAGAAACAACAGGAGCAGTTGGAACGCCTTCGGAAGGACATGGGAGCAGTTTCCATGGAAACTGCAGTTCCTACCGGTACATTCATTCAGAACGGTCACGTCTCTGTTCATTCAAAAAAAGACATTTGAAAGTCATTAATCAACTTTGAACTCTTCACATATAATGTAAGATCTGATATTTAGATCGGAAAGAGAGTGGGCTAACATGTTTGGTAACACTACTGTTCAAAAGTTTAGGGTTGGCAAGATGCATAAGATGTCTCTTATGCTCATCAAGGCTGCATTCATTTGGTCAAAAATACAGTAAAAACAGTCATATTGTAAAATATCACCGCAATTTAAAACATAATTTCTATTTGAATATATTTTAAAATGTAATTTGTTCCTGTGATGTAAAGCTGAATTTTCAGCCTCATTGCTCCAGTCTTCAGTGTCACATGATCCTTCTAATATGCTGATTTGCTGCTCAAGAAACATTGCATATTATTATCAATGTTTAAAACAGTTGTGCTGCTTAATATTTTTGTAATACATTTTATTCAGGATTCTTTGATGAATAGAAAGTTCAAAAGAATGCAATTTATTTAAAATAATACTATATGTATTTACTGTCACCGTGATCAATTAGCATCTTTGCGGAATAAAATAAATGTGACCCTGGAGCACAAAACCTTAAGTAGCACGGGTATATTTGTAGCAATAGCCAAAAATACATTGTATGGGTCAAAATTACAGATTTTTCTTTTATGCCAAAAATCATTAGGATATTAAGTAAAGATGTTCCATGAAGATATTTATTACATTTCCTACCGTTAATATATCAAAACTTAATTTTTGATTAGTAATATGCATTGCTAAGAACTTCATTTGGACAACTTTAAAGGTGATTTTCTCAATATTTAGATTTTTTTGCACCCATCCATACATCAATGGAAAGCTTATTTATTCAGCTTTGATGTATGATGTATTAATCTCAATTTCGAAAAATTGACACTTAAGACTGGTTTTGAGGTCCAGGGTCACAAATATCTTTAAAACAAATCTTACTTCCCCCAAATTTTGAACAGTAATGTATATTTTACATTAAATGCTTTTTAGAACAGATGGATATCCTATTTCTGCATTCATCTGGTCTTTGAGAGTGTTTCGTCATTAGCATTGTCTCCAAAAATGATGCATGTATCCTTTATATGCTGGCACATCTGGTTATTTTATTCTTCAGAAGCCCCAGATCTTGGTGGACCCAGTGACCTCATCTTTACTCGCGGGAACCCTGATGAAGCTGAGGAAGACCTAGACAGTGATACCGATGATATCGATCACACAGGTGAGGATACTTCAGATGGCTTTTAAAGAACCATAATCGCTGTCACACCATGTAACACACATGTTTATGATGCCACTTTTTCCCCAACAGTCACAGAAGAAAGTAAAGAGGCCGGTGCTTTCAGCAACTTTCTGAAGGAGAGAAAGGAAACAGTGCAGGTGCGCAACAGGAAGTCAAAGTGAGGGCAGGAAATAGTCACTATGTATGTATACTGTTCCCCAACGTTGACCTTTCCACATTGAAAGACTCTCAAATAAGTTGTTATAGCTCAGTTGTGGCTACTTGCACATCCTGCTGCCACACCAGCTAGTCTGCGCTGAGATTTCAGAACTGCAAATAAAGACATTTGTATTAGAATATAAAAACAGGTTAAGGACCGCATTAGTTCAAAACCGAACATCAGCATGGAGTTGAATGCCTTGGGTCTCCACTGAGCATGTATTCAAACAAATACCCTCTGAAAAATGTCAGAACATAACTTGTTTATCTTTGGCATAATATATTTATGTATACTCTACAATCTTATTTGGCTGTTAATAAAAATGCTTAGTATTTCCTAACAACCTGGAACAGAAACCAAAATCTGCAGTTTCTCTTCTGACTTCCTGTACCTTTAAAGTTCATGTTTCTACGATGGGAAATAAAATATTTTTATATATATATACAAGATCTGCTTTGCTGTGAACTTTCTGCTTTGTCTTTTCATAATGCTCTTTGAGTAAGAAGCGTTCAGCATGTTCTTATTAGATGGAGTCTAATCGTCGTGTGCTGAGATGACGGGTGGGCAGTAGTGGTTTTGCAGCCATATGGCAGAGGGATCCAGTGTGTGTAGTGAGACTGTGGGATACATCTTCAGCCCCTCTGTTTCATGAATTAAGATTCTTGTAGACCTTCACATGTGTGAAATACCACTCGGGGAGACCTTCAGCTTTCAGTTTCTTTGAATGTGAGTATTGGAGAGGTAATAGAAAGTCAACTTTTAGAGGAAACAACACAAACATTCATATCCTGTTCTTTTATTCACAGTATAGGTGCTAGAATTACCTTAATTTAATAATTTGCATGCTGAAATTGCATTCAGCTATTGAATTAGCTAAGTGCTGCTTTAAGATTGGCTTAAAAGCAGATAGATAGATAGATAGATCTTTTTGGGCCAATTGTTGCAGAAATATAGCACTATGGTTAATTCACCTTTCGGTGCAGAAATTGTAAATTCATAAAGGCATGACACTAAATGTTGCATGCACTGCAAAAATGAATATCTATTTTCAAACTTTAAAATTTTGCTAATATAATGTATCGCTGCCTGGACATTTACATTTAGAGGACATTGTTGTATTATGTGCCCTTCAATTTATTCATTTAATTCTTTTTACTTGGTCTTAAATGTACTTTCATAAAACCTGCACACAGATAAGGCTTTTTGTAGATTATGGTGATTGATTGTCACGGCTGCTTCAAAACTCTGCATCATTGATTTACATTTTCTTAGAGGAATTGCATTAATAGTAGTCGTCTGTACTTTTAAAGACATTGAAAGGTCATGTTCTCATTGTCAAAAGCTACACTCGGTGCATCCAAATCCTGCAGACTCTAACTTTAGTCTGTAAGTTTCTAGAATAGAGTAGTCGTGAATGCGAACACGCTTTCGCTGTGTGGGTGACTCATCCCATTCTGAGGCGTGTAGGTTGTGTGGCAAACCTAACAATGGCAGATGCCTTTGGATTTTCACAGAGCGTGAGTCACTATGTGGTTGAGTTTACCAGCGCTCAATCTTAACACCCTTGCATGCTGCTGCCACCACACACATACACATACAAATTCTCATTAGCCAAACATAAAGGGAGAAAGGATGAGTTGAAAGGAAGCGGGAAGTGTCAAGACGCCTACTATAATTGCATGTCTGGGAGGAAGAACATTGCCTGGTGAGATGCAAAAATCAGTCATAACTGGTTTTTACCGGTCTAATGTTAAAGGTCAAAGAGGTATTTTGTTTTTGTTCATTCATAGACACCACTGCACTGCTTGGATGGCAGTATTACTGTAAAATACTGTACTGTGCATGCACTTGATGGCCAACAAATGCTTTCCCAATGAGGAAAGAACAGAATCTGTTACTATTGCATATTGGAACATCGGTATGACATATTTCTTATGCGTATAGTGCACAGTGTGCATTTTTACTGCTCGCTGTATACTGTGTGGTATACAAGGAATACTGAATAATATTATTTTATAATTAAATATATGAAATTGAACATATGCATTTCAAACACTAGTATCTTACATTATTGTTTTACACATTTATTTCCAGCATGTGTGGTCTAGTTATCATCTCATATGAAAATGTTAATTAGCATTTTAAATCCATTTTGTGTCAATGTCTTTGGTTGCATCATTTAATAAGAATCTAAAAAAATAAATGTCAGCTGATAATAGTTTCGGTTCATTGTATTAGTGCAGTGTATACTACACATTTTAGAAAACAAAGTAGATCATCTGCATTCGGTGCATAAATAAATTTCACATGTAATTTTATTAGTGCAGAAATATCAACACAGCAGCTTTTCACTTCACAAGATGTTAATTGATAGACTGGAGTGGTGTGGATAACTTGTGGATTATTGTGATGTTTTTATCAGCTGTTTGGACTCTCATTCTGACGGCACCCATTCACTGCAGAGGATCCATTGGTGAGCAAGTGATGTAATGCTAAATTTCTCCAAATCTGTTCTGATCAGGAAACAAACGCATTACATCTTGGATGACCCAAATAAAATTTCAGCAAGTTTTATATTTGGGTGAGCTAGTCCTTTAATGTATGCCATTGTGGACCGTTTTGAGACCAAACTACAAGATCACTGCCAAGGAAAAAAACGCATTTATTCAAGCGAGTAAGTTCTTCAAGTAAGTTATTCACTTAATATTAAGTGAAATATTTCACTGTATTGAAATATCAAGTGCTACACTTAATAGTAAGTATGGTAGTATGCTATTCCAAACTTACCAATTATGTGATCTAATTTGATTCAAAATTCAGAAAAAACATTTATTTACAAGTTGATAAATGGATGCCATTCACTGAATTAAACATGCATTGAGGTCATGTGCCAACAATAACAGCATGTTGCTGTTTCAAACATTTATCATGTTATTGCATGCTGCTTCACATACTATTTTTAAGAAATAGCAGGTGCTGTTCAGTACACCATATTCCATTTTCAACATAGGCTACCTGAAGTCTTTATCTTTTTATGACTGTATGTGATGTCATCATCTTTTGTTCTCTGTTTATTTCAAGTAAACAGCATGTCTATGTAGATTGGTTTTGACCGTAAGTCCAGGCCTGAGAAATACTGACATCCAGAGTTAAAAGCTATGAGTCATGCAGCAGGCGACAATTAGAGTGAGGTCATGTCCTGAGTTTAGAGCCTGCAGATATGACCTACTCTCCCATCACACTATCCAGAGCGCTTCGCACCTAGAATACAGAATCAGATCACATAAAGCTTTGACTTATACGTTTAAATGCTAAATGCTTTACAGCTACAAATGATGCCTAATGGATCGCAACATTTGGACATGTGGATTGAATGTCAAGGCTGCAGAAGGAAAGTAGTGTTCCAATGCCTCAAAAATAAATTGTACATTTATTGTACAACACTTGTCCTAAGAATGTAATTCAGCGAAAATCTACATTATTTTGTTGACCTTGATGTATGCCACTGTAGACAGTGTTGAGACCAAAATACAACATCACTGGCAGGAAAAAGACAAGCATTTGTGCATTTCTGACTCAAAACAAAGCATGATTATGAATTATTCATTGTTTTGGTCTGTATTATTCAAGAGGGGTGTGTCAGATTGAGTTCATCACAATATGTTTTAATATAATTCAGCTGGAACACCGTAATATTCCTCTTAAGCAAAGTGTGCCCATCAGTCATTCTGCCACAAGTATCACAAGCCATTAGACTGATGTGTTACTGATGTCAGGATATTGAACTGCAGCTGTGCTTTACTGTGTATTTAGTATGAAGTACAACACGTACAAAATGATTTTGAAAAATGAAAAGGTTTAATACAGCAGAAAAGTATTTGAAATTATTAATGATAAATGTTGCTTATTTTATTTAATAAGTGTGGTTTGTTAAGCCCAGCATCCATACTCATATTTCTATATTTGTTTGCTTGTTTGTTTGTTCCCAGTCTAAAATGGCTGGCTTTTTTTTATTAATAGCTTGTAAATCTCTCATTATGCTCTATTATATACCAATTCTTGAATTCAGTCTTTTTGGTTTGTTTTTCAACTTGTTTTTGAACAGTGAAAACAGCATTATTTGTGGATAATTTATGCAATTTTCAGATAAAAACAATGATCAGTTCCAAAAAGGAATACAAAACCTGTGATAATTGAACAAAAATAAGTTGACAAAAAGACTGCATCCAATATTTGGCAATAATATACAATATTGAGAAATTAATAAGCAATTTTTTGTAGGCCAGTCATTTTTTGACAGGGAACACCACAAATGTAACAAGGTGGGAAAAAATCCAAAAAAGTACAAAAAAATATCAGAATTTGAGTTGCATTTAGTCCAAACAAAAAAAAAAAATTGTATTTATGCAAAGCAAAAAAAAAACACCTGTATGACTTGTGCTTGTATGCATGATTAGCTTCATCATCGTCATCATCCTCACTGCTGTAAGGTCAGATGTGAACTGGAAACTGCATCATTCTGACTAGAGAATCCAGCGCACCGCTCCTGATTGGCTGGAAATGACATCATAGCAGGGTTACCAGTGATGATCAGGCTTTCCTTGCAGGCACATTGTTTTCTTTCACTACATCCCCCACCCTTGTCTTTTCAGTCCCTCGTTGTCACTCAGCAAAGGATTTCGATGCACCTTTTGCAAACAATTCCCAGTATGCGTTCTTTTTTGTCCTTCATGTCTGTGTTAATCAGTTCCAGGGCCTCGTTTGCTGCATTCTTTGCTCTGTTGCCATGTGAAAAATCCTGTATCCGTGCACATGACTCTCAGCTGGATGACATCATCGCTAGAGCACTGCCGTCTCCCCTCCCCCTGCGGCCCCCTTCAGTGATCACATCCAGCATATATACGAAACCCAACGCTCCCCTCCAGTTTATATGGGTGGGTGATCCTTTCTTGCACAAATTATGTGCTTATATATCATTTTGTTGTATTATTAACTGCAAAAATGTTTTTTTATGCAATCTTTTGTTTTGCATTTATCCATGTGCATTGAGTTCCTTTGTTCTATTCACTTACATCATGGTTGGAGATGTATGGCAGGTAATTTAGTTTCGTTTGGTATAGGGTAAGTGCCTGACGTCAGTGTTCTTGAGGCCACTGGGAAATAAAGTACAGTGTGTTCTGTTCCGCCATATTCAACATCCATATCAGACCGCTGGGAATATTTCCACCTCACCTGAGAGACCTCGAAACTGCAAACAGATTCATATAAGGGCCTTATATGGATGCTGAAATCATCAAAGAGTATTTGAGAGTACATTACAGACCACATTCACACAGCAGCAGAGTACAGTTGCCAGTCTTGTATTGGAGTCATTAAAGCCCAAAATGTAAATTTTATCATCATTTACTTAGCCTCATATTGTTCCAAACCTGTATGAGTTTCTTTCTTCTGTTGAATGCAAAAGAAGATATTTTGAAGACTGTAGATAACCAGTTGCTGGTAGCCATTGACTTCCATAGTATGGACAAAACATACTATGGAAGTCAATGGCTACCACACTCTCAGAACAACACGGTAAAAAAGCTGTAACTAGGATGGTACACTTCTGTGCATTTTAGTTTTTTCACCTATGCATATTAGTAAGCCTACCTATGGTATGTACAGTATTATTACCTTTTGAAAGGATTTATTTATTTTTGCCGTTCAACAGAAGAATGAAATTCTATACAGTTTTTGGGTAAGTAAATGATGACAGGATTTTCATTTTGGCGCATACTATCCCTTTAACACATTCACACACATTTCGGTTATTTACCGAAGTGACAACTGTTTTCAATAACCCAGCTCACACCCGTAAATTTTTAGAACTCACAACTGTATTTTTGGCGAAGTCTGGCTGTGTGAACGGAACCGTACTGGACAGCTAGCTGTTTGTCACGTACTGTACAGTGCAAGAAAACCGCTCTGCTGCACTTAGGCCTCTGGTGTATTTCGAATTTTCATTTATAAAACGGATAGTTCCGGTCCTTGATTCTGATTGGTTGAGCCGCGTTCGAAGCTGTAAATTGCTCTACAAACATACACCTCTTTGTTTCTGCGCCTGTGTGTTGCTCAGCAACCACTTTGTTGCAACCACAACCGTTTCTGAGGAACTACATTATTTGGCGGAAGAATGTTTTTATTAATATCATTATATTTTATTTGCTTTGTTTTATTTTGTAAAACCTTGCTACGTATATGGAATAACCGTTTTATAAAAGCAATAAACCCAGTGAAGCCGTGGTTTACAGTGAATTAATAACAGCTAACAATGCCCCTTAGCTGTTATAAATTCACTGTAAACCACGGCTTCTTGGGGATTATTGTTTTATTATGGTTTTGGTAACTTACCGAGAGCTGTGCACCTTACCGAGTCAGCTGAAGGTTTAGATCCTGTCACTGTCCTCAACCGGAGCTGCTCTCGACACAAATTCTCCATTCTTTACTGAGGTATAAAAGCTTTCGTCGGTTAATTAAGATTTGATAGATGAAGCTGCGCCTCAACTAAACTTTTGTCTTGTCAGATGTGATAAGACTTCGCAGTTTTGCACGTTGCATGTTCATACAGACTGTATTCAAGCCTCTATAGTAAACGTATGTGTGAACAGAACATTTTGAGACTCAATGCAGTTGTCAATCTCAAAAATTGACATTGTGAATGTAGTCTTTTACAAATTCCATACTAAAATGTCATAAAATTCATCAAGAAACTATGAATTCCTGAAATTAGAGATGCAACATGCATATATTAAATATAATTTTGGTTGTAAAATCAGGTTTTTCTTCATAAAAGGAACGCAATGTTCTACAAGCTGTCTTTGAAATTGTTAAAACACCAGTAGGTAATTGATTTGGCACAGGACCAGAGCAACAGATGGGCCATTGACAGACTGTTCAAACAGGACCGGTCTGCCCGTATCCAGACGAGCATGTTGGCAAGGTTACTGTGTCATAGTCATCAACAAGACTCCAGCCATGAGTGAGTGAGAAGATGACACATAAATCCTTGTCCTCCTCCGTTTTTAGACATGACATTTCGAACAGCTCCCCAAACCAGACAGAACTGGATTAGGACACGATGCTGCACGTAATTAAATTCTAAACTGAAATGAACTAAACAATTAATTAATTAATTGCTAAGGAATGACATGTAGGAAAGTAAATGAAAATAATCTTTGTGCTATTTTTGATAGCTCCAATAGCCAGTTTTCCATAAAAAAAAAACTTAAACAAAAAAATAAATAAATTTAAAAAAAATCTACTAATATTATTTTTACCTAATTTAAAAATGTAAGAAGAAACAATCTTTCCTCTGCATAAAGCTGCAGACTATATGCCCTTTCTTTTTCTGAAACCAGCTTTCAACAAAGAGTTAACCACCCCCTATCTGCACTCCCAGCCATTCTAGCCCATCAGGAGCCTGCATCCCTCTCGACCAATCACAGCGCTGGGAGGTGATGTCATGCTTTATCTAGCAGAGGTGGTGCTGATGCTGCCAGGTTGAGCATCCAAACAGCAGCAGACTGTCAGACTGAACGTGAGGGAAAGACTCTGACAGAAGATCACAGCACACTGTCGGTGAGTTACGGTAATATTGCATATCATAATCTGTTATTTACTCTATTATTCTTTTGCAGGACAAAAGGAGACTGGCGATCTGTTGGACTAAAGTTTTATTCACTATAGCAAGATCCAATAATTCTATTTTTGTTCTGTATTTAATAGCGAAGAAATCTAGTTTGGCATTCCTTAGATTATGTTGCAATGCAGATTTGCATGCTCGCAAGATTTAGAGCATGCAGTCGAGGTTAATAGACTTATATATGTGCATAAATGCATATATAAGCATGATTGTTTGGGGATTTGCAACTGTTAAGAGTCTTAATAGCATATCAGAATCAATTTAGAACGTGGTCACGTGATATTGTGCATGAAATCACGTTAGTCTAAAGAAAAGAAGTGCACTGTATATAGTGCGAAGTGCATTGTATATTCGTGCAAGGTGAAAAATAGCTATGCGGAAAAAGTGCATTGCTAAATTTAAAAAGGGGATGTAGGGCAAAGTGTGTAGGCTATTTGAATACACAATGGTCTTAGAGGTCCTGCAGTGAGCGTGCTAGTCTGTGCTGTGGGTGGTACTGAGAGGTGAGATTATATAGTATGTTGGTGTGCAAAAGGCCACAGCCCCTTAATAGAGCAGCACTTCCTTTGCTTTCAAAACAGCAAGCGTTTATTCCGATCAGAAGGCAGTGGGAGGTTAAAAAATGACTTGCTTTGTGAGCTGCAAACAAATGCATGTGAAATTTTTATTTTGTCTAATGTAAATGACAGTGCTAACAGGGTTGTGTACCAAAGCATGTATTATTTATTATATCAGCTGTGTTGCTGCATGGCATCAATAAAATAGGAGGGTTTTCACTTTGTGTGCATGCAGTGTGATAGAGAAAATGATGCATTGTCCTATAATGGCCTACAGAATCACCATTTTTGCCTTTTATGTTATCAATTGACCCCTAACATTTTTGAAATGTTTTATAGAATAAGCCTATGCATTGAAAATGTCAGAAAGTTTCAAAGGTGTTAGCGGGTGCAGCGATAGTGAGCGTGGGAAATGAGGGGGCACAGCGAGGGCAGAGGCAGGACGAACGAGAGAGACTGATAGAGAAGGCGCGTAGGCTGAGAGAAAATCATAAACCCTGAACAAACCTAATTCATTCATGCTGTCTTCTGCGAACGATTGCCAGCAAGTATATTACGGTTGAATTTATTTGTTTGCTTTGTTTTGTGAATTTTAATAGATATAGTATGCATACTATTATGTGCTTCGATGTAGCTGTGTGGTTCTTTTACACTGCAAATAAATCATTTTCTTTAGTATATTTTGTATTAATCAGAATTTTTTTTCAGTATATAGGTTTGATTTGTGCTTGTTATTCACAATCTACATTTGTTTGTGATGCTAAACCTTGTGGGACCTTTATGTGAGGACAAAGACATGGTTTCTGATTACATCATCGTTTCTCTCTCCTGTAGGATCAGCTGAGTTTGAAACGCCTCAGAGGACTCAGAAAAGGGAAAAATGACTCTTGCAGGTACGTGTACATCCACCTGCTTGTTCGCATGTGAACTTGGGAGTGTTTAATGGAGCTGAAGGAATTATGTGTGAGCACATGTGATGATGTTACCTCAAAATAACTCTGTCTCTCTTTTGCAGCATACAGAGAGAAGATGAAGGAGCTCCCTCTAGTGTCTCTCTTCTGCTCTTGCATCCTACCAGAGCCTCGGGAAAAGCCCACCAAGAAAACACAAGGTACCTTAAGGCACCTTTAAAGGTCTCAAATCGAAAATCTTGCATCGTTTCAGACAGATTCCCTGTTTTTACATATTCCAGTGAGCTAAATGGAACATTATACTGTATTCACATCAGTTCCAAATCAAGTTGTTTAAAATTAGTTGCATTAATATATATCCTTCAAATCAGTCATTGTTGATTTTCTGTTGTAGATGTTGTGGACCTCAACCTGGGCATTATTAAAGACATGGAGGTGATCGAGCTAAACAAGCGGTCATCGGGCCAGGCCTTTGAGGTCATCCTCAGACCTCCATCTTTTGACGGTCAGAGGGAATTCCATCCCACTTTCCCGCCTCGAAGAGACCCCTCACTGGAGGAGATCCAGAAGAAACTGGATGCAGCTGAAGAGAGAAGAAAGGTAAGGAACATGCAGATATGTTTTTTGTGGAGGATACTCTCAGTATCAATTAGTTAGTTGATGTCAGTAATTAGTAATTATTCAGTTTCAGTTTTAATAACTTTAGTGCTTCAACTTCAACTTTTTTTTTTAGTTGCAGAGGCAGCATTTTAATTTTCCTTTTTTTTTTAATCTAATATTTATATTTTATTTTAAGTATCGATAATGCAACAGTACCGATAATGGATATGCTTATATTTGAGTCTCATATTGAGTTACATAAAATGCATTATCTCCACAGTGTCAGGAAGCTGAACTTCTGAAGCACTTGGCTGAGAAGAGAGAGCATGAACGAGAGGTGGCCCAGAAAGCCATAGAGGAACACAACAGCTTCATCAAGATGGCCAAAGAAAAGCTAGAGCAAAGAATGGAGATTAACAAAGAGAACCGGGAGGCCCACATCGCTGCCATGCTGGAACGTCTTCAGGAGAAGGTACAGTGGATTTTGACATCCAAACTCAGTTCTACTTTTTAAAGGTGCAGTGTGTTATTTCTGCACCACTAGTGGGACCAAATGGAATTGCAATATGTTTGTTTGAGCAGCCCAATATAGTAATAAAATGCTCAACCGATGGCATGAGTTTTTAGAGCGAGACCATCTGAATGTTGAAAATATGCATCAGTTTTGCAATTTCATTTGGTGCAACTAGGTAGATCTTTTCAAATCTTAAACACTTTAGAGTTAAGATTGAGCTGTTATTTAATAGTTCTTCTTCTTTTTTCTTGTGTTTTTCCAGGACAAGCATGCTGAGGAGGTGAGGAAAAACAAGGAACAGATAGAGCTGGACTGGCAGTAGAATGACATGAATCAAGAGCATTTCTTGTCCAGAATTTTCAAGAAAAACAACCAAATAAGGCCTAGCAGGTCCTAGTCATGCTAAGAACGGCTGTTTTTTGGAATTGGAAATAATTCGAAGGCCTATCATATGATATTTGCAGCTAAAGATTCTTCTTGTCTGCTGCCAGGCGAAGCACTGTATATCATGGATGTTGAATTGGGAATCAATTAGAAAATGCGAAAAAGTCGTTTGATTTGTTTTCCGCCAAACTGTGTAAAAAAGTCATCATCCATCCCTTTAGTCTTTAATAGTGGCTTTGCATGTACTGATGGGTTAATAATAACGGACGACAAAACAGATGAAAACTACCAAGATGTGTATTTGTGTTGTACTGCTGTGAATTAGCTGTTTGTAACATTGTCATTCAGTGTGGTGATGTGTACTTAGTACTGTAGTTTGGCTTTGCATTTATGTGTCTTAGTGTTGGTTTCTTGGAAGAATCATTAGTAGAATATTTGTTAGTTACCTGACAACAAATAGTGTATTAAATGTGGCCGAAATCAACGTTTTAATGCTTGCATGCCGTGGTACACTTGATAAAACTTGTGAAAAGCCATTTGGTGTGTGACCGTGTGGTTTTTGTCCTGTTATTAATTGCTATATCTCTGAACTTTATGTTCCAGGTGCCTTGAGATCTTCTCACAACACATGCTGATCATATGGGAGACCATTCACCAAAGGACTGACTATCACGCTGAGCTTATTAGCTTGGAGCATAAGAGATTATGACTCTGAAACCTGATTATGATATCGCTATATCATTGTAAGGAACGATGGCCATGTTGTCAGATGAACAGAACTGGCCGGCCAGCAAAGATTGTGATGGAATCTGTACTACCTTAATCTGAGAAACGCAGCTATGTGTTTGTCTCTGCAACGAGCTTGTATGCCATTAGTGCCAAAAAAGAGTGAATGTGAGTGGTAACTTTGTGTGTTTCTGAGTGTTTGGACGGTTTCATGTACTTTGCCCCTGTGGATGCAGTCAGTTTGTCCTCTGTCCTGTCTTTAAGGTTCTATTTTTGGTAAACTGCTCAAGCTTTTGCCGCTGTACATATGTTCACTTGCCTCATGATCAGCTGGTGTCTGATTTGGCTGTATAATTCTGTACAGAAATTGTGATATATTTTAGAGGCAGAGGGAATTAAAGGACTGCTGGTATAGTTTTATCCTTGTGACTTTCTCATTATTGATTGAGTTTTTTCCCAAATAGAAAAAATAGACCATCAGAACAATATTTGTAATTTTATTTTCTTATTTATTGCATCAATCATAACATTAAAAACACATTTGGATCAATAAATAAATAGTTGGCACAAAATAAAAAATAAAAAAACAATCCAGTGAAAATAAATATCCTACATTTGAAAGCACATGTAATGACATAAATAAATTTGATTATTAGATGGATCAAGTCGGATGAAGGGTTGAACTCCTTATCCAAAAATCATGGTGATGATAGATCGAATTCTTCTATTGCCAAAATATCATGAACATAAATATATATCCTACATTTTGCAAACATGTATATGATACCATAAATAAATTATAAAGTCATAAGTCTTAAGCCTTACGTTCTGGATTTGTAATACACTAATGATCAAAAATCGATAGTATTGTAACTCCATCAGGTCCCACATTTTAAACATGTTGTACATATGGACGAACGCAGGTGCATCCCACTGCAATGGTTTTGTACTCAAGTTTTAAGGAGTAGTTCTGCTTTTCTCCTCGAATTTTCCTCAAGACCATGATTTGGGTGTAAATCGGTTTGGAATGGAAATCCTCAGCGCCTTCTAGCAAACATCCAGTCAGTGAACATTTCGCCTCTGCGATGCTAGAAGGGTACAGGCTGTCATCATGTGTAAACCTATGAAACAATATGAATCATGTGAAGTTTTAGGTTAGCGGGTTGCAACAGTCATATGTGACCCTGGACCACAAAATCAGTCAAAAGGGTCAATTTTTCGAAATTGAGATGTATACATCATCTGAAAGCTGAATAAATAAGCTTTCCATTGATGTATGGTTTGTTAGGATAGGACAATATTTGAAAATCTGGAATCCGAGGGTGCAAAAAAATCTAAATATTGAGAAAATCGCCTTTAAAGTTGTCCAAATGAAGTTCTTAGCAATGCATAGTACTAATCAAAAATTAAGTTTTAATATATTTACCATAGGAAATGTACAAAATGTCTACATGGAACATGATCTTTACTTAATATTCTATAGATTTTTGGCATAAAAGAAAAATCCATAATTTTGACCCATACAATGTATGATTGGCTATTGCTACAAATATACCCCATCGACTTAAGACTGGCTTTGTGGTCCAGGGTCACATATTCTAAATATAAAAGCAATAAACAAGTATATGTGGATATGATACTGAAATGACAGTTCATCGTCATCAAATCATATAACTCAAATTAAAAAATGAACATTCCAAAAGGGGATTTTGGTGGTGGTGCCATAAAAGAACCATTTCGGGTTCCACAAATAACTTTTCAGTGAACAGTTCTTAGTGTGAAGAATATTTTAATAATCCAAAGAACCTTTTTCCACAATAAAGAACATTTTGTGGAATGGAAAGGTCCCATGGATCTTGAAGTTTCTTCAATGCCAATAAAGAATCTTTATTTTTAAGGGTTTATAAGACAAGGTCTTACGTGTAGGTCCATGGAGAGATGGAGTCATTGTTGATTGGATGGATCGGGTTGGCCGAGGATTTGAACTCAGGATCCAAGATCAACCGGTATGATGAGGATGGATGCGATTCTTCTGATGACCTGTGGTTTGCTTTCTTCTGAAGATGTTTTGAAGGTGCCCCCTCAGCTCCAAATGATATTAAAACGAGCCCCATCATACAAGCCACCTGCGAAACACAGACACTGTCATTTCAGACTCAATCGTAGTAGCATTGCGACTTGAGCAACAAAAATTCTTAGGAGATAGTTAGCAGGTCGTCTTCGAACATTTCAGCAATACTCACCATAAGGAACTGGATGGTTAGCGCTGATGACATAGTTGCATTCATTTGACCTGGTTTTTTTCTGATGTCTTCTGTCAGTCTTAAGTCTTGCTGCTCTACATTTGAAGTGGCATGTGCAGTTTATATAGAGAGGCCTGTTCGTGCATTCTCGGCGGTATAGGTGAACTTCCTGTGATGAATTCTACCCTTTGATGGTATTTTATGTTGTCATATTCAATGTGTCAGCAAAAATCACTTTGAGTGCATTGTGTCACTACAATCACAGTGCTATTTCCTTTTGCCAATATGTGGCTGACAAATGTTTTTTTAAATAAATATTAAATATTATGAACTCATAAATACACAATATTTAATTTCATTGATATAAGGTACCAATATGCAAATAAATGATTCTAACGATTTTCTCCGAACTAACGGCATTTTACCACCCTATGGAACTTGATTCCACCACAGGATAAACAATTAAAAAGATAATCTCTACTTTTTACCCCACAATTTTGACTTTTTTACTCACAATTTGGCATTTCTAAGAAAAAAAGTAAACAGTACAGTACAGTAAACTCAGAATTCTGACTTTTTTCTTGCAATTTTGAGTTCATATCTCACAATTATATAGAAGCTTGTTTCTGCAATGGAATTTAAAAAAAAAGGTAATTGAAACTTTTTGTCTCACAATTTCCTTGCAATATTTAATTTAAATCTCACAATTCTCACAATAACTTTTCTTCTCAGAATTGAGTCTTCTTCAGATTTTTCTTCCCAAAAGAGTTTATATCTCACAATTCTAACCTTTATCTCACAATTCAATTCATTTCTGACAATTGCGAGGAAAAAAAGTCTGAATTGTCAGACAAAAAATTCACAATTACCATTTTTATTTATTGTCCCATGGGTGAAATGACCTTCCACGCTTTTCTGAGCCTGCTATTAAATTTAACCAACTGGACCCAAAGTGATATTGAGTGGATGTATGAAGTCATTGATGTCATATGGACACATTCCACTAACGTTTTACTACCAGAAAATACTTTTTGAATTAATTTTGGTAAAATAGTAAGTTTAGTAAGTCTTATTTCACATAAATGCCATTTGGTCTGATATTTTGTTACATTTTGTGTTTTTGAAGTGTGTATTTAGTGTATTTGTGTATTTTGTATCAACAAATTATTGTGTTTATTGCATCTTAGCATAGCAACCATTACATACCAACATAACCTACTTTCATTGACAGCCGTCTCATAAGCACTCAGATCAGAAGGCATATATTAGTCTGATGAAATAAATTCTTGCTGGGTATGATTCTGTCCACTATACGTCAGCTCCTACATTGCCTTCTGTTAATGCCAGCGACCTCGATTGGCATAGTTTGCAAAAAGTCATATCGACTTGGAGACTTCCGACCCATTGTCTGTAATGGCTTGCATCTCTCCGATGCACAGTTTCCCACCGGCGCTGGTTTACGATTGCGTCAGTTGCAGAGCAATTGCGATTTTACCCTCTTCTACTCTGAAATTTCTAAGGATTGTGGGGAAAAGACAAGGCCGCATGTTCAAGACTCAGAATTGAGGGCGATGCACATGCAAATGACAGTAATACAATAAAAGTAATCCCCTAAAACAGTATGACAGCTTCAAATACATGCATTTCAATAGTGTTCTTGTTGTGAAGATCAAAAATGAGTATTGTTTGTACTTTATTCAGTGTGTACTGTGTTTTATGATTTAAAAATACTTAACTTAAAGGGACAGTGTCCCCAAAATGAAAATTCTGTTGTGTCATTTCAAACCAGTGTGACTTTATTTCATCTGTGGAACAGGAAAAAAAAAAAAAAATTTTGATGAACGCTCGAGTCTAAAAAACATTGGACTCCACTGACATTCATTTTACGGACAAAAAAAAAGTTCCACTAAAATTTGTTTGAAAAAAAGTCGGTCACAGAATTTTCATTTTTGGATGAAATATGCCTTTAAAAAATACTCTGATTCATCATCTTAGACCATTAAACCCCCAATGTTTCCTAAAACCATTGGAAATGTGACGCAGGCCTCTGACCTACTTCAGGAATCTTAGATCTCCTACTTTATTACTCATGAAAATGAGTTCAGTTACTCAACGTCCAGGAACAGGGGCTTTTATAGTGACCCACATAAGACCACAAATTTGGAGAATCTTTAAAAGAGCTGAAATCAATAACCTAAATTTCCACGCTACATATTAGTTGCATCATTTTCACAGTTTCATCACTTACGTGATTATTTCCACATCCTACTCTGGATTTTTACTACTGAAGGCATATTGTGAATATTTGATTTCACATTGCCAGCTGATTAATCACAAACTTGGGAGAGAACCTTAAAGTTTCATGTTTCTTTGAATTAGACAGTGATGAATTTCAACTAAAAAGCATAAGCAGCTCAAAGCATAAGTCTTTTTTTATTATTATTATTATTATTATTATTATTATTAAAGCAATTAGTAATACTCTTATTTCGTCACAGTGGTCATGCTAATGGTTTTATTTTGGCCAATGTATTTTACTGTGGTGAAATTATACAAGGCTGACTGATATGTCTCAAAAGATCTTCGCTATATTTTCCTTTCATCAAAAGCAGAATGGTAAAATGAGGTCAGTGATTTGCTGAGTAGCTTCCGCTCACTGTGTAAATGGTTCGTCATCAGTCAATTTGAAAGCAAGTAAAAAAAAACTACATTCCCGCATTGGGAGCTGCCACATCAAAGAAAGGCATGACGGTGACATAACTCTGGGTTAAGCCACAGGGTGCCCACGATAAAACTGCCCATTAATGGACGTCACACACTCAAACCGATTAACTGTCAACTTTGCAAAATGTGGTTTCATACTTTTTGAATGGCTGCTTAATTATTCCTAAATGAAGCATTTTCAATTTTTTATCGTCTATAAATGTTAGTTTTAAGACACACTTTTCCAAACAAACTCACATTATATATAATAAAATGACAAAAAAAAAAGATAATAAAAGAAAAAGACACCAAATTCAGAATACTGACCAAAAAAGGAGCTGTCTTTGCAAATGTGAACGGTTTATGTGGGTGGTGAAAATAGGCCGGTTTGCACTGTAGCATTCAGATGCTATAGATCTCACCGCATAGAGACACTGTATCAGTGAAAACAATCTATCAAGAGCACTTCTCACTTTGATGCTGGGATAAGCTCCCATGCATCAGTACATAGCAGCCACAGCGTCTATATAAGAATAAGCATGATTAACATTTTGCATTTATGCCTTCGCATGACGGAATTTCCAGAAAGACTTTTGAGATGGAAATAGCTTAATGATAGTTGATCACTTTAGATAATCTATTAGATAAACTTTCCTTTTTGATATTTGGCATGTATTTGATAAAGAGAGCATTGCATTGTTTTTTCATTGTTTTTGCTTATTCATATAGTTACAAATACAGGTGCATCTCAATAAATTAGAATGTCGTGGAAAAGTTCATTTATTTCAGTAATTCAACTCAAAACAATTTGAGTTGAATTACTGAAATAAATTAACTTTTCCACGACATTCTAATTTATTGAGATGCACCTGTATTTGTTGATACACTGGCATAGCCTGTTCATTCATGCATTGTTTTGGTTCAGTACTGATCTGAATCAAATGAGAATAATGCAAAGACATTACGTTACATTACATTCTGTTCTTTTGCATATAAAAAGTTTAATTTGTGGAAAGAACAAACCCAGCTTCAACGATGTGCATGTGAATTGACTATTATGCAATGGTTAAATATTAGCATAAATTCCCTGCTCCAGGTTTCCAGCTAACAAAAATATGAACGTTTTGTTAAGATTACAAAATTGTTATTTCTGAATGTTCTCTGAATGTTCAAAATGTTCAAACGTTTTTTCTTGGTTACGTGAACGTTATAGAGACAACATTGAGTGGAACATTCCATTTAATTATTAATTATTATTAATAATGTTTCTTTTGAATGTTCTCTAAACCATCTTAGATGAACATCTAACTAAAATGTTTCAGAAAAACATTCCATAAACGATGTATAATAATGTTTTGTTTTTTGCTAACGTTTTGAGAATGTTTTTAAAGACCAGATAACTTTGAATGAACATTCTAATAATGTTATTGGAAGAATGTTTGTCCATAACTTTGAGAGAACCTTGCCATAATGTAAAGCAAAGTTCCCTGTTAGCTTGGTTAGTGCCTGTCTTTGGTGAAAGAATAGACAAGCTATCCAGTAAAAATTAAAGGGATAGCTCACTCAAAAATTAAACTTCTGTCATCAGTTACTCACCCTCATCTTGTTTCAAATCTGTATGACTTTCTTTCTTCTATGGAACATAAAAGAAGATCATTTGAGAAGTATCTTTTTATACAATGGACATCATTGGTAACCAAAACAGTTTGGTTAACAACTTTCGTCAAAATAGCTTCTTTTTTTTTGTTCCATGAAAGAAAGGTATACAACATGAGGGTGTGTAAATGATGAAAGAATTTTCATCTTTGGTTGAACTATCCCTTTAAATAACAACCAACAAAGTCTTTCTGGTGTAGTTGGTTCACCAAGGTGATCTCCTTGACTTAGTTGTCTCATGGGTGCAAACCAACCAACCATGGTAGAATACAAGCATCCAAGATGTAACATATGCTGGTCTTTTGTGCTTTCTCAATAAGTTAGAAAGCAGGAAATTCATGTGTATTTTTAATAGGAAAATTTATGCATTCATCCATTTGGCACATTAGGATGACTGTAGAAAGCCTTCCTCACAAAGACCAGATAAAAACATTAATTCATCGTTTAAGAACATCTTGCAAGAGTGTCACTATAAAAAAAAAGATTTTTCATAGTTGTAAATAAAACTATTGTATGTTTTTAAAGAAAACACTATTTCACTGTGACTATATTCAATGTGTTAATTTCTTTGTAATTATTAGTGACATTTACTAGCAATTTCTTAGTGAAAACTGTTTCAAAGCCATTTTTCAGTGTATTAAACTGGCATGAATTTAACGCAAGACACAACCAAATAAAGTTCTGAAACGTGACTAAAAGATTGAACAGAATCCAAAATCTTGATAACTCACCCCAAAAGCCTGATTATTATGATTCAGCATTTTTTTTTCCCACTGAAATTCGGTGAAATGGATTTGCAACAATGCCAACATAGACTGATCTTTAATCCGTAGGTCAGATTACTGGCAATGAGAGGAAAAATGCAGGTCTAAACATAGCAGCAATCACCTATCAATTGATCTGATGAGGGAATCCAGGTCAGAGGTAGGCCATATTATCTATGCAATCACGATCAAGCATTGCATAAATAGATGAGGTGAACGAGAAACATTTTCACACCGCAAGAGAATAAGAAGAGGGCATTAAATATGTTTCTGAGCTTCTTCAACGCTAAATACATGGTGAGATGACCGAAACATTCAGTAGTTTAACTCTGTTAGCGATGCTAATAGTTATGCTAGCACTATATGCTTGCTTTACTAGAGATTAATCTTAAAACTTTTTTTAGATTAAGTTTAAATGTAATATATGGTGACGAAAAGAGGCCTCCGCTCAGAAATGGTTTGATTTTAATGAAATATAATAACAGATAATGATCTTTCTTTCAGGTTTTGCTGAGCTGTGTGCTGGCGAACCTTACATTTGCCAAACAAGGGCAGAAAAAGATATGTGACACTAGTTTGATGATTTCCAATGACTTTCATGCCTCTCTGGATGAAGACGCAAAGGGAAATGGCAACATCCACAACCGCTCACTATCTGCATGGACTTGGATGTGAGTTACACAGTCACAGAAACAAATGATACACTTGCCAAACTCATAAGTGAATCAAAAAGTACTACGATTTAGAATGACAGAGGTAGAATGATGTTTATATCTGTTTTATGTTGACGAAAATCATTCACAGTTCATGGCATACGCAAAGTTTGATGATGTAGCAGGAATCAGATGTATTGTTTGGGAGGTTAACATCAAGCTAGCTGTCATGGCTACTATGTAAGCATTTTTAAGAGACAGCAGGCCATATGACATCAGTGTGAAGCAAAGACAATCGGGTCTTGGTTAGTTCTGTGGGTTTTGTCTCAGAGCAATTATAGCTTCTTGTTTTCTCTGCTTTCAGACCAAAGTTTTCACCACACAGAATACCACAGGTCATCTTTGAAGCCCAGTGCAATTCAGAATATTGCACCCTTCCCAATGGCGTGGATATGAGACTGAACTCATTGCCCATTTATCAGGAGATCCTGGTGCTAAAACAGGATACGGAGGACAGGAAGTGCTTCAAGGCGACTTTTGAGAGAGTAATAGTGGGCTGTACGTGTGTGTGGGCCAAAACCTCCTAAAATTATCTCGTATGTTTCCATGTTAGAATGAACGTATTTATTTGTTCCTATAGAAGCTGCGACTTTTAACAGATTTTAAGTTATTTTGGAGACAAAATGGTTCCTGAATTAAATTTGTTTTAAATATTTGCATTTATTGATTTAGCAGGCACTTATGATATTTATGTATTGAGTATTCATAAAATATTTAAGCATGTTTTTGATAGTTTTTTTATTAATCATAACATTTATCTATCACTGTCACGATCATTATTGTGAACTCTCTGTAAGTCTTGAGGTAGTTAAACATAACACTTTTTTTCCCGAAAAATGTTTGTATGGTAATTGGTTTTGCTGAAAAACCATAAAATAAAGAAATGTCATAAAAATAAAACATGTTGTCCAGCTAATAAAAATATGTTCTAAGAATATTTTGCTAATGTTTCCTTTAAAGAAAACAAACAAACAAAAAAAATTCTGAACGTTCTCTGATAGTTTAAAAATCAAGCGTAGCGTTAGTTCTGGTAGGTCACGTTAGTCAAGCTCGCATCAGCTGACTCTCAGCTGATCTCCATCAACCTATGGGAATATGACACCTGTCTAAGCATTCATATATAAGGTCCCTCAGTATTATCAGCAGTTTTCGCATTGCTCAATAGCTAATTGCCCTCCTCCATCCCCAACTCCTCCTCTGTCAGTGAGGATTCAGCCTTCTGGTTCTCCTTGAATCAGACTCATTCTAAAATGTGTACATAAAATGATTGAACTTTAACAATATCTGCAATACATTTATCTTAGTTCTGTTCTGTTTACCCTGTGGGGTTATTGCTGCTCTCCCTGCTCTCATCCATGCTAGGCTGCATGGAGGCGCAGGGAGTTCTTGCCCAGAACAGAACCATACCGCCAATCCAAACTGTATGCTAATTGTCAATCATCTTTGACGACAGTGGTCCTGACAGAAATACTTTTCTTGGTTATGTGCATGTGAAGGGAGCATTCCATTTTATGATTTTGCAAACATACAGGAACGTTACTTTTGAATTTTCTCTGAACAGTTTGAAACAAGTTTTAAAAACAACAACAACAACAAAGAAAAGTTAAAATTTTTTATGTTTAAACTAAACATTTGGGGGGGAGTTCTATGAATGATGCGTAAATAATTTTTGTTTAATGTTTTGATAACATCCTTAAAGACCAGATAGCTTACAGTACTGGAAGAACGTTTGTTCAAAACTTTGATGCTGATGATACATGGGGCAACATTTTGAGCAATTTTGCCGGGAAACTTTTTCGAGCAATGTTTCTTGGACAGTTTCCCATTGAGAATAGGGAACAAATTTCTATCTGGATATTTTAGATCGGTCGTGGGCCCTGTGTCTCACCTGCTTGCCCGTTGATGGCAACATTGCTCAAAAAGTGACCCCGTGTATCATTCATCAGCCTGAGAGAACCTCGCCAGAACATTAGCCAATCTTCTGAGATCATTCCGTGTTAACTGCCTCTGCTCTACTATACTTCTATCAAATATAGTAGTTGCATTAAACACAGATTATAATACACCAGTATTGTCTCTTAAATCTTTATCAGAATACCCTGTTGCTGAAACAGGATACGGAAGACAACAAATGCTTAAGTGCAACTTTTGCGAGAGTAATAGTGGGCTGTAAGTGTGTGCAGACCAAAACCTCCTAAAATATCTTGTTTGTTTCAATGTTACAATATACTTAATTACTTCAATGAAGCTGAGACTTGTGCTTTTACTTGTGTATTGCAATTTGTAATGTGTATTGTAATTTTAATATTTTAAGTTATTTTGTAGACAAACTAGTGCCTGAATTACAGTTTTATTATATATTTATGTTTATTAATTTAGCAGACACTTATGTAAAAAAAAAGAGTAATAAAACATTGAAAAACTTTTTTGATATTTGTATTTGACCAATTAATAATTGACCATTAACATTTTATGAATTTATGATTATGTGTGCAATAGCTTGTCACTGGAGAAAAACTGGGGAACAATTTTACCTTATCCATGCCTAAAAGGTGCATTAGTATCTTAGAATAGTAATATGTACCTATAAGGTAGCCTACTACTATAAACCGTTTAGAAGTAAATAAGGTCAAAAGTTGTACATTTATGGGTACTGCCACAATGAAGCTTTGGTAACCTTAAACTAAAGGTACACTTTTTGCAATTTTCTTTTTTACTGATGCTTTAGTAAGAAGAGAGAAACTAGTCATTATATAATAAAGTAACTAAATAGCAACAATTGCATCTTTTACCACATGTCAGGACGTGGATGTGGTCTCTGGCACTCAATACTGTACAGCCCTGACAAACATTCACTATGGTAACCATAGTATCTGTTATAGACAATATTAGTTGTTGTTACTACAACAATCATTGCCACCAATGTCATCCAAAAAGAACATAACTAAATCAGAGCTATTCTGAATGCTTCATACAGTTGAAGTGTTTTCTATAGCTTAGTGTCATAGAATTTTTAAATATATGATGTGCAAAGTCCATGTTTTTTCTCTTGTGAGTAGATAATTTTGATGAAATATCATCTAAGATAAGTAGACAACTTAATTTAGTCTAAATTTGCAATCCTGCTATCTTATTTATGAACAGAGCAATGAATAAGATAATTTATTATTATTTTAACGTAGGCTATTAATAATAGCTGGAGTACACTTAAATATGGTAACCCCAACCCTATGGACGTTTTATAAGGGAGACCAATTATTGATAATGCATGACATGAATGCATGGCAAATTTAGATGTATTGTAACAGTGATTGTAAAAATCATGGTCGTGTCACAGCCAAGCCACTAAGTGGCGATATACAGAATATGAAACGGAGGATACATTGTCTATTACCGCCAGCCAGCGGACGGGAGGTGCAATTACACGCAAGAGCCTCAATCATCTGTCTGTTTCTACATAAACAAACATCAACCTTCCTTAGATCACCACCTGATAATATGTTATTACTGTTTTACACATTTATAAGCGCTTAAAGAAGGTTCTTTAGCTCCAGCCAACGGGATTCTGTAAACTTTTCCTGCTGTACACATTGTCAAACTGGATTTACAGATAGCTAGTCGAGCTAGCTGGCTAAGGTAAATGTTACTGTGAAATAATATGCAATGTTAGGCCGAGCGTTTTACGTGGTTTTTAGTCGCGCATATTCCGATTTTTGACTGCTGAAAGATTATTCAATGTTATATGTGTTTTTTCAGCTCAGAAATTACGCAATTGCGATATGGATTGTATTATTTTCTATGGTAACAACTATTTTAACTATAAGATTTTAGCTTAAATGTTCAAGTAGGTTTTTACTAAATAATTTGTAAATGATAAATAAATAAATAATTTGAGTCAGTGAATGAATCTAATAAATGTGTATCACAACTCTTAGGGTTAGAGCGTGTTTAAGCTGCTGTTTTTCATAACACATTCTATTATATTTTATAGAAACCATATTTGTATTAATCTAACCACGGTAAGCGTTTAAGTGAGAGTTCACCCAAAAATGAAGAATCTGTCATCATTTACTCACCCTCATGTTGTTTCAACAGCTACCAGCAACTGTTTGGTTACCAGCATTATTTAAATTATTTCTATTATGTTCAACAAAAGAAAGAAACTCACAACTTGGGTGAATAAATTACTGAATTTTTATTTTTGGGTGAACTATCCCTTTAAATAATGGTCACTACACAATAACCTTGGTAACTAACTAACTTTATTATTATTTTTTTTTTAATCTAACTTTATTTTAGTCTTCCAGTGGATTTCCTGATATCAAATTCGGCAGCATCCATATCCTGTAAATGGGGAACAGTGCGCTCAAAGCTCATTTGGAAACATCTCAGAAGACTGGAGTCTTTCAGCTGACCGGAAAGGGTTTGACAGAGGTGCTAATAGGCTTGTCGTAATCATATTCACCACACAAATGCACTTCACAGCGATGTCCTCGTGGATTATTGACAGCTCACGTGTCTTTGATTATGTAGTTCCCAGAGGAGCTGCAGAAACTCACCGGAAACCTGCGGACAGTCGATCTGTCCAACAACAAAATCGAGGTGCTTCCAGCATTCATAGGAGGCTTCCAGCAAATCAAGAGTTTTACTATAAGCAGCAATAAACTGAGTAAGTGTTGACAAATAGCTAAATATGGCCATCTTACAAACTTATCATTCTAACCTTTTATTTTTATTTTTTTGTATTGTTTTTTTTTTGCAATCAAAACATAGTTTTATGGTATTTTTCACACTCTTTTGTCCCTTAGAATTAAATAGGATCATTTTGCTTCTGTACATTTAAGACTTTTGTATGTAAATTACCTCTGTTGTGATTGGCTAACATCTTTGCATGTGAAATGAGTAATCCCCCATTGAACTGATGAACATTGAATAGACTTGAGAGAGAGAGATAAATAAATAATATGTATTCCAAAAATTTGGAATAATTCAGATTTTTTTATGTTTTTAAAAATGTTCTCTTTGCTCATCAAAGCTGTGATTATTTGATCAAAAATAGAGTAAAAACAGTAATATTGTGAAATATTATTACAATTAAAATAACACTTTCTTATTTAAATATAATTTAAAATGTAATTTATTCTTTTAATGCAAAGCTGAATTTTCAGCACTCATTACTCTAGCCCTCAGATCCTTCAGAAATCATTCTAATATGCTGATTTGCTGCTCGTTAAACATTTCTTACTGTAGTATATACATAGTCAATCATTTTATTGCAGAGGAGCCTGTATTCTGTGATATGAACTCTTAAGCACTCCATTAATGTATGATTTTTTGTTTTATGTGTGTAGCCAGTCTACCAAATGACATCGGGAAACTCAAGAAGCTGGAGACTCTTATTTTAAATGGGAACCAGTTGAAGCAGCTTCCTTCATCGGTGGGTCAGCTGAAGTCCTTGCGCACCTTGACCCTGTCTGGGAATCACTTCAAGGAGTTTCCTATTGGACTCGGCACCCTTCGCCAGCTCGATGTTCTGGACCTGTCCAAGAATAAGATCCAGGTGGTTCCTGCAGAAGTGGCCGAACTGCAAGCCATTGAAATCAACCTCAATCAGAACCAGGTGAGTTTTTTTTAGTTTGTTGCATTTAGGAAATGTCATGTCATGATAAAGGAGTGTCAGGGTGACTTTTTGTGCTGTGTTTGTTCTGTTTCAGATTTCAACAGTGTCTCCAGAGGTGTCCCGTGCTCCCAGACTGAAGGTCTTACGGCTGGAGGAGAACTGTCTGGAGCTCTCCTCTATCCCCTTCTCCATCCTCTCAGACTCCCAGGTGTCCCTGCTGTCCGTGGAGGGCAACCTGTTTGAAGTTAAAAAGATGTGTGACCTAGAAGGATATGATAAGGTAATTTTGTGTCAGTTTAGCCTACTATTATATCTTTAA
>NW_015542408.1:1989656-2095478 GCF_001515605.1 Sinocyclocheilus anshuiensis | reverse complement strand
TTCATATATAAGGTCCCGCAGTAGTATCAGCAGTTTTCGCATTGCTCAATAGCTAATTGCCCTCCTCCATCCCCAACTCCTCCTCTGTCAGTGAGGATTCAGCCTTCTGGTTCTCCTTGAATCAGACTCATTCTAAAATGTGTACATAAAATGATTGAACTTTAACAATATCTGCAATACATTTATCTTAGTTCTGTTCTGTTTACCCTGTGGGGTTATTGCTGCTCTCCCTGCTCTCATCCATGCTAGGCTGCATGGAGGCGCAGGGAGTTCTTGCCCAGAACAGAACCATACCGCCAATCCAAACTGTATGCTAATTGTCAATCATCTTTGACGACAGTGGTCCTGACAGAAATACTTTTCTTGGTTATGTGCATGTGAAGGGAGCATTCCATTTTATGATTTTGCAAACATACAGGAACGTTACTTTTGAATTTTCTCTGAACAGTTTGAAACAAGTTTTAAAAACAACAACAACAACAAAGAAAAGTTAAAATTTTTTATGTTTAAACTAAACATTTGGGGGGGAGTTCTATGAATGATGCGTAAATAATTTTTGTTTAATGTTTTGATAACATCCTTAAAGACCAGATAGCTTACAGTACTGGAAGAACGTTTGTTCAAAACTTTGATGCTGATGATACATGGGGCAACATTTTGAGCAATTTTGCCGGGAAACTTTTTCGAGCAATGTTTCTTGGACAGTTTCCCATTGAGAATAGGGAACAAATTTCTATCTGGATATTTTAGATCGGTCGTGGGCCCTGTGTCTCACCTGCTTGCCCGTTGATGGCAACATTGCTCAAAAAGTGACCCCGTGTATCATTCATCAGCCTGAGAGAACCTCGCCAGAACATTAGCCAATCTTCTGAGATCATTCCGTGTTAACTGCCTCTGCTCTACTATACTTCTATCAAATATAGTAGTTGCATTAAACACAGATTATAATACACCAGTATTGTCTCTTAAATCTTTATCAGAATACCCTGTTGCTGAAACAGGATACGGAAGACAACAAATGCTTAAGTGCAACTTTTGCGAGAGTAATAGTGGGCTGTAAGTGTGTGCAGACCAAAACCTCCTAAAATATCTTGTTTGTTTCAATGTTACAATATACTTAATTACTTCAATGAAGCTGAGACTTGTGCTTTTACTTGTGTATTGCAATTTGTAATGTGTATTGTAATTTTAATATTTTAAGTTATTTTGTAGACAAACTAGTGCCTGAATTACAGTTTTATTATATATTTATGTTTATTAATTTAGCAGACACTTATGTAAAAAAAAAGAGTAATAAAACATTGAAAAACTTTTTTGATATTTGTATTTGACCAATTAATAATTGACCATTAACATTTTATGAATTTATGATTATGTGTGCAATAGCTTGTCACTGGAGAAAAACTGGGGAACAATTTTACCTTATCCATGCCTAAAAGGTGCATTAGTATCTTAGAATAGTAATATGTACCTATAAGGTAGCCTACTACTATAAACCGTTTAGAAGTAAATAAGGTCAAAAGTTGTACATTTATGGGTACTGCCACAATGAAGCTTTGGTAACCTTAAACTAAAGGTACACTTTTTGCAATTTTCTTTTTTACTGATGCTTTAGTAAGAAGAGAGAAACTAGTCATTATATAATAAAGTAACTAAATAGCAACAATTGCATCTTTTACCACATGTCAGGACGTGGATGTGGTCTCTGGCACTCAATACTGTACAGCCCTGACAAACATTCACTATGGTAACCATAGTATCTGTTATAGACAATATTAGTTGTTGTTACTACAACAATCATTGCCACCAATGTCATCCAAAAAGAACATAACTAAATCAGAGCTATTCTGAATGCTTCATACAGTTGAAGTGTTTTCTATAGCTTAGTGTCATAGAATTTTTAAATATATGATGTGCAAAGTCCATGTTTTTTCTCTTGTGAGTAGATAATTTTGATGAAATATCATCTAAGATAAGTAGACAACTTAATTTAGTCTAAATTTGCAATCCTGCTATCTTATTTATGAACAGAGCAATGAATAAGATAATTTATTATTATTTTAACGTAGGCTATTAATAATAGCTGGAGTACACTTAAATATGGTAACCCCAACCCTATGGACGTTTTATAAGGGAGACCAATTATTGATAATGCATGACATGAATGCATGGCAAATTTAGATGTATTGTAACAGTGATTGTAAAAATCATGGTCGTGTCACAGCCAAGCCACTAAGTGGCGATATACAGAATATGAAACGGAGGATACATTGTCTATTACCGCCAGCCAGCGGACGGGAGGTGCAATTACACGCAAGAGCCTCAATCATCTGTCTGTTTCTACATAAACAAACATCAACCTTCCTTAGATCACCACCTGATAATATGTTATTACTGTTTTACACATTTATAAGCGCTTAAAGAAGGTTCTTTAGCTCCAGCCAACGGGATTCTGTAAACTTTTCCTGCTGTACACATTGTCAAACTGTGTTTACAGATAGCTAGTCGAGCTAGCTGGCTAAGGTAAATGTTACTGTGAAATAATATGCAATGTTAGGCCGAGCGTTTTACGTGGTTTTTAGTCGCGCATATTCCGATTTTTGACTGCTGAAAGATTATTCAATGTTATATGTGTTTTTTCAGCTCAGAAATTACGCAATTGCGATATGGATTGTATTATTTTCTATGGTAACAACTATTTTAACTATAAGATTTTAGCTTAAATGTTCAAGTAGGTTTTTACTAAATAATTTGTAAATGATAAATAAATAAATAATTTGAGTCAGTGAATGAATCTAATAAATGTGTATCACAACTCTTAGGGTTAGAGCGTGTTTAAGCTGCTGTTTTTCATAACACATTCTATTATATTTTATAGAAACCATATTTGTATTAATCTAACCACGGTAAGCGTTTAAGTGAGAGTTCACCCAAAAATGAAGAATCTGTCATCATTTACTCACCCTCATGTTGTTTCAACAGCTACCAGCAACTGTTTGGTTACCAGCATTATTTAAATTATTTCTATTATGTTCAACAAAAGAAAGAAACTCACAACTTGGGTGAATAAATTACTGAATTTTTATTTTTGGGTGAACTATCCCTTTAAATAATGGTCACTACACAATAACCTTGGTAACTAACTAACTTTATTATTATTTTTTTTTTAATCTAACTTTATTTTAGTCTTCCAGTGGATTTCCTGATATCAAATTCGGCAGCATCCATATCCTGTAAATGGGGAACAGTGCGCTCAAAGCTCATTTGGAAACATCTCAGAAGACTGGAGTCTTTCAGCTGACCGGAAAGGGTTTGACAGAGGTGCTAATAGGCTTGTCGTAATCATATTCACCACACAAATGCACTTCACAGCGATGTCCTCGTGGATTATTGACAGCTCACGTGTCTTTGATTATGTAGTTCCCAGAGGAGCTGCAGAAACTCACCGGAAACCTGCGGACAGTCGATCTGTCCAACAACAAAATCGAGGTGCTTCCAGCATTCATAGGAGGCTTCCAGCAAATCAAGAGTTTTACTATAAGCAGCAATAAACTGAGTAAGTGTTGACAAATAGCTAAATATGGCCATCTTACAAACTTATCATTCTAACCTTTTATTTTTATTTTTTTGTATTGTTTTTTTTTTGCAATCAAAACATAGTTTTATGGTATTTTTCACACTCTTTTGTCCCTTAGAATTAAATAGGATCATTTTGCTTCTGTACATTTAAGACTTTTGTATGTAAATTACCTCTGTTGTGATTGGCTAACATCTTTGCATGTGAAATGAGTATAATTACAACTTTTAATGTCTCTGAAAGTCTTATACTCAACAATGCTGTGTTTATTTGATCAAAAATACAGTAAATATAGTGTTAAATAAACAGTAATATTGTGAAATGTTATTACAATTTAAAATACGTTTTTTAATTGAATATATATATTAAAAATGTAATTTATTCCTGTGAGTGATTGTAAAAATCATGGTCGTGTCACAGCCAAGCCACTAAGTGGCGATATACAGAATATGAAACGGAGGATACATTGTCTATTACCGCCAGCCAGCGGACGGGAGGTGCAATTACACGCAAGAGCCTCAATCATCTGTCTGTTTCTACATAAACAAACATCAACCTTCCTTAGATCACCACCTGATAATATGTTATTACTGTTTTACACATTTATAAGCGCTTAAAGAAGGTTCTTTAGCTCCAGCCAACGGGATTCTGTAAACTTTTCCTGCTGTACACATTGTCAAACTGTGGATTTACAGATAGCCAGTCGAGCTAGCTGGCTAAGGTAAATATTACTCTGAAATAATATGCAATATTAAGCCGAATTACATGGTTTTCAGTCGCGCATGTTCAGATTGTTGACAGCTCTTCGCTGATTAGACTTCGCGCTAAAGTGCTGAAAGATTATATTTAGCTCTGCAAAGCTGTTCAGTGTTCCAAATTTGCTAGTTTTTTTGGCTCAGAAATTATTACGTCATATGGATTATATTATTTACTATGTTTTTACTATGGTAACAACTATTATAACTCTAGCTTAAATGTTCAAGTAGATTTTTACTAAATAATTTGTGAATGAATGAGTCAGTGAATGAATCTAATAAATGTGTATTACAACCCTTAGGATTAAACCGTGTTTAAGTTGCTATTTTTCATGACGCATTCTGTTATATTTTGTAGAAACCCTATTTGTATTAATCTAACCACGGTAAGAGTTGAAGGGTTAGTTCACCCAAAAATGAATATTCTGTCATCATGTACTGACCCTCATGTTGTTTCAAACTTGTATGAAATTCTTGAAGTCAATGGCTACCAGCAACTGTTTGGTTACCAGCATTATTTAAATTATTTCTATTATGTTCAACAAAAGAAAGAAACTCACAACTTGGGTGAATAAATTACTGAATTTTTATTTTTGGGTGAACTATCCCTTTAAATAATGGTCACTACACAATAACCTTGGTAACTAACTAACTTTATTATTATTTTTTTTTTAATCTAACTTTATTTTAGTCTTCCAGTGGATTTCCTGATATCAAATTCGACAGCATCCATATCCTGTAAATGGGGAACAATGCGCTCATGATCCTTCAGAAATCATTCTAATATGCTGATTTGTTGCTCATTAAACATTTCTTACTGTAGTGTCTACATAATAAATCAAAGTCATATTATTTCATAGGAGCCTGTATTCTATGATATGAACTCTTAAGCACTCCATTAGTTTTTTTTTTTTTCTTTCTTTTTTTACACGTGTATAGCCAGTCTACCAAATGACATCGGGAAACTCAAGAAGCTGGAGACTCTTATTTTAAATGGGAACCAGTTGAATCAGCTTCCTTCATCGGTGGGTCAGCTGAAGTCTTTGCGGACCCTGAGCCTGTCTGGGAATCGCTTCAAGGAGTTTCCTAGTGGACTCTGCACCCTTCGTCAGCTCGATGTTCTGAACCTGTCCAAGAATAAGATCCAGGTGGTTCCTGCAGAGGTGGCCGAACTGCAAGCCATTGAAATCAACCTCAATCAGAACCAGGTGAGTTTTTTTTTTTAGTTTATTGCGTTTAGGAAATGTGTCTATGGTATAGATGTGTCAGGGTGACTTTTTGTGCTGTGTTTGTTCTGTTTCAGATTTCTACCCTGTCTCCAGAGGTGTCTCAGCTGACCGGAAAGGGTTTGACAGAGGTGCTAATAGGCTTGTCGTAATCATATTCACCGCTCTGATGCACTTAGCAGCGATGTCCTCATGGACTATTAACAGCTCACATGTCTCTGTTTATGTAGTTCCCAGAGGAGCTGCAGAAACTCACCGGAAACCTGCGGACAGTCGATCTGTCCAACAACAAAATCGAGGTGCTTCCAGCATTCATAGGAGGCTTCCAGCAACTCAAGAGTCTCACCATAAGCAGCAATAAACTGAGTAAGTGTACACAAATAGCTAAATATGGCCAACATAAAGATAAACTTATATTTCTACACTTTTATTTTTGTTTTTGTTTTGCAATCAAAACATAGTTTTATATAATTATTTTGCTAATTTTTTTGTCCCTTAGAATTAAGCCTTTTTAAGGCTTTTGTATGTAAATTAGCTCTGTTGTGATTGGCTAACATCTTTGCATGTCAAAGTAGTAATCCCCTGTCAAATTGATGCATAGTGAACAATTTCTAAATGGCCCATTTTTGGGAAGTTGACGACAAACATTTTCATAATAGCTAATAAGAATTTATAATGAGTATTGGGGGAAGATTTATATTGGCCAATGTTTCTTTGACGTTTTCCCCATTTTTAAATCAGTTTTTGGCCTTCACTAATTCATTTATGTTCATCTTTCTTATTTAATTGTAATTTTAATATAAACATTAAATATTATTATGTAAATATAAATATTAAAAAAGTAATTATAAATGATCATTGTATTTTGCTCCCAGACTGAAGGTCTTACGGCTGGAGGAGAACTGTCTGGAGATCTCCTCTATCCCCCTCTCCATCCTCTCAGACTCCCAGGTGTCCCTGCTGTCCGTGGAGGGCAACCTCTTTGAAGTTAGAATGTTGCGTGACCTAGAAGGATATGACAAAGTAAGTTTGTGTCAGTTTAGACTACTCTTATAGCTCTAAAGCCTTTTATAAGAAGACATAAAAATGGTTTTGTTTTTCTTTTTAGTTTAGATTCCAGGTCCAGTGTTAATAGTCAGTTTTGTGTGACTCATCCTCTTCTATAAACATCACGTGTTTTTCCAAGATGGAAAATACCACAGTTTAAGTTTGAATGTAAAACAAAACTGGTCTAATTATTTGTTTTTGAAACAGTCAAATCCCCCAAAATCTAACCAGACATTTCAGCAAGGTGTAATAGGATTTTAGAAGCGGCGAAGAGATAATACTTTTTTGTTGAAATCTAGCTCTGAATTGAGCAATTCACTTCAGTTCAATTCAGATTTATTCTTGTTTCACACTTGTCACATTTACACCAGGGATTAAAAGAGAAAGAAAAAAATGTCAAATATAATTTCCTCCAAATATAATCCCTTATTAATCTAAGAGCAATTTTAATGTTTCAAGCAGTGCTGTTTACACTGTAGATGTTATGTTATTGTGTGTGTGTGTGTGTGTTGTTGATTCTGAATGAAGTTTGATTAAATCTCAAAACATTTTGAACCCAGTTTAAACATCTAGTTAGTCCACTTGTTATTAGTTCACCCAAAACAGATCTTACTTCCAGGTGTAAACAGGGCATCAATTGAAAGCTTTGCGAGTTTGATTTTCACATTAAAATGTTTATTACAATCATGTTATAAGCAGAGGTTTCATTTTCCAAAATGAGCGGATCATTTATAATTACACTAACTTTTAAATGGTAGTGTAACCCAGTTTCCAGAAAAATATTAAGCAGAAAAAAAAACTTTTTTCAACATCGATGATAATAATAAGAAATGTTTCTTCAGCATCAAATAATCATATTAGAATGATTTCTGAAGGATCATGTGACACACTGTTAAATTCAGCTTTGCCATAACAGGAATAAATTACATTTTAGAATTTAACAATAAAAAGCAGTTATTTTAAATTGTAATAATATTTCATAATATATCTGTTTTTGTTGTATTTGTGAAAAAAAAAAAAAGCAGCCTTGGTAAGCAAGATCGCATTTCAAAACCATGAAAAAGATCCTAATTATTCCAAACGTTTGACCCGTAGCATACATTCTAAACAGTCTTAAGCATGTGATTTAGGAGCCTAATGCCAATCTACATTAAAAAGACATTTTAAAATAGTTTTTTATACTCTTTCTTTATAGTCATATAATGACTTGCTTTAATCTTTGTTTTTTCAGTACATGGAACGCTTCACTGCAACCAAGAAGAAATTTGCTTGAACAGTCAGAGGCTTGCTGCACCTGTCCTCTGCACTGGGCTTACCGTAGAAAGGTTTCAGCCGAGACTGCTTGTGAAAACGGCAAGACGGGAATGGAAAAATGGTCAAGACTGCTTCACAACTCAGTAGAACGATGGCTCAGAAACCCCAGCCCTGCTGCTCATCGCATTACAATACAGACAGCTCTGTATGGACCTTGCATCACTCTTTCTTTTGCAAAGATTTTATAAACCGAAATATAATGCAGACTCCGCTTCATGAGGACATTTACACTGGAGAATGGTTTATTCTGTATATTCAAGTGCACTAATGCCACGTCTGTTTATAGAACATAATTCTTTCAGAGAAGCTAATATAACAACTAACTAACATATTGTACGTCCTGTACCCTTATAGTATGTGCTATTGCTCAGCATTTATTGATTCATTTATTTTAAAGCATTAGAGCCTTTGTATGTCTGTTATTATTTGATTAGAACATTGTTTTGGGCACCAATGAGGTTTTATCTGTTTACCAGTATTTTGATTGAACTGTGATCTCAAAACTTCCGTTAAAGAATATTTGCTGTGATATTTAAGAAGTAGCCATTTTTTTCTGACAACCAAGGCTGCATATGAGTTTCAATGTTGATTACTGTCCATGAAATGCCAGTGGATATTTATATTTATTACACAACATTCAGTTTTACATGCTGCATGTTTTCTTTACTCAGCCTAAAGTTGTTCCAAGCCTGTATGTCTTTCTTTCTTCTACTGAACACAAACGCAGATATTTTGAAGAATGTGGGTAACTAAACAGGTTCTGGTCCCCATTGACTTCCATAGTATGTGGAATGTTGACAGAGTTTTCATTTTTGGGTGAACTATCTCTTTAACCTAGTGTTTCTCTCAGTGAATGAATATATGCACATTAATGGAAATGTTTTAAACATCTGAATTTTATAATCAGAAATATAACATATTACCCAAAAGCAGTCATGAGCATTTGTAAAATACATGCTCCTTCTTCTCAATATACTATGCCACTACATTATTTTTATGCTGCAACATTTAGCCACAGAATAAAGCTTGCACTGTATTAAAATTACAGCATCTTCAAGCAGATTGTACCTGAATGTTCCTCTCAGGGTGAATAAAGTACATCTATCTGTCTACCTACTGTACAGTATTATTACACTCGTGATTATTGATGCAAGCAAATAGTGTGCTGCATAAGAACACAACTCAGGACATATCAATGATTAAAATTATTTGCTTTAAGACTTTAAAGAAAAAAAATTAAAACTGTTAGTTATGGATTATTGTTATCAGCTTTTTGGAATCTCATTCTGACGGCACCCATTTGCTGTAGAGGATCAATTGGTGATGAGCAAGTGATGTGATGCTAAATTTCTCCAAATTGTTCAGATGAGGAAACAAACTCGTATACATCTTGGATGACCTGAGGGTGAGTACATTTTAATTTTTGGATGAACTATTCCTTTAATTCTCTGGCAAACATGAGTAAATTTGAATACTATAACTCCACTAACTTGGTTTTGCAAAGATTATAACATTACACACCTTTCCATTACAGAACTACTTCCCTGACTCTTTTTAAACCCATGATATTTCTATTCTAAGTGGATTGTGGACATATATTGAACTGTGTCATATATAAAGGACAACAACGTTCTGATATAGAATGCTGTATTTGAAATTTTGTTCCATGTAAATTCATAATAACTCAAAAAAATACATTTACAGACTTCTCAAAAATATGTATGAATCAGGAAAATCAAGAAATAAAAAACAACAGGCACAGTACAACAAAAACCAAAGGGTGGTGCTATAACCCAACATAGAAAAGAACACTGAACTAATGACCAGAGCTGAAATGCACATTACAATGAATTATATAAAGTATTCACCATATATACATATGACTTGTTTAGACTGTAAATAGAGCAGCAAGATCACATCTTCTTAGAACACAATAAACAGCTGTTCAAAGAGCTGAGACTCCGAAAAGGTGTGATAACGGCTTGTTTATTCACTCCTAAAATACGTCAAATATCTGTATTTCATATAAGATGTTGCACAAGCAAGACCGTTTCATTACACTGTCAGGAAAAAAAGCCAAACACAAACTGTTTCATATCATTTGTATCTGAACACAGTGATGAGGCAGAAATGTAAAAAAGTAGGAAACCATTTGCTAGCCAGACATGGCATTACAAATTACTACACACATCAGAATTGGGTTCAAAAATTGGGTTGGAAAATGAGCCCAGTCATCAAAATACAAAAGCACCACATTTCATGGTAATAACTACACCTGTAATTATACTACATTTTTGACCTGTTTGGTGTAATAATCTTTCAAATGGCGTTGCATTGAATATACAATAAAATAACAAACTTTCCTCACATTTGAAAAGACAGACAATACACCAACGTATCTGTTTTTAAACATCAAAAAAGGTATTTAAATCATGATATACTGTACATAAAATGGCACTATTAAACATAGACTGGTCATATCTCAGGCATGTTTTATGGTGTATTTGCCTTTCTGAAGCTGTGAGATGTAGAGTTTTGACTTGCTCCCATCGACTCGTTTGAACCAGACTTCATCATGATTGATTGTAGTTATTATAGCGCTGTTTGAAACAGAAGACAGAGGGAAAATAACTGACAAATGAGCTGCAAAATAATCAATATGAGCTTGGTAATTCAGGATCCCTCACCTCGTAGGATACTCGTCTTTCTTGTCGATACATATGGCTTGTCCACGGCTGTAACATTCCCCGTCGTAAAACAAGCGTCCATCCTCTGAGCGAGCATTGTGCTGGTGTTTGTCACTCTTTGAAGAGCCTAGAGCAAATTATGCAAGTTCTGCTTTTACTAATGTAACAAAAAAACAACTTAAACATTACATAATAAACAACCTATAGGATAAACCAATATAGCTGCAGCAACTACACAACCATGATGGGTCTATATTTAACTGGCATTTGTTAATAGGTTACCACTTAAGAGTTAAATGGGGTCATTATGCACCAAAACTCCAGGAAGTTAACCAGAGCAAAAGGGACTTAGAAGTATTTGTTCAAGGTCACTATAGGGAATTTCTACAACAGTTTACTTTTTGGTTTAGTAATGAATACTTATTTTAACCAAAAGTGACAGTAAAGACATTTATAATGTTACAAATGTTTTCCATTTCAAATAAATGCTGATTTTGTTAACTTTTCTATTCATTAAAGAATCCTAAAAATTCACAATTTTTACCAAAATATTAAGCAGCATAGATGTTTTCAACATTAACAATAATAAGAAATGTTTTTTGTTAGTTTTTTTGCAGCAAATCAGTGTATCAGAATGATTTCTGAAGGATCATGTACACTGAACACTGGAGTAATGATGCTGAAAATTCAGGTTTGCATCACAGGAAAAAAAAAAACATTTTAAAATGTATTAAAACAGAGAACAGTTATTTTAAAGTGTAATAATATTTCACAATATTACTACGTTTACTGTGTTTTTGATCGAATAAATGCGTAAGAGACCAAACCGACCAAACTTTTGAACTGTAGTATTTAGTATTTAACTAATAAATAATGTAATATTACATTAGAAGAATAATTTACTTCAATATAGTTATGAAAATTAAACACAGTAGCTAATAGATATGATCTTACCATCGGTCTTTACTCTGTGAGGTCCTAATGTTGCCATGGCCTACAAGATATTAACAAAACACATCATTTACTTTACAATAATAATCATTTCATAGAAAAAAGGGGTTCTGTTTTTGACAGTCTAACCTTTCTAATAGCAGTCCAGTCTTCCAGTATATCCAGGTCTTGCAGCATGTAAACTATATATGGTCGTGCACATGTTAAGAAACGTACAAATGACAGACTTTTCAAGCAAATTCTGGATAGACTGATGATTATAGGTATGTACAACATGTTGAAGTAAAGGATATCTGACACAACGACAGGCTTTTTCTTTTTGTCTGGACTGAAGGGATCTTTCTTCTTATTTTTTCTTGATTGTAACTCATCGTTCCAGAGCTCTGTAGGGGAAATATGACAAAGATTGTATAAATAACACAAAAAACGAAATGATTTGTGACAGTATTCACAATTTCAATACCTGAGGTAATATCTATACTGTGACGGTCTTCCTCCAAACGTCTGATCTTCTCCTCTAGTTCACTTTGCACCGTATCAAATAATAACAGTTTTTCACTCTAGAAGAGATCAAATGAAACAAATTAGAATTGTATTTAGTTTTGAAAGTTTGTTTAAATAGATGCATGTTTTAATGTGGTAACTGGCAGGTAGGGCTGCACGATAAATCGAAATGGAATCGAGATCGCGATTCGACAGAAGCTGCGATTGTCATGCGTATCTTTCAGTGAAGCACGGTTCTGTGATCAGCAGTAAATCTCCATCCAAAGGCCAGAGGGCGCTCTCGCGCTGAAACTCCAAATACGCCTCGCAGAAGAAACCCAGAAAATCGCTGCAGCTGAATAAACATAAGATTCAACTGCTTTCATTGATTCAACGTGACTAATAAACACAGGACTACGGCAATATACGGTTTATCTGGGTTCTTATTATTATAATTTTCATTAAAATAAAGTATATTTATAATGCAATGCCTTTATCACTGCTTAAATACTATGAAATATGTTGCGTGCCTTATTCTGTGTAAGAAGCCACATCATCTCACAGCGGGATTTATTTATACTCGACTGACGTTATGAAGTGAGTTTGGCGTAAAAATATGTTATTAAATGTGGTATTTTCACATGCTTTCAGATGGAGCAGCAGTTACTTCACAGAGCCGTAGTTATGAGAAGCTATGAGAAGCTATGCAAACAGCTGTCATTATCGCGAACGATTTCAGAATCGCGCAATAAAATCGTCTGCGATTTTTTTTGCGTAACTTGTCAGTGAACTATGGCTATGTGTAGTAAATTCTGCTCCATCTGAAAGCACGTGATGATGATTTGCTGCTGATTACAGAACCGGCTTTTTTAACAAAATGCGCATGACAATCGCATTCGATTAATCGTGCAGCCCTACTGGCAGGCTTTTAGTGCTGTTAGAGTATAAAACAGCTTCGAGTAATATAAATACTCCTGTATGGCTCTGTTATGATGACTCAACAAGACATTTCAGACATGCACCTTGTTTAGGTAATAGCAGATTACATGTGTAAAGCTCACCTCCCAGTGCTGGAACGCTGCTTGGGTTTCACAGTCGCATTTATTTTTCACTGATTCCAAGCACAATTCTCTGTAGACACCTATGCACGAATGTATTATTTCAACAATGAGACAATGCACTTTCTTACCTAAAAAACAAAACTCATATAAATGCACAATTTCAAAGAACAATAATCCCATGTTCAGTTTGGACTTCAGACCGACCTGCAACTTTAGTTCTAATCTGCACGTTCTCCTGAAGATTTGCAAGGGGTTCCAGGTACTCTGATGCCTTTCCCGACATCACTTCCTGAAGTTTGGCATCCACTTGACTCAGTCTCTCTTTATATAACCTAAAGAAAAGTTTGCATGCACTTGTAAATAACATATTCATGCACAGATTAAATACAAACAAGAGGATGGTACATACTGGTCTTTGAGGTCAGTGAACTGTTTTTCTAGATTTGTCATTTCGTCAATGCATTCCACCCTTCTTCTTTCACAGTCCTCATCATCCATTTCTGTGAGTAAAAAATGGTTTCTTTTTTATTCATTTAAAGTAATAGTTCACCCAAAAATGAAGATTTGATGAAAATTCGCTTACCATCAGGCCATTCAAGATGTACATGAGTTTGTTTCTTCATCAAACCATATATGGAGAAATTTAGTATTACATCACTTGCTCACCAATGGATCCTCTGCAGTGAATGGGTGCCGTCAGAATGAGAATGTAGTCACAATACATTAATTGATGGGCTTGGGTCACATGAAAGACTTGTGGAAGACTTAGCTGTTTGGACTCTCATTCTGACGGCACCCATTCACTGCAGAGGATTTACTGGTGAGCAAATTATGTAAGAAATTTTTGAAATTTCTCCAAATCTGCTCATCTAAAGAAACAAACCCTTCTTTGCATGGTTCTTGTATTGCAATGCATTTTAACATGTTTCCATCTATTCCTGTATATCTTCCTAGAGAAAATCAAAAGTCTCATTCGCACCTGAACTTTCCCCATCTTCAGAGACAGAAGAGCTCTCTGTATCCTCATCTTCTGAGCTGCTCCCCTCTTGCTCTGCGAAATCCACCTCCATCTCTTCATGGTTGCTCTCCTTCTTTTCTCTCGAATGCACTGGCATCCCGTCTTTTTTAAACTTAGACTACCGAGAAATCAACTGAACTACTTCTCACCTTTAAATCAATCTTTTATGTGAGCAGATGTGTTTGTTAGCTTGATGTTATTGCTAAAAACAAAACAGACAATATACACATCTAGATGTATCATGCTAACAAACGTTCAAATCCTGCAAATTACCAGTAGTTGTCGATTAGTCTAGATACGATGAAAAGAAAACAGGCAGCTCTTGCTTATTAAATCGCTTGACCTATTTTAATAATTTGCAAACCACAAAAACCCCTCTGTTTTGCTGTTTTTTAAGCCATGCCACCCTCTGAAAAGCTGGGACACTGGCGCGGAATGTGCGCTGTTGTAGCACTCTGGGGTTTGTAGTTTTTATGGTGACACCGATCCTTCCGGTACTATTGTTCTTAGTGGACTACAGTGAACTACAGTTCCCCGTCGTCACTCGTCCTGTGGGAGAGCGTGTTTACGGCTGCAAATACAGGCTGTATAAATCAATGGACGACTGGATGAAATGATTGTGTTGTTTTAAATGCTGTATTAAGTAAACTTATAAAATATCATTTATTATTAACCAGTTTAACCAATTTCATTTTCAGACAATTTCACAATGCAACAATAATTCAGAATCTCCAAACATGATCATAATCCTATTTCTTTTGATGTATGGTTTTTTACGTCAAGTTTTTATTTAATTTTTTATGTTAATTTATTCTCAAAGGAATATGTCACTCAAAATAAAAAAAATTATATATAAAGTACACAAATACTTTTTTTTTCCTATTTTGGAAAAACTAAACAATGAAGATAAAGTTTGAAGTTTTATTGTGTTTTCATTCATTCATTTATTTTACTTGTTTGCTAGAATATACTAATACAGAACAGTATCAGGGCAGGGAAACAGCTTACAACTTATATCACTATTATCTTATGATTATTACAAATCTGGAACCTCTAGGGGTGAAACGTGCAAACTTTAAAAAGAGGTTAAATTCTGAGGTTTAATTGATTATTTAATTAAATCATGTATTTCACTCTAAAGTATATGTTATATTTAAGTTATACATTTAAGTATATGTTTATATTTTTAAATATGTAATAAAACACCACAAAAAGATGCTTATTTTGTACTTTATGCATTTTTTCAGTTTTTTCCTGCAGAGAAAGTCGTTTTTTTCAGTCTTGAAGAAATGAGCACAATAAATTGATATAATTCAGTTTTAACAAATATATATTTACACTTTATTGAGCCACAAAGGCAAAACATACAATGATAAACAGAAAATGGTATATTAATTAAAACAGCTTACATAAAACAAACAAAAAAAACATGAATGCAAAAACATAAAGGCTAATAAACATATCTCATTATAACAGTTTAGAAATGTCTTACACTTTTTTTTGTCAAATATGAAGTCCAATCATCTATTGATAGTTAAAAATGAATTAATAAATATTGTTTATGAATGTGTAATGTTTCTCTTGTCCTGTCGATTCTGGTGTGTGGTAGTGCTTCAGATGACGGCTGAGCGTTGAATGACTCTGGCTTCGATTAAGGTGCTTTTCATATCGCGTCCTCCGCCATGTTTTCAGATCTTCAGAGAGGTGTGTGTGTGTAGTTCACAAGACACACACACAGAGGAGGGCTGGCTGCTCTTTTCTTTTGTCTGACCTCCTCTGCAAAAATGCACGCCTCACCTCTATTTCCTCAAGTTTCCTTACAACCCATAACACCTTTCGAGCCGTAAATCTGACAAGCCCTTCCATGTTTGAGGGAATTAACGGAAGATTATCATTAGCTCTTCAAAACATCTCGGAATGTTCTCTAAAAAAACTCATGGAGATGTCAGGAAATCGACACAGAAAGTGCTGGACCCCAAGAAGGACGTGCTGACAAGATTGAAACATCTGAGAATCGTTATTGGTGAGAAATAACATTATTTGTACTCATTTTATGGTCCCAATGTTGCCTTGCAGGGAGCTAACATGCTATATAGACAGGAGAATGAAGGCACCATCAGCAATGGGGTGTTTACCAGTATTTTTTGTTTGAAATCATTTGACAATTATTGACAGGTTTGCATTTAGAAGCGTGGCCAGATTTGCAGTGGTTTTATAGTGTTTTGTGTCGTTCTTTTGTATGGTTGAGTGTTTTTATGTCTGCAGTGGGTGTTGTTTTGATATGACACATGCATTGGTTTCACTGAAACCTCTTTAGATGTCAGTGAATCTGTTGAGCAGATGTTCTGCATGCACATTTCGACTTATTTTTTTTATTAAGTTTAATGGTTATTCAAATAAATAATTGACACTCCCTTGTTAGGTGTATTAACCGGTGTATTCAAGTATTATACATATATATATATAATTTGAATCAGCCATTTTTTATGTCGCTCACCCGATTGAAATTGAATGAAGTTGTATGACAGAATTTTTGACTGAGAATCAAATAATCAGTTATGATGATCAGCATGCAAATGTGCATTCTGCTAATTGTAAACAATTATATTGACTCTTTTACACACATTTGCCAAAACATGCAATATGATTAAATTAATAAGAAATTCAAATCTGGTATGAACAAAAACTAATTGTTCAGAGATCTGAACTTATTGTTTTGAGAAATATAAAATCCTATTGAAGAACTGAGCCAAAGCATTTGGGAAAAAATCTGTAAATGCAGATTTACAGTCTCTCAATATCAACAAGAACTGTCAAGTTTATGGTCTGTCATTCTTAAATCAATAAAGGTAAAATTTGCTGGAGATAAGTTCATGTTTTGGGTGGGGGAAAGCAAAGGTATGGTTCTTCAGGACTGGGTGGGACATCACAGAGTAACTAATTTGAATCAGCCATTTTTTATGTCGCTCACCCGATTGAAATTGAATGAAGTTGTATGACAGAATTTTTGACTGAGAATCAAATAATCAGTTATGATGATCAGCATGCAAATGTGCATTCTGCTAATTGTAAACAATTATATTGACTCTTTTACACACATTTGCCAAAACATGCAATATGATTAAATTAATAAGAAATTCAAATCTGGTATGAACAAAAACTAATTGTTCAGAGATCTGAACTTATTGTTTTGAGAAATATAAAATCCTATTGAAGAACTGAGCCAAAGCATTTGGGAAAAAATCTGTAAATGCAGATTTACAGTCTCTCAATATCAACAAGAACTGTCAAGTTTATGGTCTGTCATTCTTAAATCAATAAAGGTAAAATTTGCTGGGGGAAAGCAAAGATATGGTTCTTCAGGACTGGGTGGGACATCACAGAGTAACAGAAATAAACCAGCACTTCCTTTGGGATTTGTCAAGGAAGTCAGAGAAGGAGTCTCTCTAAGGCTGGTTCCCTCAGATTCCTGAGTTGTTTAGCTTTAAAGCTGCACTGACTTCCTGAATGTTGGACATGAGGATGGTTTATGTAACATGGCAGATTCTTCAGTGAAGGTGCAGTCAGTGTCTGTGGTTAAAGAGTCCTGTTTGAGATGTTGGCCTGCCCTGAAGTGGTTACTGTCCAATCACGACCCCCTTTCCTGAATTGCTTTCTGTGGTGTTATCTGGCTTCCTGGTGCCATTGTGTTATGCTGATGATTGTTTAGAAACTGAAAACTATGTGATGATGCTATGAATGGCAAGGAAACTGCCTCCATCACAGTGAAAAAGGAATTGTTAAAATGTCATTGTGCCTGTGATTGTTTCATAGTAACACTTGTGTAACATCAAATGATATGCATTTATGTTGTAATGTGACTGATTAATTATTTTTAAAGGTGTATTTCAAAAGAAGAGGTGAGTAAAAAATAATGGGGATTTAGAAAAATTGCATTACTGCCTCACTATATTGTATTCTTTACATGGCAGAAAATCAGTATTTTTAGTCAGCTACATTTTTTACATTTATATTTAGGGGAAAAGAGTCAGTAAACATGTGGTAGCATTACTTGTTCATTTTGGACAAAAAAAAAAGAGCTGAATATACACTACTGTTTAAAAGTCTGGGCTTGGGCTTAGTTTTAAAAATAAGTCTCTTATGCTCACCGAGGGCGAGGCTGCAATTATTTAATTATTAAAAATACAAAAAAGAAATAGTAACATTTGAAAAATTATTACAAATTAAAATAACAGGGTCCTATATTAATACATATTAAAATGTAATTTATTTCTGTGATGGCAAAGCTGAATTTTCAGCAGCCATTACTGCAGTCTTCAGTGTCACATGATCCTTCAGAAATCATTCTAATATGTTGATTTGGTTCTCGAAAATCATTTTATTTTTTATTATCAGTGTTAAAAACAGTTGTTCTGCTTAATATCACCGTTTATGGAAAGTATGATATATATTTTTTTACTGTTCATTCATGAACAGGATGTTCAGAAGAGCAGCATTTATTTGAAATATACATTTTATAACATTGTAAATGTTTTCACTGTCACTTTTGATCAATTTATTGTGTACTTGCTGGATAAAAGTATTCATTTCTGCATAAAATCTTAGTTTTGAACAAGTACCTTCACAATGCACCAAAAAGTGAGTGTGAAAAAGATTGCATATAAGTTTAAATGCACTAAACATGAAGAATTGCTAAATATTATGGTATCATGACCCAGATATTGATTTAATGTTGTATCACCATGTCCCAGCTGATTCCACCCTGAATTTACAGCAACGGGGCATTTTTATTATGTTTTGTCCATTTTTTTTTTTCTCTATAAAATGATAGGCTCAACATTCACATATGAAACGCTATTCATTTCATGCATCCACTTATTGTGGCCTAGATCAGAGCCTGTGCACAACAGCTTTTGTGCATTGGGGGACCTGAGGAAGTGAAGTAGCCTAAATAAACGGATGGGTGTGTTTGCAGAGAAATGGCTCTGATAGGAAACACACTGTTTGAGATTTTAAGAACTACCTGTTATTTGAATGCAAGTGGGACTGTTTGAACTGTGTGAACTTGTGAATATAATGTGTATTTAGTTCGGACTGTAGTCTGCTGAAGTTCTGCATCAGTACATTAGCCTTTCTGTGCAACAGATCAGTCAGCATCCTTAGCATGCTGGGCTTGAGGATTGCTGATGTGAACAACAATCATATTTTATGTGAAGTCAATCATTAAATGGGCTCTCAACAGATTGCTGCACACTCAATAACTTGTGAACTACCACAGATATTAAGGTTGATTGATACAGATATTGAAATGACTGCATCACTATTACTACGGAGCATGCTTAGGGTTAGAGATTTGAACAAACTAAAAAAGTACATGTAATTTGACTTGCACCATTTGTACTATGGATATTAAAGGTTTCTCATTAAGAAGAGGTATACTATTGCTTTTCTAAGCAATTAAAATTATGATTGAAAAATCCCATAGACTTACATTCTAACTAGGGCTGCACGATAAATCGCATGCGATATTTAATGCGCATCTTGTCAGAAAGCCGGTTCTCTAATCAGCGGTAAATGTCCATCACGTGCGCTGATTACAGAACCGGCTTTACTGATAAGATGCGCGTTAAATATCGCATGCGATTTATCGTGCAGCCCTAATTCTAACCAAAGTAAAAACTTTGGTTAGAAAGTGTCTACCTAGCAACCACATGGCAACATCCTGACATCAAAAGGATTGTATTTAGTTCTGCACCCTCATACATTGTGCATTCTTTGAGATTGACAGTTTGGGAGCATCTGTGGCATTGTTCTTTTCGTGGTGTTCAGTTCATCTTTAAAGATGAGGGCCATTATCTTTTGAGTGATTCTAATACACCATCAGGCACTTGGGCTCGCTGCTGTGTTCTATTTTAGATCACAAATATTTCCGACAGCCAGTGTAGCACCATCCGTTGGTCTGTTCTCTCTCATGTTGTGTAGTTTAAGCCAAAATTCCCCTCCGTCTGTCTGTTCTCAAAGATTTTTGAAATACATCACAATCTGTAAAATTCGTAGGGCTCTGGTTCACTACTGCAATGTTAGTCATTGTCAGTTTGAATAAGGGATGGACATTGTGAGGATTTTTGTAACTGTGTACCCAAAGAGATCAAATTATTAATAAATCAAAGTTCAAATGGTTTCTAAACAAAAATAACTATTAATATATTATTAATAATGTTCATTTAGAAATATTATATTTTATTATAGCATTATTATTTTTGACATCCCTAAATAATACTGTTGTCAATTACTATAAAACATAAACCAAAAACAAAAATAATGAATTTAGTAATGTGCATGTAAAAAATAATATTTTGTTTTATTTGCACATCACTAATAATGCCCTTATAAATAGGGTGTTTTTGAAAGTGACATGACAAAAATGCATTAATAAAAACATCAGGTTTTGAAAACGGCAATAAAAAAACGTGCAATTGTGCATGCTTTCTTGTACAGTACGTTTCTCATGTTTCTCCTGTTTCTTTCTGTTTTCCTTGTATTCTCTTTATAAAAGACAATCCTCATTCTGTGGGTTGCAGGCAAGAGTGAATCATTTTTGAGAAGTTCAAACAGTATTTTTACTCTCTCAGTATTTCTAGTATGCCCATAGCCCAAAGTGATTTGCCGAACAAGTATGACTCCTCAACTGCTTATGCTGTCTCCGTAATGGCATAAGTAACCCTTGGTCTGAATATTTATCAGTGTTTATCTGGACCAGGTCTCTGTGTTGGCTCTGGTGTTCATGCTGGCTCCCAGATCTATAAACAGACTGGAGCGGGCACTTGACTGAGGTCTCTGGATGCTGCGTGAGCGTGCGACCAGGACCAGCTGCATTAGGGGTGATGAGTCGAGCTGGACTGTGTGGAGGAGCTTTAAAGTACAAATATTGACTTGTGTTGCTGGGCTGCGGCTTGCAATAGACTTCAGCATCAGTAAAGAGATCCGCTCACATCCTGATTTCTGAAAGAGACCAATCTGAAGCCGGACAGATTGTGTTCATGAAAGAGAGACAAAGCATAAAGGGGCATTTTACACCGTACACAATGACATAGGCCTAATATTTCTTTCTCAAGATCTTGGAGATCTTTTGATCTAAAAGTTTATTCATAAATGCATGAAATTTGGTTTGTAGATTAATATAAAGTATGCATTTATTTTGCATGCTTTTCTTCATAAAACTAACATTTTAATTAAGCCACGGCCACGCTTAAGATATTAAGCATGAGTTGGATCAGATAGTGAAGGAAAGCAGCAACAAGTGGGCATTTGTGTACGTTTGTTCAGATGTTCTTCCCTTGCCACTGCTGTCTTTATCTTGTTTATTGGAGTTTGTAGGACATGGTTCTCTGTAAAACCACTGAGAGTCATATTTATTGTGAAAAGTGCTGCACAAATCAAATTTATGTGAATCGAAAATATTTATATCCATACTTATACATGAAAGATTACTCAGTCAACTAGATGACAAAAAATTCAAGATAATATTTTCATAATTTGCTTTAGTACAACGGCAGTATAAAAGCCAGTTATTGTATTTTTAAACAACATGTTGGCTTATTATCACTCTTAATAATATTTTTCTCACACACAGTATAAATGGGCTGTTATACATCAAAATATGTAGCTAGCTGCCTTTACATTTATTCAGTGGGGTCCACTGCAATGGGATTATCATATTTGGGGGTTCTTGGCATCCAAACATTTGTTAAGAGACAAAACTTATCCGAGAGCGTTTGTCAGTGCTGCTGACTGATTGCACACTAAAGTATTAGCACAATAAAGTGCTTTCCAAGAAGTTTACATCTTACATTAATTATTTGAGACATGTCTTTTCCTTTTAAAACAACACCAAGAAAATCAATCAGTTTTAAATTGTACAACTCTACAAAAGTGATTTCAGAAAAAAAAACATCTCCTAAAATCACTAGTTGATTCATTGTTTTTTTTGTTTTTGTAGAAAATGCGGAGCCTGCTGAACTCAAACACCTCTTCGAGCAGAATTACTCCCACATCTACTATGTGTTCTTTGAAAACTTCGTCACCATCGAGGTTAACCTGAAACAGAAAGGTAAGACCTGCGGCTCTTCGTTGTATCTCTCACCCACTGTCTCGTGAGAATGTTCTCTGCACTGTTGTTTGATAGTTTAATGGTTTTCAGGTTTCGAATGCATTGTTTTTCAGCTGGCCTACTCATTGTGTGCTCTCAGCAAACACATAGTCAGAAGTCACAGTGTTAATAAGCAAGTTTCCATGAAATGGCTTATGACGAAAATTAGCCAGCCCCCAGTTAGCCATGTCCGGTCACACGGGCTCATTATAGTGCACAGAGAGCACAGCCAGTGTCTTGGAACACTGCACAGTTGCTCATTGAGTATTCAAAGAGCTGCTCACTGCCTTTGATCTCTCATTTGATGTCTTAACATTTTGTCTTGTTCTGTTGCAGCTACGGTTCACGTTGTTCAGATTGCTCGGTACAAGCATTTGTCCCAGTTTTTCCCCCCACGTACTTTCTTTATAATTTCATTTTTTAGGTAGTTTGCTTTTATTTTATAGGACACTCAAATGTGGAAAGGATAGAAAGGGTGAGAGAGGTGGAATGGGTTTGGTGCTTTAACTTTTGCCACTTACTTAATATGCGTTCTTGTCTTACTCTTTGTGCCAATAAAAACAGATATGTTATTATTCAGATAGTTGGCTAGAAACCTTGAGAGTTTAAGTTTAACTAACTTGTTCAGCAAGACTTTTTTCAGACTGTTGTACCACCATTACAGTAGCTGACCTGAAAGAGAAAGATAACTGTAGGAGGACCTAGCTTGCATTGACAACATTTGCACTGCATTATGAATTATGTTTTTTTCATAGAGTAGGTTCTTAAAGTTGCAATGAAACGAAAGTAATGTCAGAAAATTTCTGAGTGAAATGGATTATTGAAAAAGAAATCTTGGAGATCTTGGTTTTATCCACTGGTTCTTGATTGAATGAAGGCAGATCAGATGCGAGCTTAGTCTGTTTGTTAGAAAGGCGTATTTAAGTGGACAAAATTATGACATAAGTCACCAGGCAAAAGTCTGTCATTTCAGAATATCAAGTTATGTCATTTGGATTAAAAGTGACAAGGTCTACAAAAAAATTAAAATATAAAATAAAATAAACATATATATATATATATATATATTATATATATATATGAATGAATTGTTCACAATAAGACACATAACTTGCATTTTGAAAATAGATAGGGTTAATTTCAATGTCGTGCCAACTTAAATGTATAAAATCTTGAAAGCCAAAAAATTGTTCTCTTGCTTTACTCAACAGTTGTGCATCTTTCAATAAAATTGATTAAAAAGATTGTTTTGAGCTCCTGGTCTTGATGCCACATGTTGAGTGTCCCATGTTTCCAGCAGAGATACGTAATCCTTGTTTGTTGAACTATTAATAGCAGCCCTGTGGGTTTCTGTGATCCCTTGGTGATGTTCAGTATGTTTTGTGTTCGTTTTTCTTTTTCCTACAGGTCACAAATCGCAAAGAGAAGAGCTTGATTCTATTCTTTTTATTTTTGAGGTAAGAAATATAGATAATCATTGATGGCTATTTAAACGCATTAGTTCAACCTCATCAGCTTTGATTTCATTGTGATACTCTCTCCTGTGTCAACTCTCATTCACATACTCCCATCTGGCGCAATATGAATGTTCGCACTGTTACGTGATCCACTAAGTTCATATTTACCGAGGCATCAGTTGCATCAGTAATGAGATCATTGATAAGAGAGATTGACGTGCACCTGACAGATAACTGTGAGTCTCTCACACAGAAAACAGGTGTTCTTTACCACACCCTAAATGCTTCTTATGAGTCACGCTGTAGCTTTTGCTCACCTGGTTATGCCCCTATGGGCTGTTTGTAATGGTGAAGGCTGGAGACACTTCAGATGCCCCGTCATGACGAGACAGGCATGATGTCTGCGTGTAGGAGAGCTATTGCAACATCCCAGCCTGTTTCAATGTCACAAGGAAGTCCAGTAATGCGTGTTTGCACAAATCTGTTCATCTGTTTTGAAATGTAAAAATATGCTACACTCACAACATTTTTCCATCCTTTGTTACATTGACTGAGTTGTTTAAATGCATGTGCTAACATGAGTACATATAAAGGCATGTCTGTAGTCAAATCCATGTGCTTACCTTGCAGAAAATCCTACAGCTGTTACCAGAGCGAATACAAGGAAGATGGCAGTTCCACAGCATAGGTGAACATTTCTACTTTTGTAAATGCTGCTGTTTAAAAGTTAGGGGTAGATACGGTTTTTAAAAGAAGTCTCTTATTCTCACCAAGGCTGCAGTTTTTACAATTTAAACTAACTGTTTTCTATTTGAATATAGTTCAAAATGTCATTTATTCCTGTGATGCAAAGCTGAATTTTCAGCAGCCATTACTCCAGTCTTCAGTTTCACAAGATCATTCAGAAATCATTACAATTTGCTCATTTGCCGCTCAAGAAACATTTCTTATTATTATCAATGTTGAAAACCGTTGTGCTGCTTAATATATTTGTGGAACTGTTTTTTTTTTAATTCTTTGATAAATAGAAAGTAAAAAAAAAGCATTTATTTGAAATAGAAATCTTTTATAACATTATAAATGTCCTCACCATTGCTTTTGTCAATTCAATGCTTCCTTGCTGAAGTAAAAGTACTAATTTGAGAAAGAAAAAAAAAGTCTTCCTGACCCCAAACTTTTGAACGGTAGTGTAAATGGAGTGTAGCTTTGGACTAATGAGCTTTCACTATGGGCTTAGCCAAAACAGAAACCAAGTCACATATAGATAGGGCAGAAAACTTAATTTCACATGGAAGAGATCTGATGGTGATACTTTGTGCCTGGTTGAGATGGTCTTAATATCTTGTATTGTCCGGTGGTCTCTCCTTTTCCTCTGCTCTGAAGTCTTTTAGCAGAAGGATACACAGACCACCAAGATAAACACAGAGAATGCCAAGGACCTGGGGCCCAGAAACACCCAGATCTGACCGAGAACTCTGACATTACAGTCCTTCATCAGTGAGATAAACAATATGTGACCATAACAATAACATGAAGGATTTTCAGATTTATTTTACTTTGCTCTTTTCTTAATAAACCCACATTCCATACAAACAAATAAACATCACTGACAGATTATAAGCAAAGAGACCAGAGCAAACATGTTTTCCAGAATTATCTAGTAAGCCAGCTCATTTATAAGCTATGAATTTGTTCCTCAGATTAAACTACTGTGTTGCTTCATAGGTCTAATTCTGAAGAAACTGCTACACACTGGAAACTCCCTAAAGGTATTAAATGTCTAAATAATTACATAATTTACATTATATAAAAGGTCAAAATCTCAATAAACATTGTCATTGTATGAGTGATTATTGTTCTTTTGTTTTTAATTTTAAATAAATATTTTGAAATCCTTAATTTCTTAAATGGTTTTGTCTTAGAGTGCATAATTGTTCAGTACATGTTATTAAGGGTTTTTTTTTTTGCTGACATAACCAAGGTTGTGAAGGCTGCTAAAAATCATTTTAACCAATAATATGGTTGTATGTTTGGTGTATAGATCCGGAGGGAAGGGGTGCGTCTCTTCCTTCTGTGGATGCAGGCTCTGCAGCACAACACTCTGCGAGAGCAGCTCTGGATTTTCGCCTGTCTAATCCCTGGATTCCCTGCACCACAGTCCGAGCTTGGCCCTCGAACCCTGGATAATCTGATCAGCCCTCCCCTTAACCTTCAGGAGCGTGAGTGTTTGTTTGCAGTCTCTCACATCTTTTTTTTTTTTTCACACATTTCTTTTATACTTTTGTAGTATTTTTTTTTTTAGTCTCTAAAGGACATGTTTAATGTTATTCAAGATTTCTCTCACCAAAATAGTCAATTTAATTTTTCATTTTCCATCCCCTCACTGACATTTAAAATTTAAAGTTTTTTTGCCTCTGTAGCTTTAAGACTTATTTAAATTACCTTTGTTGGCTATATTAAAGTGTTTATTAATGTTTTGAATTATTTGTTTTAATTTAAATTTTAGTTTAATTTTTAAAGTTTACTGAGTGCTTTTGTCTTTTTTCTAGTGTTTATTATTTCTATTTAGCTTTAATTTATTTTTTATTTTAGTTATTTAATTATAATTTTAGTACTTAAACTTATTGTCTGTTAGTTGCCAGAGCAACGTTTCTAATATTCATTTATATTTTTAACAAATATTTAAATTTAACTTTACATTGATCACAATTAACACATTATTTGTAATAGTTTTAGTTTTTTAGTTGTTAATTAATAACAACACTGGCTCATTGTTGTGATACCGTAACCACAACTACTTCTGAATTGCTCAGTTCTGCAGTTTAGCTTCAATAAATGTTTTGTGTGGACTGTGCTGGAAGATTTGTGTTGAGTATCTTCAAAGTAAACATGTTTTTGTCCATTTCTGCAGCTCAAGTGACCCCAGAGGAGATCAGTCCCCTGGTGCCGCCCCAGTCAGGAGACAAATCCCAGGAAGATCTAACTGGCTACTTCCTGGAGGCTCTACTAAAATACATGGTAAACCAGGTACTCCCCTCCTCCTACTAACACTGCTGACGCTAACACGGCTGGCGCAGACCCAACGCTAAAGTTGCAGAAACCAAACTTACGTGCCACTGACTGACCCCAGATCTGCATGCATTTGATGCCAGATACCCTTGCTGCAGCGATGTGTTTCCCTGGCGCTGTAACGGCTGCTCTGCTTCACACCCTCCCTAACATAAACAACAGCACCACGCGCTGCCTGCCTCCACCAACCCCACTGTCCTCCACCAAACACAAACAGGCTGTTCTGTCCCAGCTGCTGTGTTTGTGCTCAGCTTTCCATGTGTGTTCTGTCTCCCTACAGGCCAAAAGTCTAGAGTGGAAGTGCAAGGAGAACCACGAGAAGGGGTTTGCCTTCTTGTTCGCCAATTTCAAAAAGTATTACCTGCCCCATATCTTCCCCAACTTCTCCAAGGAGACCAGTTTGTACAATCCAATTCTGGGTAAGAGTTAATGATAATCCTTCTTTGTCAAAGCAAACCTAATTTTTATTTCTGCTTGTTTTTGAGGATCTATTTAGCAAGTTATAATTGCTCAGGATGATAAACTGTCTAATTTGGGTTTGTGTCCTGTTTTATAATAGAGGTTCCACCCATGAGACCAAAGCCTTACTACATAGTTGTAAAAAGAGACCCAGAGACCAATGAAGCCCTGTACTGCACTAAAGAGAACTTCCTTAATGCCAGAGTCATATTTATCCGCTGGCTGGTCTCCTTCTGGCTGGAGCCACGGTCAAACACAGGAACACACATTCCTGGCATGGAAGGAGAAAACGTGCCAAAGAACATCCAGGTAGCAACACACAGATCTTCACATGTATGATGCAGTAATGGTTTTAATGTAGTTTTAGGGTTGGCGTTACTTTTAAAAGGGATAGTTAATCCAAAAATGAAAATCTACAGGTTATCAAACTTCCATAAGGTCCATAAAGGTATTGTAAAACGAATCCTTATGAATCAAGCACTTTAGTCCAAGACTTGTGAAGAGATACATTTGCTTCATTTGATGAACAGATTTAAAGGGATAATTCACCCAAAAATGAAAATTCTGTCAATAATTACTCACCCTCATGTCGTTCCAAACCTGTAAGACCTTCGTTCATCTTCGAAACACAAATTAAGATATTTTTGATGCATTCCGAGAGCTCTCTGACCCTCCCATAGACAGCAAGGATACACGATCAAGGCTCAGAAACATAGCAAGGACATCGTTAAAATATTCCATGTGACATCAGTGGTTCAACCATAATTTTACGAAGCTACGAGAATAATTTTTGTGCGCAAAGAAAACAAAAATAATGACTTTATTCAAATATTCGTCTCCTCCACGTATGTGCTGTTCTGTGTCAGCAGCACCGTATGCGGATACGCTGTTTACGTTGTTTAAGCTTTGATCTGAATGTAAACAACGTATCCACGTACATATGTTGCATACGTTGTTTACGTACGTGATACTCTCCAAAATGGCGCTATAGGGTGACGCGGAGGAGACAAATTGTTGAATAAAGTCGTTATTTTTGTTTTCTTTGCACAAAAAGTATTCTCGTAGCTTCGTAAAATTACAGTTGAACCACTGATGTCACATGGACTATTTTAACAATCTCCTTGCTACGTTTCTGAGCCTTGATCGTGGAAGGATCCTTGCTGTCTATGGGAGGGTCAGAGAGCTCTCAGAATGCCTCAAAAATATCTTAATTTTTGTTCCAAATATGAATGAAGGTCTTACGGGTTTGAAACGACATAACGGCTTTGGGTGAACTATGCCTTTAATTTAGGCTTTTATTTACATCTAAACAATGATCGACACACATAGAGCACATCACATATGGCAAACATGGAAGCTCAAATGTGCATGCATGATACACAAGAACCAGTGTTCTAGCATGTGATGCACCATATGTAATTCACTCCATGTATTTATGTTTATATTTAAGTAAAAGCCTGAATTAAGTCTATTCATCAAGTGATTGTATCTCTTCATAAGACATTGATTAAATCAATTAATATGGATTTGTTTTGCAGTGTCTTTATCTTCAAAGTTTTGGTTTCCTGGACTTTTTTAATGGAGGGGCAGAAACCTCTCAGGTTATATATCTTAATTTGTGTTTCAAAGATGAACCAGAGTCTTATGGTTTAAAATTACCTGAGGGTGAGTAAATGATGACAGAATTTTCATTTTTGGATGAACCAATCCCTCTAAGGTCTCGACTGGTAACCGGGAGGTTGTAGTTTAAAGTCTTGCTACACAGTTACACATTTAATCCCAGGTAGCTCCTAGTGTTGTCTCAACACCATTGAACAAGCTGAACGTTTTTGCGATGCTTCTGCTGTTTCAGAGAGCGGCAGCGGGCCTGGCTGCCCGAGGGGAGAATGGCGGCCTGAGACCAGATGGTCTGGATGGGGGTGGAACTGGCGAACCGGAGCAGTCGCACTCCAACACCAGCACCCTGACGGAGAGAGAACCCAGCTCCTCCAGCCTCTGCAGCATGGACGAAGAACACCTCACCGACATTGAGGTGGTGCGCCGGGTCCTGTGCTCCTGTAGAACCAATGTCAACTTTATCACCGAGATCTTTCGACAGGTAACTATCATGAGGAACAGAAGGACTTCAGCAAATCTAAATATCATTGAAAGAGGAAGAAGTCTGGCACATTTTGAAGAAGTTGTGATGAGAGAAGTTGATTGTTCTGATCAGGGACTTCTTTGTCCTAAGGTGATTGGAGCTCACAAAGAGGAACTGCTGTGTGAGAATTGTTAAACATGAATAAGGATTGTAATGGCCCATTTTCTGAAGATCTCAAAGACCCTATTCAAAATGGTGCACTTGATGTAGGGCTGGACAATAATTCAATATCAATATGTATTGCAATATAATTTTTTTCAATAACGGTGATATGATTTTTAAACACATTTCTGATATTTCGATATACATTACCAGTTTCCCATACATTGATTTATCTGTGCCTTTTGACCTCGTTGAATAAACATGAGCACTGCACATTTCAAAATCATAACACGGCGCGGGTGTTTTATATGAATGTATCTCTGAAGGGAATTGACTGTCTTCAGAAAAGTTGCGATGGCATTTTCATTTGATCTGATAAAGTAGCATTCATGATTGGAGCTGCTTTGATTACAGCCATTACTGGAGAAACCGCTAGTTTTATCACTCTAAAAGCGCCTCCCGCTGGCAGAGAATGAGTTTTCATTTTAAATAAGCCCGTCTCCAGCAACATTTCCAGTTTTTGTTGTTGTTCAATTTTTTTGTTTTCTGCAGCGACTCGGAGCACTTTTCATACCCTTTTTTCTGGCTGAAGCACATTTGTTTCAATCTATAACTGCATTTATTTGATCCAAAGTACAGCAAAAACAGTAAAATGTTTAAATATTTTTACTATTTAAAATTGCTTTCTATTTTGAATAGATTTTAAAATGTAATTTATTCCTGTGATCATACATAGCTGTATTTTCAGCATCATTACTCCAGTCTTCAGTGTCACATGATCCTTCAGAAATCATTCTAATATGCTGATTTGCTGATTATCAATATTTAAAACAGTTGAGTAAATTTTTTTTTCTGGATTCTTTGATGAATAGAAAGATCCAAAGATCAGCATTTATCTGAAATAAAAAGCTTTTGTAACATTATACACTATTCCATTCAGTATCATTTTTATTATTTTTTTTGGGAAAGAAATTATAGAAATTAATACTTTTATTTAGCAAGGATGCTTAAAATTGATCAAAAGTGATGATAAAGGCATTTATAATGTTACAAAATATTTCTATTTCAGATAAATAGTGTTCATATCGATATCGGAATTATATCGTATCGACCGAAATTAAGAAATATATCGTGATATCAATTTTGGCCATATCGTCCAGCCCTATCTTGATGTGTACAAAAGCCTTTTTTTGGTGTGACCTCTTTAGTCACTGATACCTAAGTATATACTATCTGTACACTGATTCTGTCTGTGAATATAAGACTGTATTATATTTTTGCAGGCGTTTCTGCTGCCCATGTGTGAGGCTGCAGCCATGCGTAAGGTGGTGCGGCTGTATCAAGAGTGGATCTCTCTGCAGGATAAGCCTGTGTTTATGAGAGAGCCAGAGGAAGACCGATTCACAAGCCAGCTGGACTCCACCCACGAGCAGAGAACTGATAAAGAGGAGGAGGTAGGTGTCTGAAGTTGACAACAGAGGAATGCAAAGGCGGTTATTACATGCTGAGTCAGCCTGCACAACAGCTTGGTCCCTGTTTTTTTGCATCATGCATAACAGTGGTGGTATTGGCTAATATTCACTTTTTTTTTTTAATTATTGGCTTCCGTCTGGCTAAGTTGATGTAAGAAGCTTATATCAAGGGATTATTTTTCCCCAAGTGTACTTTTTCTAAGCCAAGTTTCTGAAGTATAAAAATAGTATTTATTTACAGTATGTATGTATGTATGTATGTTTATTTTAAAACAGGATTAAATGGTTCACTGAAGTGTTAAATATAATATAAATTATATTATAGTATATTACAGTGCATTATAGAATAGTATATTATAGTATGTTATATTATATCATTGATGATTACAACATTGAAAACAACATTGGAGTTTAGTGTGAGATTTATTTTATTTGTTATAATAGAATAATTTTTTTTATAAAACAGATAAAACAGCATATGTTTTTATATTGACCATCTAAGCAATTATCTTATTAATATTAATATTAAGAATTAATATTATTAATTCTGTACTGCTGTTGTTTAAACACCAGTCAATGTCTGTTCTGTTTTGTGTGTAGGATATTGGGCTCACGGTGTCCGTTCACAATCGAAACCCTAATTGGTGTAGTAGGAATTCTGGGAGTAAATCCTCTGATTCTGAGGTATTGGAGTATAATGTCCATGCTGGTGTCCAGGCCACACTACAGGTAAGTTTAGGTGTTGGTGTACAGGTGGTTTACGATCTAGACTGGAAACCAAAAGATTGTTGGTTGTAGATTGTAGGTTCAAACCCTGCAAAAAATAGTTGACTGTTTATTTTTTATTAATTATTTTTTCCGAGTTCAGTTCATGGAATGTTTTGTAAAACATTTCTCCTTCCAGTCTCAGTTCACCACTACAATCTTTTTTTCTTTCAGGTTTTCATCACCAACTCCTCCAACGTCTTCCTTCTGGAGGCAGCCAATGAGCTGAAGTCACTTCTGGAAGAGCATGTTGACATGTGCAAGCGTGTGCTCAATATATACCGCAGTCTGGTCATGCATGAAACCATGAACCAGAAGACCTGGTATGACCATGACATTGCACTTCATTACTCTGGTCTCAGGTATCTGCTTGTAATATCTGCTCATCCTGAGTGTATTTGTGTCTGTCACAGGGAGCAGATCTTGCTGGTGTTGCTAAGGGTAACTGAGTGTGTGATGAAGAGGCCTCCATCTATTATGCCTCATGGGAAGAAGAGTAACACTTTATCGGGCCGTTTGGCTGGGGCCATTTTTCAGGTACCACCCCACTAAAATACCACAGCAGTTAGCTTTAAAAATAAAATAAAATTACTAAAACTTAATTTATAAATAAAACTGAAAATATAAAAATTAAAGCTAATTTAGAATATAATTAAATACTATATAATATATAAATAATTAACTAAAATAACTAGTTAATAATTAATTAAATTAATTACTTAATAAATTAATTAAAATAATTTCTAGTTTATATGTTGAAGTGTCTGATGTAGTCCATACTCTGTTTGGTCGGTCTTCCTGTTCAGACTCTGATTGTGGCCTGGATCAAAGGGAATCTGAATGTGTACATCTCTCGGGAGCTGTGGGATGACCTGCTGTCTGTACTCTCATCTCTCACCTGCTGGGAGGAGCTGGTCACTGAGTGGTCCCTCACCATGGAGACACTTACCAAGGTACTAGCACGCAACCTTTACAGCCTGGACCTGAACGAGCTGCCCCTGGACAAGCTCAGTGAGCAGAAACAGAAAAAACACAAAGGCAAAGGTGAGTTTGTACAAAAATACAAAATCACAATGAATACTTTTAATGCTTGTACACAGACGAAGGTAGTTGCACAACATGCAAACTTAAGCTCTCATACCAGCTTCACTATCACAAGTATAAATGATATATTTGTCCCTGCTACCTCTAGGTGGCGCCCATGAGTGCCAGAAAATCACTGTGGATAGGTCGTTCTCCAAAGGCTGGAGTCGAGACCCACCAGGCCAGGCTGCTGCCATGAGACAGCGCAGCGCTACCACTGCTGGCTCACCAGGCATCGAGAAGGCCAGAAGCATCGTCAGACAGAAGACAGTTGGTGAGTGTGTTTCAAACCCTTCTTGTCCTCTCTTCCTGTCAGTTTAAACCTATTTTAGGTTGCTTTAAATTGTGCAACCTTTGCTTATGTTTTTATCTGCATTACTCTGTTACCCTGGTTCAGGAAGACAAAGATGAGCAAAGATGAAGATATTTACAAGGAGAGAACATGATTGTGTTAAACGATGTACTTTAAGGTGCAGTCACATTAGTGTAATTTCGGCAAAATTTTGTGGGCAAAAATGTCTGTTGTCAATAGTGTAGAGATGTATAAAGCACCGCTTAAACAGATATCACTTTCAAACCAAGCAGCTTTTCAACATAGTGTATTCACGTAACCAACTTGAACCTATTGCGAAATTTGCTTAGGAAAATATTTCATCCTAACACGATATTCCAGGTCGAGTGGATTTCTATTGAAATGACTGGTTTTCACCCACAAAAATTCTGCAAAGTATGATAAATGTGACTGCACATATTGCATCATATTTTGCATGCACTCTTTTGTCAGTAGTACACTTGTGTTAGTGTATTATGATAGTATAATATAATACAATCGCTTTTGATACCATATAATCTATTGCATATATTGTGCATTAGCTTCTAGTTAAACTCATTACTGTAAAATTCATTATTACTACTGCTATTTTGGCCATACTTACAACATTGTGAAGCTGAATAACTCGCAAACTCCTTTTTTAATAGTGCAAGGATTCTGGGTAATATTAACCCATAAAGCATGGACTGATGTACAATAATGCACTACTGTTCAAAAGTTTGGGGTTGCTAAGATTTTTAAAATGTTTTTGAAAGAAGTCTCTTATTTTCTATTATAATATATTTTAAAATGTAATTTATTCTTGAGATTTTAAAGCTGAAATTTCAGCATCATTACTCCAGTCTTCAGTGTCACATGATCCTTCAGAAATCATTTTAATATGCTGATTTGCTGTTTAAGAAAGATTTCTTATTATCATCATTGTTAAACACAGTTGTGCTGCTTAGTATTTTTGTAATACATTTTTTCAGGCTGATAAAGACAAAGTCCAAAAGAACAGCATTTGTTTGAAATAGAAATCTTTTGTAACATTAAAAGTGTCTTTAACTTTCTGATTAACTTGATGCATCCTTACTGAATAAAAGTATTTTCTTCAAAAAAAAAAAAAAAAAATCGTACTGATCCCAAACTTTTGAACAGTTGTGTGTACTGCATAGCATCTGGGTGCTTTCACATACTATTTTCAACACTGTATGATGATAAAAATTCCTATTTTGTAATATTAATACCTTAATATACGTCACCTAACACCTAATTTAGCAGACTACATAGTGCACATAGTTTGTAAATGGGAATGCAGCCTTAGGCTAAAAAAACACTGCCATGTGACTCATCCAAAACAAGATGGAATGTCTTTAACAAGTCTTGTTTCTCCTATTAACTTCACAATCTAGATATACCAGTGACATGATGTTCATGTGTATGTCAGTGTTGATCTGATATGCACTGATAAGGTCACTTCTTTACCTCTTGTTTGTAATGCTCACTGCTTTCTGCCATCCCTTTCTCTTTTTCTCTCTCTCCATCATGTCTTTCTCTTCCCTAACTTCTCCTGTGTTCCTCTATCACTCCTTATCTCTCTTTGCCCCATTTCCCTTTCTCTCTCACACTCTCCGTCTTCTTGTCGTTCTTCTCTTTTTCTCTTTCTGGGTGTGTGCGCGGTCTGTAGCTCTGCGTAGTTGCTCTACAGGGGACAGTCTGCTGTCCTCAACCTTTATCCGCAGTGCTAAAAGCGCACCTGTCCTGATCCACCCCGTACACCCTCTCCTGCCTGATTCTGTCCTCACTCCCCTAGCTGACGAGCTGTCAGGTAGAGCCCTCTACGCCCGTATCGGCACTCTCGCCTCTGACTGCGTCCCAGCCTATGGATGTGCATGTATATGTATGTGTGCTACACTTCCTCTAGTTAGCATCCCCTGCCTGTCTGTTTTATGTGTATAGTAATTTTCATTTAATAGATCTGAATGAGTTTTTTGTGTGTTTAATGTGCAAGATTTCCTTCTCATTCATCATTGCTTTAAAGCCTCATGCATTGATGCAGATGCTCTCTGACAGGATGAATCTCAAGACAAATGTTAATAAATGTTTTGGTCACTTTTATCCACAAATTCAAATTAATCTTTTGCCGAAATAAAAAATACATTTTATACTATTTTTACCATTATATTTTCCCATCTGGATTTATTTTATGTTTAAATTTTTTGGGCTAGAAATACTATAAAAATTAGAAATATTATCGGTACAGTTTTACAATATGGTACAATTTGTTAACAATAGTTAATTTAGTAGTTATCATAAACTTAACAATAAATACAATTTGTTACACTTATTAGTTTTGTTTAATGTTAATTTCTTAATATACCCTTTTAATTGTTCAGAGTACATTAATGTAAATTCATTAGTTAAATTTGAGTTTTAACTTAAAAAATGTAACACCTATTAATATATGTGGAAATTAGCATTTACAGCTTATAATAATGCATGTTAAAGGTTATTCTTTGTTATTCATTTGATTTTGGGGTGGAACATGACCCAGACATTTCTTTGTGTGCTCTTCACCCAACAGAACTATTGAGTCCTGCATGTGTGTGTTTGTTGTCTGTACTGGTTTCTTTTCCTCGTCTTTGAAAATCTACAGTATTATCCTTCTTGCATCACCATTCATCCAATATAATCCCTCTTCACACCCAGAACTTTTGAGAAAAATACCCGCTACAGGATTTACCTTTGTCTGCATTTCATGATCATAATATTTATCTAGAACAACTGGGAGAATGTCAAAATAGAAGCATTCATTTTTGTCTTTTAAAGTGATTTGCTTTCTTTTTGCTTGTGATCTTACATGTTTAATTTACCTTTGAGGTTCATTTGTAAATTTCATTAGATTTAATTGTTTTATGTATGCATGTGTTTTTGCATGTAAAATGTGGCCACTGTGGATCAGTTAATATGATAACACTTTCTAGGTCTTTTCATCACCTCTTAGGTATCTGAAATTTTAAGACTTGAAACATAAACTTGTCTTTAAAATAATATTACTGACCATATTCTTGAGTAAACGCACTTGCATTTTTAAATGTGCTGATCGATACATATCTGTTCGTGTACAGACCTGGAGGAACCTCCCATTGTCCAGCGCGGGTCGCGGATCCGCCACTGCTCTCAAAGTGAGGAGACCCCATCGTCCGAGGTGTTTTCTGCCTCCGGTGAGCTGGAGCAGCCTCCGCTCCCCCGCAGCAGCAGCGCCTCTGACATCATGGAGCCCTTCATCGCAGAGCGGGTCAAAGGTGCACTTCCTGTCTCTGACAGTCCCTCTCACTCCTCCCACTTTACCACCACCACCTCTGAGTCCCCCCACAGTTCCCCGACCCCACACCAGCTTACTGACCCACATCAACCCCCCGACAACCAGGCATCCCTGGAGGTGGGCGAAAGCATCTATGACCATCTCTGCCAGATGCCGGGGCAGCAACCCCCCTTTATCCCTGATTGGTCCTGTCCAGCAGCGGCCTCGAGCAATCAAAACGAGGGTGAAGGGGAGGAGGATGTCTTCAGCACTTTTAGGGAGTTTTGTAGCAAGGAGGAAGTGAAGGTGGAAGCAGGTGCAGATAACAGGCAGGTGCAGCTTGGGGGAAGTGGGGATTGGGCGCTAGAATGGGATAAAGAGATGGAGCAAAGCGAGAAGAGTTTTTATGAGTGTTTAGAAGAATGTGATTGGGATTTGAGTGTTAGTACGCAACCAGCAGAGGGCAGCAAAGTCACGCAGCTACACCGCCAGAATGCCACAGACAGGGCTAGTGAGCGCGAGCTTAGTCCGCAGGCTTCCCAGGTTGCACCCAGGCCCAAACTATCCCATCTTGATCCCAATAAACGCCACAGTGGTGGTGTCCACGTCAGCTTCCGCCCATCCACAGAGTCTGTGCAGTTTCACAACCCTCTGGACCCCAAAGAGGCGCACTGGAAGACCCGTCTCCGCCGTCTCGGCCACTTCAGCAGCCACTCGGTTGGGGCGAGTGGGGCAGCGGCCAAGGGTGTGGGGGAGGGGGTCACCTGTTGCGAGGCGGTCGAGCGGGATAGAGGCTCCATCAGCGGGGCTAGACGCGGCCGACTCGGCCGCCCAACTCTCCGCCCACGGGGGCCCCGTTCTAGGTCTCAGGAGTCAGGGTGCAGCCCGTCACGGCAGCACCAGGTGGCGCTGTTGGGCGGGGTGTATAAGTCTATGGTCCACGCTCTCTCCAAACCCAAGGCCCAGGCAGCGTCGCCCCAGCGTCACAGCAAAGCGCCTGCCACTGAGGCCCACCTGAAGGACCTGTACACTCACGTTATGGGCTATTTTGGAAGAAAAACATCAGGTGAGGACTCGGTCGGCTCAATGTCAACATGGAAGACATGAAAAATGTGACCAAAGCGCCTGTGCGTTTTCCCTTTTTTTCTCTCTTTTCTTGTGACTGTTTGATTTTTGCTGAATGTGGATTGAATTGAAGCCTCTTTTTGTATTTTCTTTCAAAGTAGCTCAATTCCAAAAAAAAAAAAAAAGACTCCCAAAAGACCAACGGTCCCCTACCTGTGGGATGGCTTCCCCTCCTCCTCAAGCTTCTGGGACCTAATCTCTGCTGCCCCTCTTCCCCTGGATGTTGCATGCGACCTCATGCCTACCTCCCCGCCCTCTGTCAATCTCTCACACATGTACATGTACACACATGCTCACTGACACATTCATAAAACACAGTGATCTTTAATACAACCTAATGTTATGTGTTTTAATCTATACAATTCTTAATAACGTCATTTTACTGAATAGTGCACCCAAAAATTATAATTCTTTCATCTTTTATAACCTCATGTTGTTTAGCGGAATTTCCTGAGTGTTCTTTTTTATAATGGTAACTAGGGCTTCAAAAATGACAAAAAAAGCACCTTAAAAGTAGGCTTTCTTAGTCATACGTTAGGGGTGTGCGATAGTATGATTGCACAGACATATGTATGTGTGTAGAGACATATTAGATAAAAAAAAAAACTAATACTGAAAAGTTGAATAAAATTAAATTAAATGTTTTTTAATTCAGAAAATTAAATGACACTTTAAATATGAAGAATATGAAGACTGTAAATATGAAGAGATAGCATGAATACATTTACACTGCAATTACAATTGTATGTGTGTATAGAATATAAAAAATAAACTTGCATTATGAAATGATTCAAAAGATTTAATGACTCTTGTGAAGAAAAAAAAAGAGTCATTAAGTCAGTCATTCAAATGATTCATTCATAAGCGTAATTAAGAAACCATTGCACAACAGTTTTCGTTGGCTTTCCATCTGCATTGTAATAATTCTGAATAATGCAGTGAATGCTTAAGGCATGTTTTGATTTTTTTTTTTTTAAGTGAGTGATATACTTTTTTTTACATAGTTTTAGCTTGCACTTTGTTAAAACAACAATTATGATATTATTCTAGAAAATATATATTGCACACCACTACTTTTGTGATGCTATTTTGTCATTTGTAAAGCTCAATAGTTTCCCGTTTTGAGAAAAAGCACTTTGAGCCCTCTGCAGTATATAAACTTTTGAGTTATACAGGGTTTGGAACAACATAAGAATGCGTAAATGATGACAGAATTTTCATCTAAGAGTGATAAAAACTTGTAGCAGTATGCAGTTGTTGTAGTTGCCATAGGTGCAATGTTTTGTATGGCCAGTAGAGAGCAGCACTATCACTCTCAAAGAGCACTGTTTTCTAAACTGAAGTCTTGTGGTACTGTGTGTTAAAAGCTTGCCAGCTTGCCTGTAGTGTAGTAGCAGGAATCACCTTAGAATGGCTCCTGTGAACAGTTCAGTTGCACAAGCTATTAGTTAATCGGGGGCCTCATGACTTAAACACAGCTTGTAGTCTAAACTAACCAGACTTCTAGAAGTATCCAAATGCCCAAAGTCACCACCCCACCACGTTGTGCTGCCGTGTTGGTATGATTTGTTGTTAACCAGTGGCTCCCTAACCCTTTGCTTTGGGATGAAGGCTGCCTTGTCTTGCTGTGGGTGGCTCCTCTAACATACTCACTGCTGTCTCACTTTAACCTGAGTCAGCATAAGGCTCATTAACTCTTAGGTTTGGACTTCCAGGGTTTGCTCTGTCTCTCTCTCTGTCTGTCTGTCTCTGTTTGGGGACTGCATGAACTGTGAGTAACTGCATCGCTTCAAAACTGAAATCAGTTTTGTGGTTGGCTTCCGTTAAAGATTTTGTTTTTCTGTATGTGTTCTGGTTTAGTGTTTTATGAGTTTAATGTCAAAGGATTTTGGTTGTGTTTAAAGGGCAATAGTGCTGAGTTTCATTTGCTCAGTTTTTCACCACAAACTATTTTACTGTCTTGTTAAAGTTTAACGTAGATTCAAGCATCACATCCATGATTATTTGGTTTCATGCAAATTTTAGCTGATTTTACAAGATGACATTTTTACCATAATGTGAAAAACATTCACTCCTCTTCAAAAGTTTGGGGTCAGTACGATGTATTTATATGTTTATTTCTAAAAGAAATTAATACTTAATGGGCACGTACAATAAGGACGTATTAAATCGATAAAAAGTTACAGTGAAGTTGTTATATTTAACAAAGTTTCTATATAAATAAAATGGTGTTCTTTTGAACTTTCTATTAATAAAAGAATCCTAAACAAAAACTGTATCACAGTTTTCACGAAAAATATCAGTTTCCAAAAACTGATTTTATCATTGAAAATTGGAAATATTTCTTGAGCAAATCAACATATTAAAATTATTTCTGAAGGATCATGTGACACTGAAGACTGGAGTAATTACTGTTGAAAATCCAGCATTACAGTCACAGGAATAAATTGCATGTTAAAATAAATTATTCAATTACAGTTATTTTAAATTGCAATAATTTACAATATTATTTTTTTATTTTATTTTTGTAACTTCTTTTAAAAACATTAAAACACCTTACCCACCCTAAAACTATGAAGTAAAATATATATTTTATTAATTGAATCTGAACAGATTGCCATTGTCAAAAAAAAAAAAAAAGATATGAAAAAGGCGAATGTAAAACATGAGCAAAAAACTAAATGGCACTGTTGTCCTTTAAGAAAAATGTGTTTATTTACTCACCGTCCCCAAACTCAAATAAACTAATTCATAATTATATTCAAGTGCTGTAGAGAGAGTCAGACACCACTACAAAGAGAGAGTCAGTTAGTACATGTCATTCTGCTAGGTCATCTGTGTTTGCACCCTTTTTGGGAGGTCCCTGTAAAATACTGATGTGTCTTTCTGTGCCTGTTGTCTCAGCCAATAAAGATGAGCTGACACCGAAGATGAGGCCCATGTCCAACGATGCTGGCACCAGCAACCCTAATGTCAGTGACCTCATGGACGAGTTCATCCAGGAGAGACTGAGGGCCAGAGGCACTTCTGTATGTCCATGCAAACATTCAGTATGCATAGTCTCTAAAACTACATCTAATTAAAGCATAGTTCTATCTAAACTTGAACATCTTAGATGGTAGAAAAATAAAAAAAGTTCAAATATGTCAATTTAACGCAGTATTTTCTTCATAATTAATCACACTAAATGATCGCATTAAATTGAAATGCCTGATAATAATTTTAAACAAATGAGCAAATACTGTCAGCAAAAGTATCACAGGTCTGCTAAATGCTGCATAATGCTTAACTAAATAATCCAGTTTTTGATTCTGCTGTTGTATGTTATTTTTAGTGTATATTATGTTTTCCTATGTTCTTTTTAGGGCATGACGAGGCGTGGCAGTAGTCCAGGAAGTCTGGAGATCCCCAAAGATCTACCAGAGCTCCTGAACCGTCAGAACGCCACGCGTCCTGCAGACGACCCCGGTGTGCCCTCTGAGTGGACCTCCCCAGCCAGCGCCAGTGGAAGTGACCTCATAAGCTCCGACAGCCAATCAGATTCCTTCAATGCTTTTCAGTATGACAACAAATTTGAAAGTAAGTAGTTCAGGTGGAATTTAAAGGGACAAACCAGTACTGGTTTTAAAAGAAGTTTGATAATGAACCCGTGTGTTTGTCTGCAGATTTCAGCTTCCCCCCTGAAACATGTGCTCTGGCCTCTGTGGATCAGGATAGTTTGGGAGGAGCAGGTCAGACCGCAGAGGAACAGGAGCTTTCCAGTCTCACAACACTCCACATTGACTCAGAGACCAGCAGCCTCAGTCAGCATGGCCTGTCAGCTGACACTGTCACCATTACTGGTACACTCTCTCACACTCATATACAACAGGGTGTAGAGGACAGAAAGTTTGTAGGTTATGAACTGCTATAATCACTGTAAGAAACATAGATAACAAAAGTCATCATTTTAAGAAGTCTTTCATTTTTGGGGGACGGAAAGACTGTAATTATTGGCATATAAGTAAATAAAAAAGGAAATAAATTAAATTAAATTAATAGGTAAAATAAATAAATGTGCAGACTGGATATTAAACTGTACCTGGCATTTAATTCAATGTAAGCTTTTGTGTTTTGAAATTTGAATTTAAAAACTTGCAAATACATAACTGTTGTTTTGATTTCTTGGTCTTAATGCATATTTGATTAATTTTCAGTATTTTACTATTTGATTCCAAATAGGGGTGTAACGATTCACTCGTTTTATCGATGCATCGATTACAAATCCTGACGATGCATATGCATTGATCTTGAAACATGATTTTTGAATCGTGAATCGTGAATTACTGTCCGTGAATTTCGGACAGTAATCTATTTAAAACGCTAAGAATCGAATGAATCGCGATTTCTATAGCGATTCAATGCTTTCAAAATATATACACATTAAATTACTACAAGCACGAATTAATGGAGACCTTGAACAGTGTTCGTGCCTCGCATCTCTCCTTCACGCGCTCCACTAACTGCCTGTGACTCACAGGATTGCGCTCGCGCTCCGTTCGTCTCACTTATGCATTTTTTTGAGCAGCTGATGTGTGATCTCTCCTTATTCCTTGTAAAAAAAAAAAAAAAAAAAAATTATAATAATACATACTGTACATACATAAAATTATTGTATTTGATATTTCTGTCACTTCTGAAATGATGGCTACGCCCCTGGTGTGACAAAATGTTGTCCTATACATAATACTTTTAAAGTTCTTTTTAAAAATCTTGGCTTACATACATTTTTACTTATGCCATGTCATGCCATAGCATCATTAAACTAGCATCTAACAATGGACAAAAGTGTTTTTTTTTCTCTAACCTATGGTTCTGCAACCATAAATGCTGCTGTGTAATTTGCCCCCTAACTAAGCATTTAAAGAATTTAGGGGAAGCATTTAAATAATCCTGTGAATGTACTTAAAGAATGCAGAATCGAATCGTTAATCGAATCGAATCGAATTGAATTGTGAATCGAATCGAATTGAATCGTTCTGAATTTGCAAAAATCGTTCTTGAATCGAATCGAAAACCTATGAATCGTGAATCGAATCGAATCGCTGTCTACCCAAAGATTCACAGCCCTCATTCCAAACCATTCACACGTTTTCTTTAGGTTTAAGTTTCAATTTTAACATGCACAGAACAACACATTTGTTGTAGTTGCATTGCGTGTAATGCAAAGATTGTGAACTGCTCACCGAATGTAATTTCTGCAGAAACCAGCAGCAATGAGAAAGACATTATACTGTAAAAGGCAAATAATTCATTATCAGTAGGGCTGGGCACGAAAATCGAAATCGAATCGAATTGGAACATCTGAATCGATACCCAGCCCTAATTATCAGTAGTGGTTCCCTCGGGCAATTAACCCAGATTGCTTTCATTCCGATTACATACCATATTTAAGTCCACACAAACAGCATAATCTCTAACCCTTATTTTCAAGAGCACTAGGGTGTTGTTTGGTAAACCCAAAACTATCCAGACTAACCTAACCAACGAACATTCCCCATGTTAAAAGGATAGATCACCCAGAAATGAAAATTTTGTTATAATTTAGTCACCCTCATGTCATTCCAAACCTGTATGAGTTTCTCTCTTATGTTGAACACAAAAGAAGATATTTTTAAGAATGCTGGTAATCAAACAGTTGATGGTCCCCATTGACTTCCACAGTTTCCATACTATGGAAGTCAATGGGGACCAACAACTGTTTGGTTCTTCAGTATTCTTCATAATATCTTCTTTTGTGTTCAACATAAGAGAGAAACTCATACAGGTTTGGAACAACATGAGGGTGAGTAAATGATGACAACATTTTCATTTTTGAAAAGAACTATTCCTTTAAGTGTACAGAAAGTTTCTTTGGGTAAAAGCATCTGCTGCTTGATTCCTTGCTTTAGAACACCCTGGTATCAGTCACAGTGTTCCCATATGCTGTATGACATTTCTGTGTCATGTTTAGAGATCTAAGTGTTGATGCTCTTGATGTTTCCTCAGGTTCTGAGAGCGCGTCTCCAATGCACTCTCTGGGAGGCTCACGATCACAGACGCCATCCCCCGCCACACTGACTGCCGAACACATCCAGCATAAAGATCTACAGCTGGATGAGAAAATGCACCACTCTGTGCTGCAGACCCCTGATGACCTTGGTAACGTATAGATCGATAGACAGACATACTTAGCTATGAATATGCAAACTAGTACTCTATCTGTTGCATCTTTGCCGTCTTTGTAATGAGCCTACTTGATTGCACTTTGCAGAAACCAGTGAGTTTCCGACAGAGGACTGTAGTGTGATGGCTGGCGGCACTCTGACCGGCTGGCATGCTGATGTCGCCACAGTGATGTGGAGGAGAATGCTAGGAATTCTGGGAGATGTCAACTCCATCAAGGACCCTGAGATCCACGCACAGGTCTTTGACTACCTCTGTGAACTCTGGCAGAACCTGGCCAAGGTGAACACACACACACACATTCAGAGTCCTTCAGTGTGCTCTGAAAGGATGATTTACAGTGCCGTTACTAATCAAATTCCAGTTGAAAAACGTCCTTGTGTTTCTTTTTTTTTCTGTTTCTCTAGATCAGAGACAATCTCGGGATCTCTCTTGACAACCAGTCGTCTCCACCCCCGCCAGATCTGATTCCACCTCTGCGGATTCTGACTCCCTGGCTTTTCAAAGTGAGTTTATCAATATTTTGAGCAAATCCACTTTACTGTTTATCATAGTTGACTATTACTTTATTATTTTATTAGCATACTTTCTTAGTTCTGTGGATCTATCTGTTTGTCTGTCTGTCTGTCTGTCTGTCTATCTATCCATCTGTCCAATCAATAGGTTTGTTCATTCTGTCTGTCTATCTATCTATCTATCTATCTATCTATCTGTCTGTCTGTCTGTCTATCCGTCTGTCTATCCGTCTGTCTGTCTGTCTGTCGATATATCAATTGTTTATAAAGGTTTTGTGCTGTCTGTGTGCAGGCAACTATGTTGGGCGAACGCTATAAGCAGGGGAAACTCCATGCCTATAAGCTCATCTGTAAGATAATGAAGAGAAGACAGGATGTTTCACCTAACTCTGACTTCCTTACGCACTTCTACAACATCATGCACTGCGGCCTGCTTCACCAAGACCAGGTGTGTTTGTGTGTACCTGGTCACCATGTGGATTGACAACTTTGCACAAAACTTTTGTTGACCTCTTCCTCTTTGACTCCCAGGACATTGTGAACACCATCATTAAGCACTGCTCTCCACGCTTCTTCTCTATTGGACTTCCGGGTGCCACTATGCTCATCCTGGACTTCATCGTGGCAGCGAGTCGTGTAACTTCCTGCTCGTCCCTCAATGTGAGAAACCACCAAACTGCTTTCAGATATCACTGCCTTTACATGCGTTAACATCTATGCACGTGTTTGCAAATGTTACATCCAATGTGCCTTTAACTTACTTTTGTCTTTCTCTTTTTTTTCTGTCTTTCTCCCAGGCTCCACGGGTGGAGGCTCAGATCTTGTTGGGCTCCCTGGTGTGCCTCCCAAACTTGTACAATGAACTTCCTGCCCTGCACCCCACAACGGCTGACATTCTCATGACGAAATTCACAGATGTCAAGGTATCACATCCTACCCCAGGAAATCTTTGTATAAATAAAACTTAAAAATATAAAAGCAAAAAATTATTCTCAAGACGCATGGATGCCGTAGTGAGGTCAGGTTATCTACCTCATTTTTCCTTTCTATAATAGTTTTTTTATAATATTTATTTTTCATTTATATATAAAGTTTATTAATAATTTTCATTATTTTATGGTCTTAATTATTATTCATTTAATTATTTAATTGGGCATTGTGCTGGGCGGTTTGACCAAAAATCTGTATCACAGTTTTCTTTAGGATTCTGACAGTTTCATGGTTTATCATTGTTTTTTCCTTGACAGTGCCTTTATATGAGTCAGAATCCATGAAAAAGTTGCAGAACCACTGCATTTTAATCACGATCCAAACAAACATGCTACATGTGGCATGAGCCCTTTTTGATGTAAATTAGATTGGATAATTTCAAAATTTAAAGCAAAACAGAATGGTCTGACCGTAGCTTTGTGAAATTATGCTACTTAAAAACATCTGCACGAATCATAAACAGCAGACGTGCTGAATGAGACGCAAATTCACTCTCTTGACAGCAGGTGGCACTTATGGAACAACAGTGATGCAGCGTTTCCTTGGTTACTACCGTAAACAAAGCACCTGCTTTTAAATGCTACATTAATATGCATGGATATATATGGAGGTAAGATGAAAAGAAAATACCATCTAAACTTTTCTGAATACAGTCAGCTCCCCTCAGAGATACATTCATATAATCCCCCACCCACAATTCACTATTTAAGATTTTCTTCCAAAAGTTTGCGCATGGTGAAGTGAGTTTGCTCTGCCTTCTACAATAGTTGTTTAGTTGTTCCATTAACTAAATGGTTTGGAAAATATGCAGTTTTGTTCATCTTTCCTACAAATAATCTCTGATTTCATGCAGCTACATTAGGACCACTGACCTTCAATGAGGACTTCCTCATGTGTTTGTATCTGTCATCTGCATTTAACCTCTGATCCACCGCCTTCCCTTATGCAAATCCAAGTGGCTGAATGTATGCCACTCCAACGGTTGTTTAGAGTGCAGGGAAATCTGCTGTAATTGTTCCTGCCGACACTAATGTGCTAATGGGCGATCAGCAATGCAGGCTGCATTGAGCCATCTCCATAGAGCTGTTGTTATTGTGTTGCCGTGTTGTTCCGAGCGACGGTAAGGAGCTAATGCCATGCGGCGAGGCGTCCGTCACTCGCATGCAGAAATTCACATGATGGCATCTGATAACCAGGAGCAGGCCATGAATGACAAGACCGTGGTTAACGTGATCCTTTTTCTGTGCGTGTGTGCACGCGGACAGATGCTTCTTTTCCAGATGGTTGGATATGTCATGTTCCGAGTTGCCAGATTGCTGGTTTTATGTCAGATTTTGTGTCTGTTGTGAACGGTTCTGATCATTATCTGTTTGTCTGTCTGCATTATCTCGCTCTGTGCATCTGTGTCTCTGGTGGGAGTGTGTGGGGTGTTGTGTATGTTTCTGTGAGCGAATGTGCTGTGTGGCTAAGAAATGGGTGCATATTATCTGACACACTCTAGATGGAATGAAATTGATCGGTATCAGGATGTCGCCAGATCCTTGAAGAGGACTTTGTGCTCCGTGTATTTTCATTGACTGCCATTCAGAATTGTTTATTTGTTCTGACGCAAGGGTATATTAAATTGATCACAAGTACCAGTAAAGACATTTATATTGTTGCAAAAGATTTCTATTTAAAATAAATGCTGTTCTTTTGTTTTTCTTTCAATATTGATAATAAGAAATCTTCATGATCATGTAAAGACTGGAGTAATGTCTGCTTAAAATTCAGCGTTGTTATTACTGGAATGAATTACATTTTAAAATAATTGAAAACGGAAAGCTATGGAATAAAAAGGTAATTGCAACATATCTCACTTTTTTTGCAATTCTGAGAAAAAAAACTTTCTCTGAGGGGAAAAAAAATCTAAATTGCAAGATATAAACAAGCTTCCATAGAAAACCGTTACTTTAAATTGTAATAATATTTCACAATATTAGTGTTTATTAGTTACTGTATTTTTTAAAAATAAATTTAGCCTTGGTGAGCATAAGAGACTTTCAAAAAATCTTACTGACTCCAAACTTTTGACTGGTGATGTGAATCGCTTATATTTCATATTAGACATTTTAATATTATCTAATCGTTTAAATTATATACAGTATATATTTAAAAAACTATATATATATATATATATATCAGTGGCGTTCCCTCCATATAAGCTGTGAATGCTCCGCATACCCAGGCCATTTGAGAGAATAAGTTCACGGGATAATTCATATAAACATGATTATAAGTTGATCCCTTGTCATTTGAAATGTAACTTAAAGCTTAAAGAGTTAGGAATAAGTACGTAAAATGATTTTTTTTGCCAAACGGCAGTAATTTTCTGTAAATCTACGTCAGTTATTGTTGCTTCCGGGCGAGCGGTTTCTCCGCAGCTTTCTCGTCTCCGCTCTGTTGCTATGACTCGTCAGGATTATAGCGCTTTCTCAGTGGTTTGCTGGTCTGTGGCAGATTTAATGCGCGAAGTAAGCTGTTCGCGAAGCGCTCGCCCAAGCGGAAAAATGCGCTGTGATTTTTTTTGCCAAACGGCAGTAATTTTCTGTAAATCTACGTCAGTTATTGTTGCTTCCGGGCGAGCGGTTTCTCCGCAGCTTTCTCGTCTCCGCTCTGTTGCTATGACTCGTCAGGATTATAGCGCTTTCTCAGTGGTTTGCTGGTCTGTGGCAGATTTAATGCGCGAAGTAAGCTGTTCGCGAAGCGCTCGCCCAAGCGGAAAAATGCGCTGTTGCTGTCAGATCTCGATTGCCGAAAATTACATTGTGTTTGATGCAAAACCAACTCGACTAAATCAAAAGAAAAAAAAAACACTAACTGTATATTTTTACTGTCCACTGAACAACTTACATTTTTGGTCATAGACAACGTATGTTGATGATATAGGCCTACGTTATTGTCAACGTTAAATTTAAAAATAAAAATGTTTATAAAAACGTGGGCTATATAAAATTTTAATAATAACATCATATTGTTTTGCGTATGCTCGTGTCGCTTACAGTTGAAGTCCTTCTCTGATTTTATTATTGTTTGCAAGGTTGCAATGTTACTTTGCGATATTTTAAATACTTTTGGGTATTTTGCATGGTCTGTTATGTCACCCAGGTGGGAGTTTTAACTCCTATTCACTGTGAATAAAAAATAATTTAGCTGATGCAGAGAGACATATAGACCGGGGGAATCCCCCCATCTCCCCACCCTCTGATTACGTATCATAACATAACTATGTGATCATGTTGATCACTATGATCCCGTTAATAGTGATTGTGATTTGAGATTTGTTTTTCTGTTTCAGGAGCATATAATCAAGCACATCCTGACCTCTGCCAGAGATGAGCCTTCTGCACCAGCAAGGTACAAGCCCTGAACACAAACACTTTGTCCTAGTCAAAGCTGACTTAGAAGTGACCACGTTTACTCTGGAATGGTGTGCTGTAGTTCTTAGGTAAATGCTTGCAGCATTTCCTGATCCCGTTCCCCCACACTCCACATCATTTCCTCTTCTATCCCTCTGCTAAATAAAAAAGTGTGGGGAAAAAAAACATATCATTCTTGCTAGGTGTGGCACATTAAATCATTTTCCTGTTCTTAGTGAATGCGAAATGTAGCAAGTAAATCTCAGCTGAACAGACAGTTTGAAATTTCAACCAGAGGACAAAAGGTCAGGTTGGTTATGACAAAAAACTGTAAACGTGAACATCACTAACATGAACACTCAGATAATACAAAGCACACTGCAGCAGACAGAAAAAATGTCATGTCATTGTGCATTAAAATGCATTATACTAATTCCATAGACATAAATCTAATTTTAAAAGGGGATTGTATAATTAATTAACTGATCCCTTGATGTAGCTTGTATAGTATCCTTCATCAGGATTGTATTATTAGTCCAAAAAAGAAAAGAAAAGTCTTGTGTTTTCCAGGTCAGTGCATCCTCCTTGTTAGATTTGGTTTTTAAAATGAAGCAAGCAAACCCCATGGCAGACAGATTAATAACTCTGTACATTACGGTGAGTGTTAGACTGGTGTGGGGCTATGTGTCTGGTCATATCTAGACAGATTAGGAGCAGTGTCATTTAAAGTAATCCAGGAGGACTCAGTAGGATTAGAGTGGATTCTGATGGGGCTCAAGCCATTAGAAGCCCCCATAACTCCCAGTAGAAAAAGTTTGGGTGTTTTTCAGGGAAAAACTGAGGAAGCCTTAGATCATAGAAGGGGCAGACAGGAGGCAGGATTAAATATCTATATGGTCTAGTGGTTAGTGCACATGCCCCAACACATTGAGCTGTGGGCCCCATTCAAGCCACACACATTTGAGTTACACTTGTTTTTGTTTTTCTTTGTGTTTTTTTTTTTTTTTTTTTTAAATGTGCAAAATGTATGTATAGTTGCAGAAGCTGATTTAAAAAAAAAAAACTTTATTCAGCAAGGACACATTCAGTTGATCAGAAGTGACAGTAAAGGCAAAAAATGAAAAGAAATAAATGTAAATAAAGTACAAAATATATTTTTATACATATTTTTAATTTAATTAACTTTTTTATTTATCTATTTTTTAATCTTAAAAAATGTTTTTGCTTGAAGTAAATTCTTTACATGGCAGATGTAAACATTTCCATATCTAAAGCACAAATATTATTAAAGAGATTGTGCATTTGTAAATTGTTTGGATGTTTATTTTAAAGTTGAAATTAAAGTTATGTCTTTGTTTCTTTTTGCAGGTGTGTGGCTCTCTGTAGTCTGGGTATTTGGCTCTGTGAAGAACTGGTTCATGGCACTCAGCATCCGCAGATCAAAGAAGCGCTTAATGTCATCTGTGTCACTGTCAAGGTTACGGATGCTTGATTATACAACAAAATGTACATATATTCTGCTGTTAAAGATTGATTATAAATGGAATAGAAGCATCTGTGTTGTAAAAGAACCTTCACTGGCAACATAAGTGAGCACAGCAGAGAAATGATGGCATTGCCCTTGGCCTGAGTCTTCTGAAGCCGTTCTTGATGCCTGGGCTCACTGCACTGGCACAAGTGTGTTCTGTTCATCCAGAAGAAGATTATTCCATACTCCCTGCACCCACCCCTACCAGCCTTCCTAAATCTGGACCGTCAACATGTTTGGCTTCTCTGCTTCTCACAGACAGAAGGCTAATCCACTGAAGAATGCACGCTTCAGAGACTTCAAGGAATTATTACATTTCTGTCTGAAATGAAGGCTAGGGCCAACAGACACACACACACATACTCAAACTCAGGTCCAATCAGAAAAGTCTGTTTATGATCGGGTCGATTCTATTGGCTTTTCAGAGAATCTGGTGTCAGTGGAGGGTTAGACATGAGGGTCTCTCTCCTTTGGGTGCGTTCCATGAAGCAGAATTAGGCAAAGACTCATCCCGTCTTAATCAGCTCAGATGAGGCCCACGACACAGTTTTTCAGTTTTGCTCCACACATGTCTGAGCACATTAAAGTTGCTGATTGCTTCCATTTTAACCATTAATACCTTTCTTCCAGTTCTCAAATAAAACCGTTGCTCTGGTGGCCTCAGACATTTTGCACCTGCTCATCAATTATGTGGACGAACTGCAGAAATTCCCGCCTGACACTCCAAAGAAAATAGTGGAGGTAAAGTCAGTAACACTACAAGTGAGCTGAATTTTAAGTTAAGCATGGTTTAGATGTGTGATGTTTATTTTCTGCTTTTTAGGTCCTTATTGCAACCATAACTTACCTTCTTCCAGCCACAGAGTCCTCCCCTCATGAGCTGGACAAGAGGGTATGTCTTATTAACAAATGCACCCCAACACAATGAAAGAACACACTCATGTGCATGTGAAATAAATAATTATTTTCAACCAACAACTCATGCCGGTTTTTATTAAAGAGAAAGTACACTTAAAAAACAGAACAGTTTGTCCTGTCTAGATGCAGCACATCAAGAAATGTTCCTGTTCTTACTAAAAAGAAATGCTTTATAAAGCAACTAAACTGTGTTTGCAACATTATAAGTCTTCTGAAGAAATTTGATGGGTTTGTGTGAGGAAGAGGCTTAAATTGACATAACTGTTTTGGGTGACATGAGGGTGATGCTGAGTTTCCATTTTTGAGTGTACTGTTTCTTTAAATTGGTCACCAGATTGACTTTATGCTCAGACAGCAACATTACACACTAACTAACGTTAAAAAAGTGAAATCACAATGAACCACCCTTTAAGCTTTAAGCAGCAATGTTTTCAACACTGATAATAAGAAATGTTTCTTGAGCAGTAAATCAGCATATTAGAATGATTTAGAAGGATCATGTGACACTTAACACTGGAGTGGTGGCTGCTGAAGATTACGTTTTTTGGCAGGAATAAATTAAAATTTTAAATATATCAAAATAGAAAGCATTTATTTTGAATAATTTTTGTAATAATTTATTGATTTATTTTGCTTTGTCTCTTTCCAGCTGGTTGTGTCTCTGCTGCTATGCTTGCTGGACTGGGTGATGGCTCTACCTCCAAAAACTCTCCTGCAGCCGGTCCAAGGAGCCTCGGACAATGAAAAAACTGACAAGTCCATCCTCAGCTGTATCTATAAAGTATGAGGGCCAACACACACATCTGCTATTAAACATAATTTTTATATCTCAATATGCATCATTTTATTTTGTATCGCTCTTTCATTTTTATCTTTCCCCTTTCGGAACAACTCAACACATAAGTGCACCCCACTCTTTATTTCTTTGTATTTCTAAACCATTTGTCCACCCCTCAGGTCCTCCATGGCTGTGTATATGGGGCTCAGAGCTTCAGTAACCCCAATTACTTCCCCATTCACCTGTCAGACTTGAGCAGCCCAGACTACGACCCCTTCCTACTACTGGAGAACCTGAAAGAGCCAGAGCCACTTCATTCACCCGAATCTGAACGCTCCTCTAAACTGCAGCCCGTCACTGAAGGTGAGTGCATGTCTTCTGCCTCTCTCTTGTTCTTGTTTTGACCTCACCAGTTTCTAGTTCCTATGCCTTGTCCTAACCAGTTGCGACATGGCAAGTTTTGAGCATCAAGTAATTTTTCTGTCCTCACAGAAAGCCATTGAGAATGATTGACTGTTTAATATGCAGCTATGCAAAGCACAATTTTGGACCAGTGAGACATTACTGTGGGTCAAAGTGACCTAAAAATTATTTTGTCATGTAATTTTATTAAATAACAGCTTTTTACTTGGATTAACATAGAACTAAATTGATCATTTCTCACTGTTACTGCAGGATAAGACAAAAACATGGAAAAAAACAGCTTGTCGCACAGTATCAACCATCACCCACCACATTTCTCCTATCTTTATCACCTTCTGTAGTTAAAACAAGCAGAACAAATCAGAAGAAGCAGGAATTAACTACTTGAAAATGTGTCTTCATCACCGAATCTGTTTGTTTCCTCATGCTAGTATCAGTGTGTATCAGGGAGAGGACGGGTTTGAGATTGACAGCAGGGGGCTGGTTTCCTGTGCTGCCGTTGCTGTGTCTCTCTCTCCATCAGGCGAAAATAACTAATCATTACAACCCTGAGTGAGACATGTGTCCACCACTTTCCTACCTCCATTACTCCTAGCGCTGGATTCTTGCTAGATCGGAGGGCACTCGGCGGCTGAGGTGGTCCGTACAGAAGACTGCTTCATCAGGATAAAATCCCTCCCCCAAGAGCTCCGATCTAAGAATGTTTTGGCTCATTAAGGTGGTGGAGATTGTCGCTGAATGTGATTGGTGTGCTGTGTTGATTGGGGGGAGTGGGCCTCTGGCACGTCGAGTGTACTGGTATTGGGCTGCTCTCTGCATGGTTTCTTTGTGAGTTCTGGCAGTATGTGAAGAAGGAGTGTCTCCATCGGGAGCTTCTTACCAGCATCGAGGCATCTGCACCTCTCCCCAGGCATCCTGCATTCTTCATCACACCCTAATGTCTCTGTATTCACACGAGCCGTCTGCACCTTCACTCATCTCGGCTCCGCAGGAGTTTAACACTGATAGATCTGAAAACCACTACATCCCTGATGAAACGAGTGCCTAAACTCTATTCCTTTACTTGTTTCTAACACCTTTTCATCATCACTGCAGTCTCTCCATCTCTCTCACTTTCTGATTTTTTATTAAATTCTGCACAATAGATTTAGAGATGGATCATCCGATTAGTCGATAGTGAGGTCAACTACCTAAATGTAAATTTTCTTTTGATTTATTTTATATATATTTTTAACTCTTTCTTAATTTGTTATTTTATTTTATTTTAAATATGTTTAATGGTGGTTTAGTTAGTGTGCTAACAGCATCCCGTTGGTTTGCACAGTAAAACCTATCTAAAAAGTTAACTTTCAGAAAAATAACTGGCCATTGCCATGTGTCTTGTGCTGTTTTTTGGTTTTTTTTTACAACATGTCAAATAGTACTAAATAGTCTTAAATAGTACTAAAAATGTTAAAATTGTATCATAATGCTTGTTCTTTTTGCTCCATCTTGTTGATCAGACGATGCAATTTTATGTAAGAAACACGGCTGATTATGCCAGATGACCTGAACCAGCTTATATAATAAATATACAAGGCTCCCATAATACAGATTGGTCAATAAGATGTTCGGTCAAGTTGATTAATTCCAAGAGAACATTCCAAATAGTTTTAAACTGAGCTTGAACACCCAAGTAGTAAGGGATATGTAGAACCTTATGAATGATGGGCACTCTAATTGTCTTTGAAAATCTCCAGAAATGTCTGCACATACAACTTCTTTAAATACATCTTTGTCTTTCTTTCTGTTTGTAGTGAGGAGTCGTATTCAGCAAGGCCTGATTTCAATTGCAGCGCGCACGGTCATATCCCACCTGGTCAATCACCTGGGTCACTATCCGATGAGTGGTGGTCCAGCCACTCTGACCAGCCAGGTATGCGAGAACCAGGATAACCCGTACAGCGAGAGCGCAGACCTGACCCCTGAACTCTTCGACGCACCCAACTTACAGTTCTTTGTGCTCAATGGCACCACCCTGCTGTCCTATCTACAGATCCGGGCAGAGGACGGCCTGCCCGGTGGCGGGATGTCAGCTGGCCTCACCACCACCAGTGCCTGCGTTCGGGTGATCGTGAGGGACATTTCCGGAAAACACTCCTGGGACTCTGCTGTACTGTATGGTCCACCTCATTGCATCACTCCTAGTCAAACTTTGCAACTCTACTCATCCTCCAATCAAGCAGGGGGCGATAGAGAATGTGGCCGAGATGAGGACAGTCTAGAAAGAGGCAGTCAAGAAGAACCAGAGGATGGTGATTTTCAGGAGAATGAGGAGGACCTGGATGAGCACGAGGAGGATGTGAAAGAAGACAGAGAGGAGGAAGAAGACGAGGAAGAAGAGGCAGGGCTGGAACTGATGGCCCCACAGGCCAAACGGCGGTGCAGAGAGGTGATCCCAAGCTGGGACTCCCTGCAGGATGGGGAGGACGCCCTGGATGAAATGTTGCAGTACCTGGGATACTCCAGCCCAGAGTGCCTGCAACGTACTGGTGCACTGCTCAACATTCCAGCCCCACCACCCACCTGCGTGTCCGAGAAGCAGGAGAACGACGTCATCAACGCCATCCTGAAGCAGTGCGCCGAAGAGCGGGACTTTACGCTGCATTGTGGAAATGACCTGAACATGAGGGCTGTAGTACAGCAAGAGCCAAGCCCACAGAGACCACAGTCGGCCTTTTACTACTGCAAACTGCTCCTCAACATACTAGGCATGAACTCCTGGGAGAAGAGGTAAGACTCAGGACCACTTGAACACACATTGCAGTTGCAAATGCTTGGGAATCCTGTAGGGCAGGGGTTCTGGAGGCTCCCCAGCACTACATTTTGTAGGTCTACCTTAACAGACACATCCAATTCAGGTCTTGCAGTGTCTCTACTAGCTGAGCTGACTAGTTGAATCAGGCGTGTTAGATGAGGCAGGCATGTAAAATATGCAGTGCTGGGGGGCCTCCAGAACAGGTTTGAAAACCCCTGATATAGAGTATCCATAAGTACAAATCGTATTTGTAACAAACGTGTTATGGGTGGAAAAATCCTACTTTTTCGGCAAACTCAGCGATCTTCTGAGAAAACTAATCCCATCCGAATGCAAATGTCTGTGATTGTTGACAATATTTTTTTTATAACGCGTTTCCTTGCGTGTTTTGGCCAACGCTAACTACCGTAGACGCTCTTACCATGCACATTTTTTATATGTTTGCCTCCCGGCAAAGAAATAAAAAAATTAAAACATTCAAATAAAATCAAGAGCCAGATCACATAAACTGTTAAGACTGGCTACTTTATTATCAGCGTCAGGTAATATTATTTTTATGAAGGTGATCATTTCTGCACTCAATTGCATAATGTTTTAATTATATACCTTTATGAACATTAAACATGGTTTTACTACAAATTTTGCAGGTTTGCCTGCAAATTACTGCAGATAAATTTACGATAATCATCATAAACGTGCTCACTACTTGCTTGACAGGATTTCAGCACCCGAAGTCACATTTTTTTTAATGCACTATGTATTTTTTAATTGTTCATTATTTTTGAAAAGCCTGTCTCAAGAATCAGTTATTTTCATTAACTTTCATTAAATTGTTAATTTCATCATGTCCATGTCAAAATCAACAGAGAACTTGATTACGTTGTTTGTTGTTAGTGTGTTACCAAAGCTAGTCACTTTTTTGTCAATATTGAGTTTTTGGGCAGTTTATTACTAATAACAGAAACAAATTCCTCCAACCATAATTCTGCCAATTCTGTTATGTCTTTGTTAGCATTGTTTAACCACCATATCAGAGAGTTTAATACTTTGTTCTAGGAATAAAGTGATCAACAACACTTCATCAAACCATCCTGCCATTTTTTCCCAAATTAATCACTAAATTTTTTTGGTAGCGTTTGTTAGCACAATCTGGGTGACGCTGTTGTTGAAGCCCGATAATTCATGTAAACATCCTGTTTGCTCACACCTCTCCCTGATTGCGCAGAGCCATGTTAATCTGCTTTAAACAGTCAACATTTTTCTGATCAGCTTATCCACCAATACAGACTATAGTGGTGCTCACTTACTGCGCAAACCTCAGTTTCCGTCCCACTCCAAAATACCTAATGGTTCCCCTCATTGCGTTTGACTGTGAGGGTTCAATCCCATTCCATTTTGTGGTATTACAGAGAATGGTTAAATATTTCCAGATGACAAATAATTGGAAAATTGGGGTTATTTTTCACCTTGAATGTAATGGCATTAATTTTAATGATATACATGCTCCGTTATGAGATTAATGAAGGAAAATTGTTTTTTCACCATTCCCTCATAGAGTTGCCAGGAGGGAAAAAGCTTTTCTTCAGCAGCTCTGGGTGAATGGTGTGTGTGTGTGTGTGTGTACGCAGCTTTTATGGGGGGATTAATTCATGAGGGGTCTGTTATCTGCCGAGCAGCGGCGGTACTTTTCATTTTTGCCTGATACGCCAGGTGAAAATAAAAGGCTGCTACCTTTCGAATGTGGCTGGAGGGTTATTATGAGTTGGAGAGCTGGGAGAAAATGCATAGGGGCTGTTTAATGAGGAATTGTCCTGCTGCCGCTCTCCAGGCATTCATGTATCATTTATCCGTGGTCAGAGACTAAGGCATTGCAATCCGCCGGGCCATTGTGTGTGTGAGCGCGCGTCTAATGTCGGCCTTTTATGCCGTTCGCGCGTTCGCCTCCTGAAATGGCTCACTTTCAATGGAGAAAATGAAGACCATTACATTGCAACAAGCTAATAAAGAGACCCCTGCTCAAAGAAAAGGAGAACAAAACAAAAAGTCCTTTTAGAGAGCATCGTGTGGCTTTTCCACATGACTCACGCGGCCACTTGGAGGGAGCGAAAGATAAAGAGGGGGAGAGGAAGAAAGTAACTGAACTCTGAACTATAAAAGCTGCAGACGGAAAGAAGTCGCATTATCTTAGGTTTATGATTTTTTTTTTCTTTTCATGACATCATGTGTAGGTTTTTGTTTTACGGCCTTATCGTGTCATAAGATGTTTTTCAGCGCAGGATCTTCCATTGTTTGTTTTCATTTGCGTTTCTGTCGTGGGGTCAGATTTTCCGGGAGACTGTGAGAAAAACAAGGATGACTGTAATTAAGCAGGCGGCCGCTTAATGAAAGAGATCTAACGCACAGTCTAGAACAGCGCTTCTCTAAATAGGGTCTGTGAATAATAGCTAGAGCATCCTCAAAAAACGAAAAAAATCTGTCTATCTGTCGTTCTATCTATCATTCTGTCTATAGTTCTATTATTGTCTGTCTGTTCTTCTCTGTCTGTCATATCTGTCCATCTAGATATCTTTGTATGTATCTATTACATTAATGTTGTTGTTGATCGCCTGTCTATGTGTAAGCTAATTAACCTGAAGTGATCGAAGATGAATATTTCTCTTCATTAGCTCTTATGTTTAAATGTCCTGTCTCCAGGAACAGTTTCCACCTGCTGAAGAAGAACGAAAAACTACTGAGAGAGCTGAAGAATCTGGATTCAAGGCAGTGGTATGTTATGCCACTTTTTATCCAGTGTTGTTTCTTTTAAAGCTATTAGGAACAATCTTGTAAGGGCAAAGGGACCTTATTTTCTAAAGTCTGTGAGACCACCTGACAAAAGTGCACACCTCTTTTGCTCCTAAATTTGCTTTCTTCTCTATTTACTTTTTTAGTCGTGAAACGCACAAGATTGCTGTGTTTTACGTGGCAGAGGGACAGGAAGACAAGCACTCAATACTGTCCAACACAGCCGGGAGTCAGGCCTATGAGGACTTTGTGTCAGGCCTGGGCTGGGAGGTAAAATCTTGATAATTAATTGCTGGGTGGCAATTCATTAATACATGTCCTATATATATTTAAATATTACTTGTAATATTTTATATGATATTAATACATGGGCCTAACAAACTCTTTCCTCAATGTTCAGGTGAACCTATCGAGTCATTGTGGTTTCATGGGCGGCCTGCAGAGGAACAAGAGCACGGGTTTGACCATGCCTTACTTCTCCACATCTACAGTTGAAGTGATGTTCCACGTTTCCACACGCATGCCTCCGGACTCAGACGACTCGCTCACTAAAAAGGTAAACTTGTAGAATTCGCCATTTTGAAGTCAACTTACGATTTTAGTCAGGTTACATGACAAATTTCCACCGGAGTTACTTTAGTATTATTTAGATACTATTTTAACATATATTCGTATTTTGAATTAGCTTTTGTTTTTATATTTTCATTTTTATGTTATTTAAAGTTTTAGTAATTTTGTTATATGCTTATGCCATTTTTATTAGTTGTTTTTTTAATATTTCTATATAGTTTTAATTTATTTGTATTTCATTTATTAGTAAATCATCACTTTTTTTCAGTTAGTTGCCAAGGCAATATTTTGAAGTTTAACTTTTTTTAATCCTTTTTTTTTATTTTTTTTATCTTGATTTCATTTAATTATAGTTTTAGTTTTAATTAACAATAACAAAACAGATTTTTATCACATACTGATACTTAGAGTTTTAGGACTTTATGTAAATAACCTCTGCATTTTGTATGACATACTATCTTCTGCTAAACACGAAGAAGGTGTTTCTGAACAGTGTTATTTTTACATCTAAATAACCCATTTTGCAGCTTGGCCAACTAGACCGGAGCTTTGCCTCGTGAAAGTACACCAGTCTCAAAAGAACAAGGAGAAATCTTGTTTTCCTTCTCTCAAAAGCTGCTGATTCTCTAAAGAGTTAAACTTTCCCCCTGCCAGCTCACCTGTGGCAGGCCTTTTAGATTGTAGTCTGTGTCATTTCTTTCATAGCTCTTCTGTCTAGAGTTGTCTCCAGCAGTGCAGCTCTGCTCCTCCTGTGCGATGGGTGAAGTGGGACACAGAACCTCACTGACCTGTGCGTTCACACCTCATCATTAAACCTAACTCAGGCTAATCTAAGGGGTGGGACACTTATACCTGCCGAGAGCTGCGCTTTTGTGTTTCTGGGTTCCCCATAGAGAGAAAAGGTCCTATCTGCTGTCGGAGCAGAGAAAAGGAGAAAGTAATGACTCCTAACAGCTGTACTTTATTCTCTCGTTCTGCCTCTCCCACTGGCTTTTATCTTGTCTCTCTTTTATTTAAAGAGGGATGTCGCACCCTTTCTTTTTCGCACTCTTCCTCGCAGTCGATGTGACCTTATGGAGAAACATTGCTCTCTAGTTTTTCTCTTTGTAAGGGTGTTTCTTCAACTATAGGCACTTTTTTGCCCTGTGGGCGTTTATAAATTAAACATTCTTTAAACACACTTTTTACATTCTAACTAGTTTATTTTATGTCTACTAATAAAATCCATCAGTGTACACACTCATCTCAAATGATGTACTGTTTAATAGTATTCAATGGTGGAAATGACGATGGCAAAAAGACTACTTTGTCTTGCTAAGGCTAATTTCATTGCAAACATGTATCCTAAATATACACAATTAATATTTTTATATTTTCTTGCATAAATTGACACAATCAGATTTTGACTGGAAATGATGCAAGTAAAATGTTTTGTTCAAGTTATATTTACTTTTCTCTTTACGTATCACACTTTTTTCCACTGACACTTTTGTCTGATGGTAAACAAGTATAACTTTTGGGGAAAAATGGTCAAAATCATTATTATTATTATGATTAATGGCAAAATTGGTAATGGTAATCAAACCACAACTGAGAAACAGGTGTTTTTTTCTTTTAATATATATTTTGGCTTGATAAATATTGAAATGTGTTATGATTATTTCTTTTAAGATAAATCATTCTTAAAAAATGCTAATATGTTTATTGTGGATTTTCATGTTTTAAGATTGAAGTTCTGGATCTGGAACAAAGGTAGAATCCCTTTATCCATTAAGCATGTTTTATTAGATTGCGCTGTTGTTAACCCTTTGAGAGCTTTTATTCAGTTAACTCTTTTGAAGAGATTTTTAACAGAGTTACGCCAAATACAGTTTTGGAGTTTTTAACAAAAATAAATTATAAAAACATGATATAATTTAGCCATAATATTTCTCACCATGAAAATAGCCACAGAAGCTGAACACAAACAAACAAACAAACTGAGACAAAGGTAAGCAATAAAATATAGTAGCAAAAATAAAAATAAAGGCATGGTAAAAAGTTGCCATGCCAAGTCAGTTTATTGTGACCTTCATATAACAAAAAGAACTGGTACAAGCTGTTAGTTTTAATAAAAATCAACCCCTGGGACATTAAAGTGTCCGTACTTGAAGAAACACCCGCAAATGTCTGTCTGCATGGGTATTTTTTTCCGTTCACATGGGCAGCACAAATCTAATAATGTGCAGCATTATCCTTAATGAGCTAGGCTGGAAGGCTGTGATATGGGGCTGTTTGTGGAGCGGCCAGCCCCATGCCGAATGACCAATCGCTTGTCATTAGAGCTGTCCCCTCACTTCCTCACTCATACGTCTTCTGGGGCAGAGACGAGGCGATAAGATGCTAATGCGCCCCAAAGACTTATTAATGAACGCAGATAGAAATGTGATATTGCTGCGAGGGACAGTGGAGAGGGAGGGAGGGCTACAGTGGACCGTAAGAGGGACATTTCATGGGCCGCTTATTGGGTAGGTAAAGGGTGGCTCTAATTAGATTGCCACGTTTAGTCTGAAATGGTCTCGCCTACAGCTTATTGTATCTTCTCTGTTTTTATGAGCTGGGCAGGTATGCTGAAAGGGGGGTTGTGGGATATTGTCGGGAAGATGTTGGACTGTAATTGGCTTTAAGCAGAAGGATGACAAGATGTTAGGTCTGTTTTCGTGGCCCACTTTTTTTAAACCAATATTTGTCCCTGTTAAGAGAAATGGAGGATTATGAATGCACATTGACGTCAACATGATTTTACTTCTGTGCCATATTTCTGAGTACAACTCAATCAGAAAGAAATGTAGAACTGTAGATTTGCAGATCAGTGTTTGATTGATCTTCATATAGAAAGTACAGTAGTAAGAACAGACCAGCGAGAGGGTGGAAAGTGATCTTAAATGAGTGAAATTCAGAGAGAAAAATAAAATGCAACATAGGTATACAATGTAGCTCATGTAACACAGTTTCTCATTACGGACACTTTTTCTGTTCATTTTTTGTTCAGTTTTTTGTTCGGTTCATCACTTTTTTTTCCTGCGCATTTGTACAAATTTGAGCTCAAATGATTGTAAAATGTACAAATTCACCAAAAAGTGCTTAAAAGAAACTAATGCAGATTTTTTAATATTTATCAGAAGAAAAGGCCATTGTGTTGAATGAATTTCTGATGTGATGCTACAAACTGATGTGCCATTTTTCATGATGATATATGATTTAAACTAAGATAGCCGAGATGAAAGAGCATCTTTCAGTCCTGGCTACTTTGTTGTTACTCATTTTATTTGAGAAGAGGTTGACCACTCATTCATCAGGTAATTTTCACATTTCACATCACACTATCGTTCAAAGGTTTGGGGTTAGTAATATAATGTTTTTAAGAAAGTCTATTATACTCACCAATCCTGCATTTATCTGATCAAAATACAATAAAGCAATTTAGTAAATTATTACAATTTCAAATAACTGTTTTCTGTCTTAAAATATAATTTATTTCTGTGATGCAAAGCTGAATTTTCCAGTATTCCATTACTTCAGCCTTCAGTGTCACATGATCCTTCAGAAACAATTCTAGTGCACTAATTCTAATTTTGTGCATTTCATATTATCAGTGTTGCTTAATATTTTTGTGGAAACTTTTTTTTTTTCAGGATTCTTTGCTATCTTGAAAGTTCCAAACAACAGCAATTATTTAAAGTAGAAATCTTTTTAACAGTATAAAGGCATTTCATGCCTCTTTTAAATCAATTTCATGCATCCTTGCGGAATAAAAGTATACATTTTTTTTTTATTTATTTATTTTTTATCATACTGACCCTAAACCTCTGAACAGTAGTTATAAAGTACAGTAGCAAAAATTGTTAAAGAGTTAAAGTCATCTAAAATATGACATATATACAGTACATGGGGTTTTTAGGAGGAAATTAAAATGCAGAACTGTACAAAACATGCATCTTTTTAACAACGTAAAATCAAGGATTTATGCATTCATTACCATAACTGCGGTAAGCCAGATCACTTTTCTTCTATAATTCAAACATTTCTTTTCTCTCTGTTTTTGTGTCATTGAAGTGACTGAGCACATCTTGCAATAATACATTTAATGCAGATCTATATCTTCTTATCACAATGAGGATGGGCCGTTTGAATTTCTACCAGAATGTTGCCACGATCTGCACTAAGGGCCGCCAATCGAATGTGGCATTTCTCAGAATGATATTACATGATTAAAAAAAGATGGCTGAGAGATGAAAGAAATCTCAGTCCAGACCACCTTATCATCCAATAAAACTCCAATCATTTTGTCACACGGACACACACCCTGGAACGAAATGGCAGTCCCTGGTCTGCGGCAGTGCAGCTGAAGGCTGGATGTAATTCATGGCTGTAATTTGAGCACGAGGCATGAGGTGAAGTGACGTGTGGGGCGGTTGGGCCGGTGAAGGTTTTTTTTTGGACTGCCGTCCATGCCCTGCAGGGGAGCTGAGGGGACCTCCATGCCACACACGGCTATATTCCACCCAAATTAGATTGGGTCTGTCCCTGTGCTGCATTGCCTCTCATGACTTCTCAGAGGCAAATTGGATTTGCAAGGGCTGCTGGAGAGGCTATCCAGAGCACGATCTTCCGATAGCAACTCTAAACCATGTTAACTAGACACTAAAGTGTGTCAGCAGCGCAGCCGCTGGTGCCACAGCGTACACACATTTATTTTTCTGCTTTTTTTTTTCTTCTTACAGCTGCTGTTTTATGCAATGTTTATTGTCTAACATGCTCTCTGAAGGATTCAAAAAAATGTCTATACTTGCCAATTGCAAGTGAATTGAGAACATTTGTCAGCCGTTATTGTCCATGAAAATGATAATCAATGTATTATTCTAAAATATTATTATTAAATATTATTTAATTTTAATTATTTTAATATAATATTTCATTATACAATTTAAAAATCTGTGAAGTTAATAAATATATATATTTTAAATATATTATTTTTTTATATTATATATTTATTGTCTTTCTGGCACACAATTGCCACTAAATTCAGAGAATTTATTATATAAAAACATTTTCACTTGCCAATTGCAAGTGATTTGAGAATTTAGTGGCCATAAATTTTGTTTGTAGTTCATCAAAATAAATCAGTGCATATGTTATTAAATATTTGTATTAATTAAATATATTATTTATCATAATGTTAAATAGTTTATCTTTTTTAAATGTTTTATTTTTATTTTTTTACTTTTATCTACTTATTATTATTTATTTATATGTTATTATTAAGTTATTATGTTATATTACCTTATGGCAGTTATGGCAATTATTTTGCTGCTTTGATTTTTTTTGTAGCATCATATAAAATCTAGTCACTGCTATATACATTTAAAGGTTGGAGAGTATTAATTTTGGACCTGTTCAGCTTCATGTTCCTATGATCCTTGCTGTTTTAAATAGCTTGAGCTGTAACTGCAAAGTAGAACTCTGCCGTTAAAGAAATAAACAATGTCCAAAGGACAGAGTTTGTCATTGGTTGCATAAAGGTTGTGGCCGTCGCCCGGGACAGTTGACGGGTCGCTGCGCCCATGGCCTTGGCAGTGATTGAGCGGGTCCCGGGAAGATGGAGTGATCGGTGGAAGATAGATGAGAGGAGGAGAGACGGACCGAGTGTCCGTTCACTCAACTGTCACAGCGCAAGGTTAATAACGCTGGAGTGGATAGCACTGTACCACGACTACATGCAGTCGAGATTCAGTTCAAACCAGTTACATTTTTGCTTTTGTTTTGGAGAACATGACGGTCATAAAATATGACCAGCATACAAACTCAAGGCTTCTTGTATTGTTACAGAGTAAACAATGCATACAAGTGTATTATGCATGTGAACCCCACAATGAAAGTGAGGTATCACCATTCAGCATTAAGTTACTATAGAGGAACCATATCTTTAATAAGTATACTTTAAATCTGTTTGGACAAAAGCATAATCTAAATGACATCTTTTATGTATTCTCTCTCTCCATACAGTTAAGACACTTGGGTAACGACGAAGTGCACATCGTTTGGTCCGAGCACTCACGGGACTACCGGAGAGGCATCATTCCTACTGAGTTTGGAGACGTGCTCATCATCATCTACCCCATGAAGAACCACATGTACAGCATCCAGATCATCAAAAAACCCGAGGTGAGCTCAACAGTGAACCAATAAGGTCAAAACTGTCATTTAGTTATTTCTGATTCCTGTCTGTAACTAGACATGTTACAAACAAATAATTTTATGAATTAAATCATTTTTTAATCTTTTTAATTTATTCAAATAGATTTGTGAAACATATTTAAAGCACCTGACTCTAGTAGAAAACTTTATCTGTGAGTAAAAGTGCAGGATGGGGATAAAATGTTGGATATACACTACTGTTCAAAAATGTGGTTTTTTGAACAGTAGTGTCAAATTTATTTATTTTTTAATAAATAATTAATATTTTTATTTATTTATTCAAAAAACAGTTACAATCTTTAAAAAAATCTATTTCATATAAATTTTCTTTTAACTTTCTATTCATCAAAGAAACTTGCAAAATGAATAATAGTTTTCACAAAATGTTGAACAGCACAACTGATTTCTGAAGGATCATGTGACACTGAAGACTGGAGTAATGATGCTGAAAATTCTGCTTTGTGTCACAGGAAAAAAATACATTTTAAAATATATAAAAATAAGAAACAGTTGTTTTAAATTGTTACATTTAAATTGTACATTTTTTAAATTGTAATTGTTTAAATTAAATACTATTTCACAGTATTAAGTTTTTACTGTATTTTTGATCAATACTTACAGCCTTGGTGATCATATGAGACTTTTAAAAATATTGCAAAAATTTTCACACCTCAAAATTTGGAACGGTAGTGTAAAACACTAATAATATATAAACGGCGTTATATAAATAAATATTTATTTTATTACCAAAAGAACGTGACACCTTGGACTCTTTTTGAGACTTTTTGACACTTGTGAATTAGTTTTTTTTAACCAGTTAATTGAAGCAAATTGTCTGAATGGGCCTATAGGCTAAATGCATTCCAATTCCCTGAAACCCTCGTTCATACTTTAAACTGGAAAAAATTATTTTAACGGCTGCTGAACAGAGAGATCGGTATACAGTAAAGCAGAGATATTTGTTTGTGCATCACATCCATTTGTTGTTCTGTAAATTAGCTCAATGTTTGGTACAGGAGACAGTGGAAGCATATCTGTCTTTGGGCACTACCAGCCATTGCTTCCTGCTCAGTTATGTCAGGGCTAATTGAATGAATGGGATTCTCAGAATCGAATTCCGCTGTGGAGATGGATCCGAGACGAGAGGCTCAGTCTTTCATGCAGTCTGAGGAAATGTAGAAAGATGGAGAGATAAAGAAAGATGAGGCCTGGCTTTTATGAAAGTCCATTTAGACCCCATTTCAGTGCATGAGGGCTATTCACTGTGTCTTTTCTTCTTAATGTCAGGGATTTATTTATGTAACAGGATGAAATACGTCGGAGGTTTTGACATTTCCATGCCTCCTTTTATTTGAAGGATAAAGCTGCTAGCTTATAGGATGTGTAAAGTCCTGTTCACAAAAAGTATGGTAAAACTAAGTATTTGCAAACAATGCTTTAGACCAAAACTATTCATTCTGAAAACAAAGGTTTACCTGAATATAATTTTCTTTATCTGAAAAAAATTAAAATTCACTACCGTTCTAGAGTTTGGGGTCGATAAGATAGTTATTTTGAAAGAAATTAATACTTTTATTCAGCAAAGACACATTCTGTTTATATAAGTATAAATCAATACCTTTATAATGTTACAAAAAAATTCAAATAAATGCTGTTCTTTTAGACTTTCTGTTCATCAAAGAATCCTGAAAATGTATCATGGTTTCCACAAAAATATTATGCAGCAATGATTTCAACACTGAATAAAAAGAAATGTTTCTTGAGCATCAAATCAGCATATTAGAATGATTTCTGAAGTTATGACTGGGGTAATAATGCTGAAAATTCAGCTTTGATCATGGGAATATATTACATTTCAGAATATATTCCAATAAAAAAGTTATTTTAAATTGTACTAATATTTCACAATATTTTTCTGTGTTTTTGATTAAATAAATGCAGCATTGATCAGCATAAGAGACTTCAATAAAAACATAAAAAAATATCTTAAAGGCCCCAAACTTTTAAAAAAAGTACTGTATAAAATAAAATGGATCAGAATAAAAAAAACGACCCATCACAATACAATATTTCAGACTCAGTGTGAAGGAGTTTATAGAGATTCATTGTTTTATTTTATAATCTTGTCATGCACATTTTTCATGCTGAAAATGTGGACTTATGGGAGTGTGAATAGGCCTTAATACTGATTGAAATGTGTGTTTTGTTCCTGCTTGGAGCTGCTCACATTTTGCTCTTCACAGGCCTTAATGGTAAGTGTTCATATATCATGTCATCTCACTTTCCACAGGTGCCGTTCTTTGGTCCCTTGTTTGATGGAGCCATAGTGGATGGAACTATCTTACCCACAGTGGTGCGAGCCACGGCCATCAACGCCAGCAGAGCTCTGAAATCCCTCATCCCTCTTTACCAAAATTTGTATCCTTTTCCAGACTTTAACGAGTGCACATGTGAACTTTTGTCATGTTTAAGGTGGCAGAAGCCTATTATCATTGTTACAGCCTGCTTGGTTGGTTTTCTGCTCTCTCCTCCTGCCATACAGACCTGGCTCACGTATGTACGGATTGACTTGTGAGCGGTCAGGTTGATTCTGATGGGAGCAGGTAGAGCCGCTCGATAATTATTGATGTCTTATTTCTCAGCTCTGCACATGTAGAGCACCGCTCTCTGCTCACCCAGTCAGGCGGGTGATGGAATCATTCTGATCACTCCTCAATGCCTGCTAACCGTGATGCACAGCCATTTGCTTTTGAAATGCTTCTCTGGCAATTTAGTGTTCTTTTCTGTCTCTCTTTTTCTCTGTCACACGATCTAAACCTTTGCTGTTGTACTTCATCTTTTTTTTAGGCTTTTTCAACCTCTTTTTTGTTATACATACAAGTTATTATTATACATAAGTAACACAACTTGCATTGTCTCTCAAAATAAGATTGAATAGTAGTAGTTTTGGCTTGTTTACCTTTACGTAATATTAGGGCTGTCAACTTTAATGTGGAAAAAGTTAACTGAAATCAGTTTTTATAAATGAAACCTATGTGAAACTTTTCTGCACATAAAGACAACAGTTTGATCAGAAATACAATGGAAAAAAACAGTAATATTGTGAAATATTATTGCAAATTAAAATAACTGTTTTCTATTGTAATATATTGGTCTTCAAGAAACATTTTTTATATATTATTAATATTTGTGTGGAAATTGTGAATATTTTTCAGGATATATATCCTGAATATATATCCAAGAAAAATGTTTCTTGAAGACATACATACATACACATATTGTACAAATATTGTAAAAAAAAATAAAAAAAAATAATATATATATATTTAAAATAGCACAATATACATTTCTTTACTGTCAATTTTGATTAAGTTAATGCATCCTTGCTGAACAAACGTATTAAAAAAAAAAAACATTTTACTGACCCCAAACTTTTGAACAATAATGTTTATTACGTATTATTGTTTTGGGAATCTGTGGTTCCTATTTTGATTTAATTTCTCATCTAATTCTGATCCTTTTTAACACTGCATTATATTATGAGATTAATTGCAATTTCTAAATCTAATGAATTGACAGCTCTAATAATTAGTGGTGCTTACCGAGGTTGTTAGTGTGTTTTAGTGTTTGTAGTATGTTTTAGGGTTAGTGATTTGGACCTTTAGTATTAAACTTTAGCTATTGCTTTAAGTGATTGGACTGGCTAGAGTGGGAAAAATCCCATAGTTTTACATTGAAGGATGAACCTGAGCCATATCTATAGACCAGAATATTATTGATGGTTGGCTCTTTTGACTCTTAAAGGATCATCATTTTGATAAGAAAAAAGCAATTTTTAAGAAAGAAGGCCTTTGGTCAGAATGAGACAAGCAGCCTGGATTTGAACTTGTTAGCAACCGACCACCCATCATCATTTTTGCATGGTCAAGTGCCACTATAAAAATCTAGTTTCTTTTACTTTGACAGTCTGCTTTGTTTTGTCCATAAACAGTTATTGCTAACTAATTACAGCCACTGTATGCTTTAGATAATGTTCAGTATCCGAACATTTCCAAGTCCAAATCCAGCCTCTCTTGTCTCGTTGGCACCAAAGACCTTTAACCTTTCTTTAAGAGCGCTCTTTTCTTCTCAAAGAGATGCTACTTCCAGAAAACAAAGCGAAGTCGGAGAGGAGGGGAGAAAAAGAGAGAGAGAAAAGGGGGGGAAAGCGATTCTCATCTGCCATGTCCTCCAAGCCAGAGAGATTGTTTGGCTCAGCTTGAGTCTTTCGCTCGCAGCAATCTCGCCCATCTGTGTGCCTGCGCGGAGCTCGATAGTGGACTGAGCTATTGATTGGCGTGAGCCGCACAGGTCGATGCTCCTGACAGCCTGAATTACAGTAATCTGTCATTATCGACGGATGTCTCTCCAAACCTTTTCTCTCTCTCCGTCTTTCTCTTTTCTCTCTCGGTCTGTTTTTCTTTCAGTCTGATTCCCTTTATTTTGAAACTATCCCTCCCTCTTTTTTTCTCTTTCTTTGAGCGCCCTCGCACCTTCTTTTCATTCTGTTGTTTCAATAATTGATGACTGTGAGGGATGGATGGCAGGCTAGTAGTGATTAGAAGATCTATGTGCCAGACGAGCTGCTCTCCTACAATGAATACGGGCCGTGAGACTGAGAGGACCCCAGGGATGTAAGGAAGGAAGTCACAGTATCTCCTGCTTACCTGTTGATGGTGCCGCCACATGCAGTCATTGCCGAGAGAGAGAAAGTGATGTAGCCTAATTGTCCCTCTAGCATCCTCGTATCTCTGAATCAATCACTAACGGGAGGTGTGGTGTAGTAGTTAAAGTGCAGAGCTGGTAAAGTTGCTGGTTCAGTCCCCATAAGGAACTAGTCATGAGCCATCATCAAATTCGTTCCACTCACCCTCATCGTAAGGTCATAAATTATGAGATATCTAGAATTTTAGGGTTGGGTATCGATAGTTTTCCAAAATTGATTCAATTCCAATTCACAAGCTCTCAAATTTGATTCACTTTGGTTAAATTCTGATTCATTTGAGTATATTGTAGTAATTAATTTTTTCTTAGAATTGCTTACTTATGAAAGGTTTTCTACTGCTAATGCAGTAACACACATAAATTACATTATTATTTAGTTTCTGTTGGGAATCGAGTTACATTGGTCACACTTTTTTTGGTTTAGTTAAAAAAAATTATTAACTAATTGTGCTGTTTTTTTTGTTTTTTGTTTTTTGTTTTTGATTCAACAAATGAACCGGTTCATAGGTGTTATTTGCTCATGAATTGTGCTGCTTTGCCAGTTCTGTATGTTTTTGATTCACTAAAAGAACCATCTTATAAGAGTGGTTCATTTCAGGATTCAGGCTATGCTGGTTACACTGTGTTTTTGAATCACTAATAAAACCAGCTCCTAAGACTCATTTGTTCGTTAAATATGCTATATTGTTCATGCTGTATGTTTAATTAGAAGAACCGACTCATAAGAGTCTATCGTTTTGGATTTAGGCTACATGTCTGTTTTTGGTTCACTAAAAGAACCAACACATAAGAGTCATTCATTTGGGGATTCACTTTACACTGGTCGTATAATACAATGTATGTTATTTAAGTCACTAAAAGAACCGGATCAATAAAATATTTTGTTTTGGGATTTAGGCTACAATGGTCATTCTGTATGCTTTTGATTCACTTAAAGAATTGAATCATAAGAATCAATGATTGGATGAATTGGACTGCACTGGTTGCAGTCACACTGTCTCAGTTGATTTGTGTAATTTGAAAGAAGTGGAAGTAGTTCAAATAAGTACACTTGGAAAGAATACATTGGCTTTCAAGTCTTTTTCCATCCGTATAATCATACTCATTTTCTTCCACCTGAATTGCGTTGCACGCCGAGCCTCAGTTTACCACCTTTAGTTTCACAGAAAAACAAAATTAGATTTGGTCTGGATGCAAATGTCAGGTGCTGTTCTTGCTAAAGAGGTCCTCATTAAGAAATGTTCAAATGATGCACCAGCTGACGCATGATCACAGTAGCCCCTCTTTAGCTCAGCAGAGACATGTGTTGTGAGGTAAATTATCTAGATTTAAGAAAGGCAGACCTTTTATAAAAAGTCTGCAGTATGCCTTTTTCAAGCAGTCAAAACATCTTTTTTCCCTAATTTTTGCCCTGAAACTTTATAAACTTTTTAATTCGCTGTTCTCACTTTTTTTCCCCTCTTCATCTCTTCTCTTTTCTCATTCTGTAAGCCAACACGCCTCAACCTCTCTTGTGCCTGACTCTAAGTTCCAGTTCCTTCTCTTGGCCCCGGGCTGCGTCCATCTGCCTCCCCACGCACTGATCCCTCATTCGGCATGACTGTGAAATTAGGGCCTGGAATGGAGAGAAAGGCGCCTCTTTGCTCTTAATATCTGTTGGAGGGAAAGGGGAAAAAAAACTGCAGGTAGCTGGCATGGGTCAGTGTTATGAATGCTGGGCAGACAAAATAACAGGGTTAAACCACAGATAGCACAGGAGTAATCCAAAGGGCCATGTGTGGAAAAAGAGCCCGAGCTCGGGGCCTTCCAAGCAGCCTTAGTCTCTGAGGGCACCATGTTGGGTCTGAGTGATAAAATGTTCTGGGCTGCCATATGTGGAAGTGTGTGTGTGTTTTAAACACCCCACTTCGATTAGAGCTAGTTGACCTGTCTCACCCCCAGGCTACTGGATCGCTACAGCTGCTAGTCTTCTTGTAACGCATCCTGGAATGAAGTGGATCTAGATCTGGTCCTTCAAGCCCTGATTGCACGGCAAGAGAAACCCACATTATCTGATCCGCCTGGCTCGCGGCTGCGAGTTGGCTGGGGGGAGATTGGGTGTTGTTGGCTTGGACTCTGCAAGGAAAAAAAAAACACGTAAGTCTAAGAGTCACGGCCATCTTCCATCTGTCAGTGGTCGATTGGGACGCAGGGGGAGAGGAGGGGACATGCTAAGCGGCTTCCCAATTGGCCGTGCCAGTCCAGTGGTGTGTGTGGGACCGTTCCAGCTCTGGCGTGACAGCGGGGGCAGGCCCGCTGGCTGCTGATTGGCAGCGATAAGTGCCGGGCTGCTGGGGTCAGCATATGGCAGGGTGTGATAGCGGAGAGAGTGGAAGAGCTTTGGGTCATAGCCTCCTTCCTTCTGACTCTGGCTTTTCCAAAGGCAACCGAGCTGATGGAAGCAGCAGGCCAGCGCTTCCCCTTTTGTCCCCATGCTTGAGCGGCCCGCGAGTGCACACACACACACACGACGTAGCCACAGCCAAACGCCTAACGGGCAGCGCTGCCCCACACTGCCAGCTCTCACAATGGGCCCTATTGTGTCCCAGTAACAACGTGGTCTGCTGGTGTGTGTGTGTGTGTGTGAAGGGGGATGGAAGGTTGCACTATTCACTAATTGTCCCATCAGTGCGAAAAAGGGGGTAGAACAGATTAAGGGGGGGTTTTGGGTAATGGTGGGGTCAGTGCTTAATTGCTTTTGCCATTTTCTTTCTCTTTCTGTCTGTCTATGTCTTTATTTTGTGCATTAGTCATTATTGTAACTGCAAAAGTTGTTTTTTTCCAGCACAGTTCACATCAGTGGCATTAATATGTCAATCAATCACTGAGCCAGCCACTCCTCCTAACTTCTCTCCTGTTTTGACCTGTTAGCACCGACAGCTTCATCCCCAGACTTTCCAGTCAGTCAAACACAGGCCGTGTGTGAATGAGTGAGGTGCAGGGTGTGTTAACAGAAAAGAAAATGTTGTTGTGTAGCCCCCTCCGGCTCGGGATAGATTGGTAAACAACAAGCTCCCTGGGGGTGCATGGCGATGGGAAATGTGGGTCTGACTCTTACGAAGTGTTTAGGATGCGCTGCAGGCTTCTCATGAAGTTTGTGGTTAGTGTAGCAGAGACGCATGTCTGTCTCTGTCTGTCTATCTGTCTATCTTTGAAAGTTTGTCTCAAAAACAGCTTTTTGCATGTATTTCCAAATTAGTTCTATGAATTTTTATTAGTTTTATGAAAGTTTTACTTTACTTTTTTAATGACTTCTGAATCTTATCTATTGTTCTATCGTTCTGTCTGTCATTCTAACATTCTGTTGTTCTGTCTATCATTCTGTCTGTCTGTCATTCTATCTCATTTTATCTGTCTGTCATTCTATCTCATTTTATCTGTCGCTCTGTCATTCGTTCTACCATTATATCTGTTGTTCTGTCTCCCTGTCTTTCTGTCTTATCTGTATGTCTTTCTGTCTATCGTCTATATATTGTCTGTCTGTCTTTCATTTATTCTATTGTCATTCTGTCGTTCTATCTATCTATCTATCTATCTATCTAGCTTCTCATGAAGTTTGTGGTTAGTGTAGCAGAGACGCATGTCTGTCTCTGTCTGTCTATCTGTCTATCTTTGAAAGTTTGTCTCAAAAACAGCTTTTTGCATGTATTTCCAAATTAGTTCTATGAATTTTTATTAGTTTTATGAAAGTTTTACTTTACTTTTTTAATGACTTCTGAATCTATCTATTGTTCTATCGTTCTGTCTGTCATTCTAACATTCTGTTGTTCTGTCTATCATTCTGTCTGTCTGTCATTCTATCTCATTTTATCTGTCTGTCATTCTATCTCATTTTATCTGTCGCTCTGTCATTCGTTCTACCATTATATCTGTTGTTCTGTCTCCCTGTCTTTCTGTCTTATCTGTATGTCTTTCTGTCTATCGTCTATATATTGTCTGTGTCTTTCATTTATTCTATTGTCATTCTGTCGTTCTATCTATCTATCTATCTATCTATCTGCCTGTCTGTCTGTCTGTGTCTGTCTGTCTTTGAAAGTTTGACTTAAAAAACATCTTTTTGCATGTATTTCCTAATTAGTTCTATGAATTTTTATTAGTTTTATGTAAGTTTTACTTTACCTTTTTAATGACTTGTAAGGGGTGAATCCAGTATGAACTACCCCAGAACATTCCTGCAGCCTTTGTTCGTAGTAAGAGAAATTACATAATCAGTCAAATTTTTAGGGAGGGTGGAATATTCTAGAAGTGTCTAGAATTGCCTAATTCTACATGAATAAGGGCCCAAATAAAAAGAAAAAAGTAATAAAAATATCTGATATCATCTGATATTGTTTTGACTGGTAGAGCTGTGAAGATAATCCACAGAATTGGATAATAATGTATTATTTTATTTAAATGTTGCAAGTTTGTCCAGCGGCGCATCAGAACCTGCTGAAACATGTTAGAAGATAAACACTCCTTGTGCAAATTTAGACCTTGACTGTTTCTGCGAAGCTAAATGTGATTTAAAGAATTAATAGCCATGGCATTTGAAAGCCGTGGTGAAAAATCTCCACTCTCAGTAAAACCACAAAATCAGGTTACTGTTTAAAAAAGACATGCACAGGAGGCAAATGGCAAGCCCACCTTCACTCATTCCTACTAATCAGGCCCGCCACGTACGTGTAGCTCGGCATACACGCAGCCCTCTCTGATAGCATTAGCGCTGACTTGCACGTCGTGAATGTTAAATAAATGTTGCATTTGCAACGGCAGCACGCACATCACTTTCCCCCTGGGGCGTGGGGACAGGACGCAGGGCGATAAATCGGGCCGGCCGCTCTCGGGGCTGTATTTCACGAGCCCTTCAATTTGGTTTCAGCGGAGATTAATAGGAGAGGCTGTGATGCTGGAGCCCGGGCCCAGATCAGTGTCTCGGAGCCCCAGGCAACGGTGCATTAGCCTGGGCTATCTCTCCTCTCATCTGCTTGTGCCACGCGGAGACATTGGCCGTAATGACGGGGATATGGCAGCCAGCCGCAGCACCGTGCCTCGCTAATAAAATCACTGTTAGGGCCACGATATCAGCAGGCATCAGATGGACAAATAAACTGATTAGCCTGCACTTCAGGGCACACATAGATTTCTGTAATTATACTCTGTAAAACTCCTCAAATTTGATTATTTGTGTGATGTTTTTCTCTGACACTTTTCTGATCTCGTTCTCTTTCTCTCTGCCTCTCCAGCATTGGTGCGGATGAATTTGTATTGGTGGATTTTGGCTGCTCATATCTTCATTTTTAAGGTTTATTTTCTAAGTTGGTTTGATCAGCATTTTAATATTTACTGCAGAATTTTTCAGTGTGTACAAGTGGGTAGATCTGATTAGATTTCTTAATCGATGGCAGATCTTAACAGCAAAAGTTAGTTTGAAGTGTAGACTTGGAAACACTCCATTTAAAGGAATAGTTCACATAAAAATTACAATTTGCTGAAAAATTACTCATTCTCAGGCCTTCCAAGATGTAGATGAGTTTGTTTCTTCATTGGAACAGGTTCTTGAGAAATTTAGCATTACATCACTTGAGATGAAAATTAGATGATAAAAACTAATAATCTGCAATAAAATACAGGTCCTCTATTAATAACATTGCATTCTTCATTGGAAGTCGTCTTATCTGAATCAGAAAAGAAATATCCACATCAAGCACAGTTTACAATTGAAAACAACAGTCTAAAACCATTCTAAACAAATATTTTGGTGGATTTTGATGTGAGAAGACAACAGGGAGGAACTGGAGGAAGCGTTATTATGGATTATGGACTGACTGGAAGTAATGGTTTAAAGTTAAAGTGCCTTAAATGGATTTGTTCCTTACAAACATGTAGCTTTTTGCTTCACAAGAGGCTAATTGATAAACTCTTGTGGATTATGGTCATATTTTTATCAGGTATTTGGACTTTCATTCTGACGGCACCCATTCACATCGGTGAGCAAGTGATGTAATGCTTAATTTCTCCAAATCTGTTCTGATAAAGAAAGAAACTCATCTACATCTTTGATGTTCTGAGGGTGAGTAAATGTTCAGCAAATTTCATATAGGCTGAACTATTCCTTTAAGCAGCGTGACTGAAACTGTAAATCGGCTAAGTGATTTCTCACAGGGTTTGACAGATGTGTCCTGACAAACGCACCCGTGGAGACCCTGCGGATTGTGGTTTGAGTGAGCGGACTCCTCTGTGCGTATCCCACCGAGTTGTGTGTGAGGATACGAGAGCTGTTCAGCAGCCGGACAGTGGCTCTCTCTGTGGGGCTGCGGATCCTGTTCTGGGTTTCTTTTGAAAGGTGCCAATGCTGTCCTACAGAGGAATTCTCAGCACAGATAATAACAAGCACACCATGTGGAGAAAATGACTGGTCATGTGTGTAATTAAAATGAGGCGTGTGTGTGTGTGCAATTTGGGACAGTATTCTCACCGGGCTCCTCAGTTACTGTTCTGTGTTAATTTGCAAGGTGAGAGCAGGGAATAGCTTTGCTCTCGGAGAGTGGAGATATTGGCCGTGACACACATTCGATTGTCCCAGAACTCTCGGATGAACTGATGTTTCCAGGCACAAATGTCCTTTGAGATGCCCCGTTTTTATTTGTGTTCATATTGTATTTTATTATTCATTTAGGCATCAGTTCAGTATAATGAATATGTTGTAGCTGAAATTTAAAATTGGATTTTAATTGAGGGGACAAACTGGATGCAGAATTAACTTAAACGGTTAGTTCAACCAAAAATGAAAATTAGCCCATAAATTACTCCTCCTCAATGCATCCTAGGTGTATATGACTTTCTTCTTTCAGACGAATCCAGTCAGAGTTATATAAAAAATTGTCTTTGATCTTTCAAGCTGTTCAATGCCAGTCAGCGGGTGTTGCATGCATCAGTCCAAAAGAAGTGATTTTTATATAACACCGACTGGATTCGTCTGAAAGAAGAAAGTCATATACACCTAGGATGCATTGAGGGGGAGTAATTTATGGGCTAATTTTCATTTTTGGGTGAACTAACCCTTTAAATTAAAAAATTTGAATGTAAAGAAAGTGGAATTACAATGAATTGAAATTCAAGTTCATGTAACTAACTTTTAAATAGAAAAACAGATTTACAAACTTTGAATGTTGAAAAGTTTGGGGTCAGTAAGATTTTTTTGTAATGTTTTTTAAGTCTCTTATGCTTAACAAGGCTGCATTTTTATTTTTATTTTTGGAAAATACAGTAAAAACAGTAATATTGTGAAATATTATTACAATTGTAAATAACTCATTTATATTTTAATATATTTTGAAATGCAATTTAAATTTTTCTGTGATGGCAATGCTGAATTTTCAGCATCATTACTCCAACCTCAATGTAACATGATCCTTCAGAAATAATTCTAGTATGCTGATTTGTAGCTCAAGAAACATCTCTTATATTATTAATGTTGAAAATAGTTTTGCTGCTTAATATACACTACCAGTCTAAAGTTTTGAACAGCAAGATTTTTAATGTTTTTTAAAGAATTCTCTTCTGCTCACCAAGCCTGCATTTATTTGATCCAAAATACAGCAAAAGCAGTAATATTGTGAAATACTTTTACTATTTAAAATAACAGCTTTCTATTTGAATATATTTTAAAATGTAATTTATTCCTGTGATCAAAGCTAAATTTTCAGCATCGTTACTCCAGTCTTCAGTGTCACATGATCCTTCAGAAATCATTCTGATATGCTGATTTGCTGTTCAACATTTATTATTATTATTATCAAAATTTAAAGCAGTTGAGTACAATTTTTTCAGGATTCTTTGATGAATGGAAAGATCCAAAGATCAGAATTTGGGAAAGAAATTTTAGAAATTAATACTTTTATTTAGCAAGGCTGCATTAAATTGATCAAAAATGATGATAAAGACATTTATAATGTTACAAAAGATTTCTATTTCAGATAAATGCTGTTCTTCTGAACTTTCTATTCATCAAAGAAACCTAAAAAAAATTCTACTCCGTTTTCAACATACTAATAATAATAATAAATGTTTTTGAGCAGCAAATCAGAATATTACAATGATTTCTTAAGGGTCATGTGACACTGAAGACAGGAGAAATTATGCTAAAAATTCTGCTTTGAAATCACAGGAATAAATTACATTTTAAAATATATTCAAATATAAAGCAGTTATTTTAAATAGTAAAATATTTCACAATATTACTGCTTTGTTGTATTTTGGATCAAATAAATGCAGGCTTGGTAAGCAGAAGATAATTCTTTTATAAACATTAAAAATCTTACTGTTCAAAAACTTCTGACTGGTAGTGTATTTCTGTGAAAACAGTAATGTTTTTTGTTTTTTTCAAGATTCTTTGATGAATAGAATTTGTTTTTCATTTATTTTGAAATAGAAATCTGTAAATCTGTCAAACTGCTAGAAAAAGAAAAAATCCTACTGACCCCAAATTTTTTAAACTGTTATTGACATTTCATCACATTTTTGTGGTCCAGGGTGGAATGAAACTTCATTTCCCAGAATTATCTGTGTTAATTCTTTGAATTACAGTCAGTAAATTCCTCTTCTGTCATTCCAATTCATATTCCAATTCCAAATTCCTGTGGAGTGTGGCCAATTCAATTCAAATTCACAATCATGAATTAAAAGGGAGCTAATTCTTTAAATTTTCACCATCGTCATTGTTTTGTTATGCCAGCGGTTCTGATGTCTCTCAGAGGTCATTGTCGTCTACCTAAAAGTGTTCGCCAAACACCATTTTGTAATAGAGGAGTTGTCAGGGTCAAGGTGGCTGACATTACTTTGACATCGTAAAAAGCTTCTCCTCCTTTCCAGAGGCGTGCTTCTGTTCTCCAGCGCTGCCGCTGGCTTCGAGAGGGGGAGGGAATGAAATCGAGGGTAGCAGGAGTGATCAATTTGAAAGCTATCAGCACCAGCATGTTCGGAGTGCTGAATTAACACACCACCAGGGACTGTTCCTGGAGCCCACCACGAGCCCTTCACTCCTAATGTGCTAACAAGCTCACTTTTGCTGTCTCTTCAGTGGCAATTTCTCTCTTTCCTTCCAGAGCCCAGGAGTTCAGCGCGGTGACAATGAAAAGCTCCAAAGGAGAGGGGGGAAGAGGCCTTTCATCCACAGGGAAAATGAGTTTCTGGTAATGCACAAAAGGCTCTTTTTTATCCTCCTCTCCTCTTCTAGCATGTGATGCTAGAGAGGGTGCGAGAACCCGGCACGCACTCTCTTAAAAGGACTTTCTCCTTTTTAACAAGCCGTCATAAAAAAACACCACCCATCAAAAATTCAATTACAGTGGATGCCGGGTTATATGGGTGAATACATGGTGCAAAAAAGAGAGAAGGGAAAAAAGAAGAACTGTTTTTCCCTTTACCTCTCTCTTTGTGACACACAAAGAGCATCTGAAGTCAACAGCGGAGAGGATTTGTTGTCTTGGTGACAGGGTGGCATTAAAGGCTCATCTCAGGTTCAGGATGGTGACCACATGTTGTGCGGCTCTGAGAGGGCTATTAAGATGCACAGTGGTGCTGCTCACGCTCTGCTCTCGCTGGTTGGAATGGTTGCCCAGTTGTAGCCGGACTATCAGCATAAAAGCTGGTCCACTTTGCAGCTTATTCTAGACATGAGGCATCTACGAGTCGTAGTCAAGACTAGTCCCAGTCAGACCCAGACCAGTAACAAACCCCCAAGATCCAGATCTTGACTAATACCAGACAATTCAAAACCAAGACCTCTCAAGACTCTTAGACTTTTTAGTCTAAAACCAGGTTCTTCATTTTAGTGACCTGAAATGAAGAAAAAGCCGCAGCTTTCCAATTCCAGCTTCAAAACTTTTTGTATATTTGTACTTTTTTAAAATATATATTTTAGATTTTTTTAGATCAAATATTTTAGATGTAAATATTTCATCGTCATATTCATGAAATGGCATCTAAGTTTTAACTTCTGTTTTGTGCAGATGTACTCTACTGTAGATTTTTTTTTTATCTCAGTCTCACCAAGGTTGCATTTATTTAATCAAAAATACAGTAAGAACAGTAATGTTGTGAAATTTTATTACACTTTAAAATAGCCATTTTCTGTTTAAACATGTTTTAAAATGTAAGTTATTCCTGTGATGGCAAACCTGAATTTTCAGGAGGCATTACTCCAGTCTTTAGTGTCACGTGATCCTTCAGAAATCATTCTAAATTGATTTGGTGCTCAAGAAAAATTATTTTTATTATCAATTTTGTAAGCGGTTGTGCTGCTTATAACGGAAACCATGATACATTTTTTAGGATTCTTTAATTAATAGAAATTTCAAATAAAGCAGCTGTTATTTGGAACATAAATCTTTTGTAACATTATAAATGTCTTTAATTTAAAATGTAATTAATGCATCCTTGCTGAATAAAAGTAATAATTTCTTTAAAAAAATTTACTTACCCCATACTTTTGAATCTTTTGAATGGTAGTTATATTATTACTTTTATGTTGTATATACAAGTCTGATTAATTTCTTATGTATATAGGATTTTGTGTATGTATTTTGGCTGGCAAGTTTTGTGGAATATAAATTAGTCTGTGGCTGCTGAATTATCTGTTAGTAGTTCATGAGGCACTTTTAGTTTTAATAATTTGGAAGTGCAGAACAGGGAGGCTACAGCTGATGTCTTGAATTCATTTGTAGCAATTGTGACTGAATGTTTTAGTCAGTGAGACCATATGAATGCTATTCTAAGCTGTTAACACGGCTGTCAAGACTGTCACGGCTCTGTCATGTTCTGCTTATGGTTGTAGTACAGCATGTGTCTAATTACGTCGCACCCACAGACACTTTCTCTAGCTGCTTTCTCTTCTCCTCTGTGGGAACCTCTCACCCACTCGCGCTAGGGTTCGCTCTCAAACAGCGGGACCCGTCGGCAGGAAACAGGTCTGCTGGAGACAGGAAAAGGCAAACGACAGATCTGCGTGAGTGTTGCGCTTCCTAACGGAGACGCTTCCTACGTGTTCCTCTTCACCTGCAGACACACCCAAAGAACTAGAGCTGAGAATATCTTCCCCCTGCCTCGTCCCAGCAGGACCTCAGTTTCTCACCGCTCCTCCATCAAGTTTTTCCAGTGACGCAGCATCCGTTGTGATCCGAACCGTGTGCTCTTGGCTTACTAAGTTATGAATGCAGCACAGACCATATGCCACCGGTCTACTTAATCAAATCGTCCCCATTAACAGAATCCCTCCGTTTTTAAACCCATACAGCGACATAATCCAATCCCTTCCATTTACTCAAAACCATCATTTTTCTTAACCGAATAACACAGACAGTAAGATGTCCATTGATACCCAATGTCACCATACGTAAAGCAATGACAGCTTCGTAATACGGTTTACAGTATGATGGGAGAATTATTAACCCATGGCATCCTGGCTAACTGTTTGACCCCTATTGATGTGTTTTTGTCGCTTATGAAATCGATGCACCAATCTTGTTTGACTTTAACTCGTATGTTTATCAGCTACGAAGAGAGAGCGAGATATCTGGAGACGATAGTCCAGCACCACTTGGAACCGACAACATTTGAGGACTACGCGGCTCGTGTTTTCTGCCCTGCACCTTTCCACCATCTTCCCTCTGAAGCAGGTGGGCATTGACTAAATGAATCGATTCTTAATTCATCTGTCATTTTACACCACTCACTGTTCACCTTCACTCACAATTTCATTCAGTTCCAGGCTTATAGAATCACATGCACACGTAATTTCTGTCCAGTCATTACATTTACATTTTCATGCATTTTGCAGATGCTTTTATCCGAAGCAACACTGCATTCGATATACAAAAACACTACCATTCAAAAGTTTGGTGTCATTAAGATTTTTTGGTTTTTGAAAGAAGTCTGTTATGCTCACCAAGTCTGCATTTATTTGGTCAAAAATGCAGTAAAAAAAAAACTAAAATTGTGATATATTATTACATTTCAAACACCAACTAGAGTTATCACTGTTGATAACAGTCGTGCAGCTTAATATTGTTGCAGAAACCATGATGCATAGAAAGTGAAAAAACAGCATTTATTTGATTCGATAAATGTCTTTACAGTTACTTTTGACCAATTTAATGCATCCTTGCTGAATACAATTTCTTACAAAACAAAATCTTACTGACCTCAAATATTTGAACATGAATCAAAGCCATGGCCTTGGCATTGCTAGTGTCATGCTCTACTATTTGAGCTACAGGAATGCTAACATTAAAATGAACATGGCAGCTGAACTTGAAGCAAAGGCAGTCCAGAAGTAGCCTTAAGCCCTTTTTGTGGAAGAAATTTCTGAGAAAACAATTGCAAATGAAAATAATTTCAAGAGAATTAGTTGATCATTTCCCCCAATCACTGACTGAGAATGTAATACACAAATAGAGTCGTTATTCAAGCCTTTCATTCACATGCATGACTATACACAAATTTATTTGTGTTTTAGTTCAGTCATTGCAACACAATTTGCTTTTGGGCTGAAAAACGTAATGTATTTTATGCAAATCGAGTTGTTTTTCAAACCCAAAGCTTTTATTCTGGCTTTTGTGTTGGGCTCCTGGTACCTTCTAAACCCAAATGATCATTTTTCTTTTCTTTCTTTCATTCCCATTTAATTTTTGTTATTTGTTCTTTTGTTTATTTTGTTTCCTCTTCAGATCATAATCTTTCACTTGTGTGTATCTAAAGGTAAGATTCCTAAAGATGCCGTACACTGAGGCTGCCTGATTGTCTTTTGCGTTTGTTTGGCTTGTAACGATGTTATGAGCTCCTTCTCTTTTCGCTTCATCTTGTTTGTTCGATTCCTTTCTAGACTGAAACGTGTTCCCTTCTTTTTCCATGTTTTCTGTGTTTTGTTCAATGGGAAGTCTGGAGCATTCGTTGCATGACATGTTCACACAAGATCCCTAATACTGACCAACATTTACACTCTTCTTCACCTCTCTCTAGGTTCCTAGCATTCATGTGTGTGTCCAGCATGATCTCACAGCTTCACTCACCTTATCTTCTATTCTTTATATCACACATATGTCTGTGTATCTGTGTAAATGTCGATGGAGTCACCAGAATGGTACAGTATAACAGCTCTCATGTGGATAATAGAGCTCAGCAGTGGCAGCTGCCAACTTTTTTAGCAGCCTTTGTTCCGGAAGTATTTTTCCTGTTCCGTAAGCGTTTTTGAAGATTCCTTATAAAGAGTTCTTCAACCAACTCTTGATTGAATCACAACATATCAAAGAAAAAGGTGCAAAGTCTCTTAGGAGTGGAATTAACTATGTCACATAAATCACTGCAGATCATAATTTAATCTGATATTTTTGTGCCCGACTATTTTACCAATACGTTCTTTTCAGTAAACACTACTACCGCTGTGCTGTAATGCGAACATCCAGTTTAAATGATTGCCTTTACAACATGTCTGTATAATTTTTTTAATTAATTTTATTCATAAAGGACACATTGTTTAATTGCTAAAATTGATTAAATGTCACAGTTAAGGCATTTATAATATTACAAGAGTTTTAGGTTTCAAATAAATGCTGTTTTTTTTTTTTTACTTTCTATTCAGCAAAGAATACTGAAGAAATTATATCATGGTTTCCATAAACGCCTTAAGCAGCACAATGGTTTTCAATAAATCATAATCATAAGAAATATTTCTTGACCCTGACGACTGGAGTAATGATGTTGAAAATCTTTGCATTACAGAATAAATGTAATTACTGCTAATTTTAAAATATATTCAAACAGAGAACAGGTATTTTAATTGTAGTAATATTTCAAAATATTACGGTTTGATTGTATTTTTGATCAAACAAAGCATTAAAAATGGTAGTGTGCGTGATCTCTTTTTCAACAGAGCTCATGTGTAGGTCTTTTTTGGGATATTTCTATAAATAATGTTGCATTATGTGAAAGGCATTTTACTTCCGGAACCCTACTGCTGAGCATGATTGCTTTACAGAAGTCATTCAGGTACAACTTTTGCAGATGATTTCCTTGTATTATTCAAAACCACGGGAGAGTGTTACATGTGGTGCAGTATTGTTTCAGTGAGGTTGGTGTCACAGCATTCGTTTTTAGACTTTAGCTACTAGTGGGTGGTAATCCTGACATCTTTTTGCATTGTGTGTGTGTGTAAGTCGAGTGGATGAGCGAGTGTGTGTATGAATAATAAACCTTCATGAGCGTGTGGAGAGATCAGCTCTTGCATTTGTTGTCTTGTATTTTATGTGCACCTGCTACTGTTTTTCCCTCTCAGCCTGCTCACACCTTTATCTTGTATCTCTTCTTCTCTTTTTCTTCCTCCTGTCTGTTTTGTATTCTTTCTCTACTTTCTCTTACATTCCACGTCACTTTGCGTCTTTCCTGCCCCTCTCTCTTGTCGTCCTTTCTATCTGCCACTTCTGTCCATTCTTGCACCCCAAGAGAGAAATGCTGTGATTTTTCTGCTCCTTCCCAAACCTCAACTAGAAAACATTGGGCTCATTAAGGTAAATGGAAAAGGTAAATATATACATATTTAATGTATGTGTATAGTGTATGAACAGTATCTGATCTGTGTACATATTTAACAGTATTTAAATCAACCAAAAAAAAAAGTCAAAAGGCCACTTAGAACAAGTCAAAAAACAAGTCTTCAGCTTGAATGTCTGTCTGTATGGCTAGATTTTTGCTGTACTCTGTCCCGTCGTTTTGTTTTGTTGCACAGCAGCCTTAGAGACGAGCCCATGCAGGTTTATCAGCATAAATCATTTGACTGCAACGCTCTTTTTGATTCATCTCATTTTAGATGGGATTTTTAAGGAAAGTGTGAATGAGTTGCCACATTAACAGGGAGACGGCGACGTTGCCAAATTGTACCGAATTACCCGCTAGAGGACTTTTCAAGCTAGTTCTACAATGGACGGCGTGTTTTGAGACATTTGAACAGCCTTTTTTTCTAAATGTGTAGATGTGGAAGTGTACAAAAAACATCATTGACACTAGCTTTGGTCTGTACTTTTCCGTTTAATTTTGAACGTTTAAGGGATATAAGGGTATCTGGCCCTGTAGACTACGGATGCAAGTTATAACTGTTGCCATGTTTAAGATAAAATCCAGTTTGTATATTTTCTTAAAAGCTATGTGAGACTTCACGAGGGTCAGATTTTATTATTTTTCTCTTTAATTTGAAATCATTTAGAAATGTATCAGAAACAACAAATATTTGTGGAGATGAAATCATGCAGCACACTTCTGGATTGAAATTATAACGTGTATATTAAAGGCCTGCACACAAGCAACTGAGACCTGTGCATAAATTCAAGAGGGAAAAAAAACATCCTCATGGATAGATTTTGTGTATGTTACTACTGACCAAATGCTGCATGATTCCAGTACTAACTGCATGTGTTGATATAACAGCTGCACAACACACAAGCACACGCACAAATCCACAATATTGTCATATGCTAGTATCTCTATACATTTGTATCGGATGTCGAAGGAGAGTGGATGTGCAACTACACTTGAGAATAAAAGTATTCTTACAACATAGCAAATCCTGTGCAGTTACTGGGTGCATCAAATAGTTTACCAGTTGTGAATTTATTTTTTTTTTTAAATGTACTGGTTTCTATTTTTCAGTTTTAAGCCGCAGCTCCGGTGTATTTGTGCAAATAACACATATGCTACATTTAAAAGGATATTTGAAGACAGTTTGATTTATTGACCTCTTCATTTCCCCCGTAACAGCTGAAAATGACTACATATGAAAATATAAATGACACTTGTGGTTTATTACATGTAGGCCTCTAATAGTCTTGATGTATGCTATGGCATTTCCTGGCAGTTATGATATAAATACATTTTTTTGCAGCTATTGTCAATTAAAGTATAATGAAATGCACAGTACCTTCATGATCTAGAAATCAAAGCACCTTCTAAGACGATTGAGACTACATAAGCTTTCCATGGGAGCTACTTTTACAATGAGACACAAAATATATTAATTAACTTTTCCCATATTATAAAGACATATTAATGAAAACCCTGCTGTGAGCCTTGAGTCTCAAGCCTGATAGATTTGGTGTTTTCCCGCTATAAACATGAACTGAATTAAACCGGCAACATTAAGTACCTTTAATGAGTAACAGTTTTTTTCTTCAGTAATAATTTGTGAATAATGTGAAGCAAACCTGAAAATTGTTATAGCTGTGAGCCTTGAGTCTCAAGCCTGATAGATTTGGTGTTTTCCCGCTATAAACATGAACTGAATTAAACCGGCAACATTAAGTACCTTTAATGAGTAACAGTTTTTTTCTTCAGTAATAATTTATATAGATGTGAAGCAAACCTGAAAATTGTTATAATAATCAAATTTGAATGCATATGAGCAAAAAATTATAGACAGGGTTCACATAGTCATGGAAATATCTGAAATTTTCAAAAAATTTAGATTTCCAGGCCCAGAAAAGTTACAAACATTAAGAAATTATTAAAGTTACTTTTAAAATGTAAAAAAAAGCCATAGAATTTTCTATATTTAACATCTATATTTCTTGGTTTTCTCAGTTCGGATACATTTAATTGACAAGAAAAAAAAAACTGATTTTTTTTAATTACTTTTAAAATAAAGGCATAAAAAAATTCAATATTGAACATCTAGATTTCTTGTTATTCTCAGTTCTGATACATTTACTTGAACTATTTCTAGTTCAAGTAACTATTTCTATAGTTAATATAGTTCTCATCTCTTGATTTAACTGTGTGTGTGTGTGTGTGTGTGTGTGTGTGTGTATACACACATACATCTATACATATATATATATATATACATACATATATAGAGAGAGAGTATCAACTGGGAATTTCATGCTCAAAAGTGAAGGAACCCTGTATATAATGTCTGTTAGTAACTTGCTGTCCTAATGGAAGTAGTTATAACGTGATACCCAAGATTATCAAAGGTTACATAAACTATTTCTGCTGTCGACAAAGAAAACCTGCAAGTTCGATATTCCCACATAAAGACACTGGACCTATTATTAGTGATAATATCAACAACAAGCCGTTAGACACAATCTGAAGTGTTTGTGAGATCAGCATCCCGGCCTGACGGCCATCTGTAAGAGCATCACCTGTCTGTTCTCTGTGGGATGAGTCTTGTTGATGTGTCTGGTCAAACCCGGAGAACTGAAGAACGTGGAGGGACAGTGTTTGCATGAGAATATCTGCTGTTCTCCAGGACTCAGATCAGGTCTGAGGAGTAAGTCATCTCTGACCGCGTGCCAGAGTCGGTGTTTGTCCCTGATCTCCGCGGAGGGGAAGTGCGCTCCGCACAGGTGACACGGGAAAGTGATCTGTCCGCTTTCAATGTGAGCGTATGAGGATGCTCTGATCGTCTCGTGCGCGGCCAGGTGTTTCCTCAGGTAGGCTTGCCTGCGGAACTTCTTGCTGCAGTAGTGGCACTCAAACACTTCTTCCGGAACAGACGAGGGCAGGTAGGGGGTGCTGGACCTGTCGGGCTCCTCGGGGCAGTGATCGAACAACCTCGAGCTGTCCGCGGAGCCGATACGCATCTCAAAGCATTTCTCCGAGGACGGGAACCTTTGGTCCAGAGGAGGGTCTTGGGATCCCCTGTCCATCATGTTGCTGTCCGGTGCTGATCTGTGCTGTTGGGAGCTGTCCGGACTCAGCTGGTGCTGATTGTTCAGTCTCAGCTTGCTGGCGTTCTCCTTCCCCTCCACTGAGGTCTTCTCGTGGTCGCGCGCCTCCAGCGGAGACTTCTTCGCGTCTCCGGTGCTAAGGTTGCGAGGTTTGTGCCATCTGCGATGGGACGCGAGGTTGGCAGGACAACTGAAGACTTTGTCGCACTCCGGACAGCGGTACTCAACCCGGACGATCCTGGAGCACTTGTGCTGGGCTAGAGAAAACGGATCAAGGTATTCTTCCTTACAAAGCTGGCAGATGAACTCACCGAGCGGTTTTTTTCTACCACTTTGCGGTGCTAGTTTTGACTCGGGGCATTCTTTTTTTATTTTAAGCCCGAGGACCGGTGAGGTGGTGACTTCGTCTTCAAAATTGAGCTTTCTGATGACTTTAGGCTTTTTGGGTGGTTTGCTTTTGCGCTCTGAGTCCATGAACGCGCGTTTTACGCACTGGTGAAAGGCAGGGTAGGTGGGCACCGATGAGGGCATCGGTGTGCCAAACTTCATGTCAGAGTGGTTCATTAGCAGACGCTCGATTGAAGACACCGGGGTGGCCAAGGGGAACGACTCGGCCATGGCTGGTGAGCTGAGACACCTGTCCAAAAGCTCCGTGCTGATGGGTTTGATCGGGCTGTAGGAGTCGGTGCTGTTGCGCGGAGATGACGCGCTCTGCTCCGGGTGGCTGAAGTAGCTCTGTGCGTAATCGACGCTCTCTCCAACAACCCCTCCAGAGTCCTCCAGAAGATGTTTAGAGCTTACATCACTTGTCCATGATTCTGTAATAGGTTCCAGCACATCCGGCACACTTGCATTTGGAGTTTGGAATGGCAGGTCCTCTTTGCGCGGCTCTTTTTCTTCTTGCGCTCGCACCTTGTAGGATGAAGATGAGGCACGTTTACTCCGTTTCACTAAAAATCCTCGTGGCATCTTCACCCAAAGTCCAGATGAAACTACTGAGGAGAAGATGCGGGCTGGATACTGTCGCCGTGATGCGCCCCGCGCGCGTTTTATCCTTTGGGTCGCCTTCAGGTTCTGTGTGAGGTCACTCTCAGTGCCGCAGTTGTGCCCAATCAGTGCTGACATTCACGAGGAGGGGGCGAGCATTAATGAGCTGTTCCAGTTACGGATTCATTTCTAATGGAGAGCAGATTGTTATCTCAAAGGTCTCAAGGGATCGATGGGCTCTTTAACCTTCCCATGTTTTACAGTTTACTGTTCAATAATGTGAGATCAGTCCACCGAACAATTTTAAATATGCTACCCTGTCCCAAGATAAAATAATATTTCATTATCGTAGTAATTTTTGTCAATTTTAAATAAAACGCTTAGAAATTATATTCATAATTTGTATTTATTTATTAGTACTTATTTGTAGATTTTTATGTAAAATAATTCTTTATTTTGAAAATGTAATTTAATTTAAATCAAATAGGCTAATAGTTGTTTTAAAATTTGTTTACTTTTTTATTTCAATTAGTGTGCCAAACTGTGTAGTTCATCAAATAATGTTATTAGCTTTAACTTTGTTGCTTTGTTCTTGTTTTCGTTTTCTTTATTTTCTTTATTTCATTATTTTTAAAATAAATTTATAAGAATATTATTATTCCTAATAATATTGTATTATGCCTTGGGTGACAGGGAAGCAAATTTCAGGTTTGACTCATTTTTCTAATGAAATCATAAGCTTATTCAAATAGCCTATGCTAATGAATAATTACCCCTAAATATACATTTAAATAATTATTTTTCTTAATCTCTTTTTAAGTGAAATGTCCATATACAGAAATCGCAATCTATTAACTTAAATGTGTTGTCTTTAAGGTACTTTTAACACGTACATAGCGTACAACAACGTTCTATTACTATCGCAGTGTTTTCTAAAACAACAGTACGGGCTACAATACAAGAATAGATCATATTGTAATTGGTGGCCAAACAGTGAACGCTGGGAATACGCGCCGCTGGTTTTCTCATGTTGAGGGTGTTTGGGGTCAGTCAGGCTGCTGATAACCTGCAGAAGCTGCGGACGCTGATAACAGACGCAGCTCTTTATTCTGTGGAGTAGGGGGCGGATGGATGCTGAAGCCACAAACCTGTTACCATCCCATTATGCTGAGCTGGGATTCTCCTCCCAGGACACTCATCTGGACGACAAACGAGCGTGAGAAAGCGCCGGTGGAGACGCCTGGCCGGTTTATTGAGGAGACGATCATTTACACAGTGGTTAAAGAGAGTTTACTGATTTAGAACATAGTAGCACAGACAGACAGACAGGTTGGTAGGTAGGTAGGTAGATGGACGGACAGACAGACAGATAGGTAGATGGGCGGACGGACGGACAGACAGACAGACAGGTTGGTAGGTAGGTAGGTAGATGGACCGACGGACGGACGGACAGACAGACAGACAGTTTGGTAGGTAGGTAGGTAGGTAGGTAGGTAGATGGACGGACAGACGGACGGACAGACAGACAGGTTGGTAGGTAGGTAGGTAGATGGACCGACGGACGGACGGACAGACAGACAGACAGTTTGGTAGGTAGGTAGGTACAGACAGACAGACAGGTTGGTAGGTAGGTAGGTAGATGGACGGACGGACGGACGGACAGACAGACAGACTGGTAGGTAGGTAGATGGATGGACGGACGGACGGACGGACAGACAGACAGACAGACAGGTTGGTAGATAGGTAGGTAGGCGGACGGACGGACGGACAGACAGGTTGGTAGGTAGGTAGGTAGATGGACGGACGGACGGATAGACAGACAGACAGACAGGTTGGTAGGTAGGTAGATGGACGGACGGATGGACGGACGGACGGATGGATGGATAGATAGATAGCATGCCGGTTGGCTCTTGATTTCGCTCTGCAGGAGATGATCTGCTCCAGCATCAGACTCTGGCAGCTTTATACAGACAGATTGTTGAATAATTAATGTTTAATCATCTTTAATGAGGGCTCGTGTTGTATTTATCACTAACACAGTTTTGGTCCATTAGCTTAAAATTATCACATGGACGTCACATCAATTAAACTGAAAAACTGAAACACCATTAATGGAGTAAACAAATAAATATATAGTTAGCAAAAAAAATATTTGTTGAAAAAAAAAAAAAGGAATTGAATGGTCCACTCCATTAATGCACAGTCAATTGTACACAGTACCAATCACTTTAACAAAAAAAAAACAGTTTACCAGTTTATTTAGTACAGGATGCGTGCTTTTTAAAAACTTTTATATTAATAGGCTATTTAGATTCTTAAATGTTCAATTATTATTAATATATATATATATATATATATATATATATGCAAATGTATATACATCTATATTATTCAAAGCAGATGACTTAATGGCTGCGTGTGATTTATGAACTAATCGCGCACACTGAATCTACTGTTTATTACAATCTGTTGCCATCTAGTGGAATATTAGAGCAACTGCTCTTTTCATGTTTTTTTATGGCAAGACCTTTCCTTCTTTTATTCATTCACTCTCTTTCTCCCTCTCCTTCATGCTTTTGCTCTCTCTCTTTCATTATTTTACTATGTCTCTTTCTTTTTTTGCAATTTTTATATAAACAGACATTTTAAAAAATGTTTACCACACTGTGTAATAGAAGTATTTCATAGATAGATAGATAGATAGATTATTTAAAATAAATAAATAAAACAAACAAACTGGACCTAAGCATTTAAAGAACGCGGAACATTCAATAAATAAAGTGTGTCTAGGTTTGAAGACACTAAACAAATGCGTGATGTCTGTGTAAATGTATCGAAGTAACAGGTTTGTCCATTAGAGGACGGTAGGGGAGCAGAAACGTCTGCGCTAGTGTGTGGAAAATCCTTCACAGATTCCGTCTGGCACTGTTACATTGGCAGGCGTGTGTGCCAGAAATACTTTGTTATGCTACTAAATATTTACAGTGGATAGGCTACTTATTTTATTTCATTTTTGCGTCACTATTTTACAATTTCCATGAGATTGAGTTTTCACATTTCTGTTGCGTCTACAAGACATTGTGTTTGCATGGATAAAAGCATCTGCTAAATGAACAAATGTCATTTGCAAAAAACGCTTGTCACTTTATTGTTTCTAGAACTGAATTGTCTCACTAGACAAAAAAAGGGGAAATACCACCTACACTACATGCATATGCTTTTTCTGGGCAACTTTTTGCGTGTGAGGGAGAGAGAAACCTGTAAGTGAAGTATGCAGGGAATGCACTGGCCCTTTAAAATCAATACAGTCTCCTGCATAAAGGTTACAACACTACTCATAACCATTACATAACCTGTTGGACTGCTGCTCCATTTCAGGTGAGATTGGTGTGGAATCACATTCCTTTCACACTGTTTAAGCAGTGTGATTCATGGACCCAGCTTCAGGATTCCCCCTGTGTAAAATGTCCTCTGCTTGAAACTGGGAAAACTGTGATGACTTGTTTAAAAGTCCTGTGCAGTGACACACACTGCAGAATTCCCATTCACACCTCTGGGACTTTAAACATCATGTCTGGTGATGGAAAGATGGGGGAAACCTGAAGGTAAAAGGTTAGTGATTTACCCTATTTTCATGTTTACAAAGTGTCATTTATGTCATATACTGTATATACGAAAATGTAAGTGACACTATAGAGGAGTCTGGAAGAAAATGGAAAATTCCAGTGGTGTTTGGAAAGTGTGACCCCATCCTTTGCTTCACAGCTAAACCTTCAGTGTGAGTCAGCAGGTGGTGTGTCAGAACATGCCATTTCATGTCAGCAAGTTTCATATAAAATTACATTGTTTACACATGAGTGAAAATTTAGTATTTTTTTTAGCCTGACAGACTACTGGAAAAGTCACCATCATTATATCAAAGGACACCGGTGCCTTGTTTAATCAGGTTCAAGAAATAGTATCTCAAATTATTTACAGGAATTTACATATATTACCATTCAAAAGTCTCTTATAGTCACAAAGGCTGCATTTATCTGATCAAAAATACAGTAAAAACAGTATTATAGTGAAATACTATTATTAAAACAACTATTTGAATATATTGTAAAATGTAATTTATTCCTGTGATACATAACTGGATTTCCAGCATCACTACTCCAGTCTTCAGTGTCACATGATCCTTCAGAAATCATTTTAATATGCTGATTTTCTGTTTATAAATAAATAAATAAATAAATGTTGAAAACAGCTGAGCTGCTTACAATTTTTATGGAAACTGTGATACATTTTTTTACAACGTTTTTTTTATGAATAGGAAGTTCAAAAGAAGAGTATTATAATTAATATATATTATTTGTAACATTATACATGTCTTTACTGTCACTTTTGATCAATTTAATGCATGCTGAATAAAAGCATTTAGTTTTTCAAAAAGAAATAAATGTACTGACTAAAAATATATGAATATATAACATTTTAAAATATATATTCATATATAAAAATGTTTGAATTGCACAATAGGTTTGTATCTTGCATCTAGCCTATATTAAATATTGCAGCACTGCATAAAAACAAATGTGCAACAATTAATGACAAATGCATATGCGTATGAAACTCTTTTCAACTGAATTTTGAGTGACGCCATCAAGCTCCAAAAATGATAACAAGCATCATAAATGCACCATAAAATCAGAATATTTCAAGCTTTCTGAAGCCATGTGAATGCTATTGTTATTAGGAAATTATTGAAATGTAAGTCACTCTTCATCCATAATCAAAGGATTATATTAAAATATGGTCACATGTTACACAAAACCCAGTGATTCATCGTGGGTGAATTATTCCTTAAGCATCACATGCAGATATGTTATTGTGTTATTTTACATGGCAACAATGCTACATATTAAGTATATGAGACGATATGCTATATTTAAATGTGATGGATGGTCTTGTTCCTAATGTTTAGCTTGTGAGCTCAGAGGAAGTGTGTGTGTTTATGCTGGTGTCAGAACTGCCTCAGCAAAGAGTCTCCCACCAAACATTCCCGCTCCTAAACATGCTATCTGTGTAAGAACCGAGAGCTGGACAGGACGTCCTATCCACACTGATCACATGATACCGGAAAGGAACATTTTCAAAGTTTCCAGTATTTGATCAGGCTAAATGAGTTGGGACTTCCTGACAGCACTGCGAAGCAATTGCATTGTTGTGATTTGTAGGCTACTTTCCTACATTTCCACTCATCATCATCTTATCTTACTTGAATTAATGAGATTGTATAAGAGACAAGTTACTGAACCTGTTTCTAGGTCACAGTGATACAAGTTTACAATAGTAAAAGCGTTCCCTCCTGGGAGTTCGCTTTCTGTTGTGCTTGTGCACAATGTGCATTGCAAATGTAGTTGCGTTTTAGTGGAACACCCTCTGCTCTCGGGGTTTACCGCACTTGGTTACTGTCTCTATGGTAGTTTTGTTTGAGGACAGCTGTCTTGGATTGTACACATGCGTCTTGAGCAAAAACGACGCATTCTCTGCTTCCTTTGTGTAAATGCCTTTGTGGGCAAATGCTCACAGCAGAAATACACACAGAGTTTCCCAATCTTCACATTATGAGGAAGCACTACTATGTTGGCACCATACAGTCTACTTCCTGGACTTTACCTTAATGTAACCTTTACCTTAACTATATTAATTATAAAAAAAACGAATGCTAGGAAATTCATTTTGATTTTTACATTTAATATTTCAAATTGTTAATAGGCTACAAAAAAATAAAAAATCAGTCCCACTTTGACTTCCTGGACTTTACATTAATGTACATTAACTTACTATATTAATAAAAAAAATAATAATGCTAGGAAATTCATTTTGATATTTACATTTAATATTTCAAATTGTTAATAATAATAAAAAAATAAAAAAAACAATACAAAAAGTCAATCACACTTTTGGACCCATCTGTATATTTATATTTTACATGAAACATATTTTACATATTAAATTATTTTAATATTTTAATATTATAAATGATATGTACCAGCATATTTGAGGAATTATTTACTTTTGTTTTGTTCACGTGTTGCAAAGTCGGAATTATAAACCATCTGAAATCTACGTATGATTCAATACCTTTCCTTAAACATGATTTAAAAGCTAAATAATTACAAAATTAGTAAAATTATAATTTTAGAATTGATAATAAGAATTATTACATAGTTTAATAATATAGTTTATAATTAGAATTATAAATTTAATTGATAAAATATGGAATTATAAATGTAATTTTAAATGAATACCTTTCCTCAAACATTATTTAAAAGCTAAATAATTGCAAAATTAGTCAAATTATAATTTTAGAATTGATAATAAGAATTATTACATAGTTTAATAATATAGTTTATAATTAGAATTATAAATTTAATTGATAAAATATGGAATTATAAATGTAATTTTAAATGTTACAAATCTAAAAAGATTTTAATATTTTTTAATTTATATTATACATTGCATCATATTTAATGCAATGCTTTATTTGGTTAAAATGTTGCAATGTCCGAATCATAGACACCATCTGAAATCTATATGCATGATTCGATATCTTTAAAAAAAAATAAAAAATTTGTTTTACCTTTATTCAAAAATTATAATAATAAAATGATTAAAATTATAATATAATTGTACAATTATATTAGTAATAATTACTATTATTCGATATTTTAATAATATAATTTTATAATTAGATTTTTAAATGGTTAAAAATATAATGACAAAATATTATAAATATAAATATTTTAGGATTTTTAATATTATACATTATATGCATCATATTTTATGCATCATTTTGTTCAAATTATGCAATATCAGAAACCATTTGAAATCTATATGCATGATTCAATATCTTTCAGAAAAAATTCTGAGATGTTTGAACATGGGATTTTTAGCAAACCACTAAAGTAGGCTACTCTTTGTGATGCTGTGCACTAAATATTTTCTTTTTTGACACACAATGTTTAGTTTTTTTTTAAGCCGGCCCCTGCTGGATTCTGGAATATTTTGCAACTGGAAAAGACAGGCTTTCAGTACTGATCTGATAGTGTGTTTAATGAAGCAGAGAAAATTTCCCCAAACTCTTGGCTGTAGAAACAATTCAGACGTCAATCACACTGGAAATCCCCCACCCTCAGTCAAGCCCCGCCTCTTTTCTTTTCTCTTTTAACGCTGCTCGCCTCGAACTCTCACAGTCCGGAAGAGCTACGCAGACCTCCTTGTGTCAAACATGGAGCTTTACCGAGGCAGCAACACCAACCAAATGGATTATAATGAGGATGGCCGCGGTCCCAAATCTGGGAAAATGCTTGCGAGCAACGACGAGCGTTTAGACAGCGGTTTGGATTCGCTTAAAGAGGACGAATGCACGGACGTGGAGTCTGCTTTCGAGCGGATGAGAGTGGCCGAGGACGAGCCCTGGAAGAAAGAGCTCACCGAAGACCGAGACACGTAAGTGCGCGGAGATTTCGAAAACAGTATTTTGCAGCTCATGCGAAGCGTTTACGTGCATCTGGTATTTTAAAGTGATACACATAATGAATAATGCATGAAAAATAAACAACTTTTAGGTTGCGGAGAACTATTTATTTAGACCCCATTGTTGTTTTTAGCAAGTTATTAATGTAATGCAAAAAGTTCTAATGTAATCATAAAAAGACTAAAATAACAACTTTTAGTTTTGTAAAGAACTTTACTATATTTAATAATTGTATTTATTTATTTATATATTCGTTTTTTAAAGTACTTATTGCACTGCAAAGAAAAAACAAACAAAAAACAAACAAATTAAAAGATTATGATTGTTCTTGAGCACATTTAAAGCCCTGCTCATTCCATTCACAAACCGCCCTACAGTCATAATGGGCTTTCTGTAAACAAACGCCGCATCAGTACGGACTGTTCTCTGGCGCCGGGTCAATGTGGGCGGGGCCTCGCGAGCTCGGAAAGTCCCGGGCTGCGCGCCAGACAGTCAGACGCGCGAGAGCTGCGCGTGTGCCTACTAGGAAAAATACAGTTCTCTGCACACCAAAAAAAGTTGTTTTATAAATAATGATGTTTTACAGTTGCATAACAATGTTGTTCCTTCTTTTTTTTTTTTTTTTAAGGTATCTACATCTTGCCGTTATTCATGAGGCCACAGAGGCTGCTATAAAAATGATTAATTTGTCCTATGGTGACCCCTTCCTCAACATACAAAACAACCAGAGACAGGTACATCAAGATTAGTTTTACAAACATGCATATAATAATAATATTACGTCTATATTAGTTCTATTTATGACTATTTAACTAATACTAAACCACTCCACCTCTCATTTCAGACTGCATTGCATTTGGCCGTGGTCACAGGGCAGCCTCTTCTAGTGGAGCAGTTACTGAAAGCCGGCTGTGATGCATCTCTGGTGGATGACCGTGGAAATACGGCCCTCCATATCGCCTGCAGGAAAGGTTCTCTGGCCTGCTTCAGCCTCCTAACGCAGGGCTGTCCACAGCAACTTCCAGCCATCCTCCAGACACCAAACTATAACGGTAAGATGGTGTTTTCCATGTGTGTTTGCTTGCGATGATCTTCATTTGGACATTTTTTGATCTGATTTGAATCTCATTTTACTCTCCAGGTCAGAAATGCATACACGTGGTCGCCATCCAAGGCTACCTGTCGCTGTTAGAAAGCCTCATCCAGCTTGGTGCAGACATTAATGCACAGGTAAAAATTAAATTTTCTTTTTCTTGTTTTTTTAATGCATCTGTTTGTATCTTAGCTGTATTGTGAAACCAAATGGCTAAAAATACTTGTATTTGTCTTTAGGAGCAGTGTAATGGACGTACTGCTCTCCACTTAGCAGTCGACCTCCAGAACTTTGAGCTGGTTAAACTTCTAATCACCAAAGGCGCTGATGTTCACAGCTTCACGTACGGCGGTCACATGCCTTATCACCTGACCTATGGCCGGGCCAACACAGACATCCAAAAAGTCCTGTATGAGCTCACGGCGCCACACCTAAGGGAACTTCCAGACAGTGAGTCAGAAGATAGCGACGAGGATTATGAAGACCAATGTATATCTGATGATGAAGATGTAAGCATTCCTTTTCTGGTGTTCATTTGATTCTTTTCAAATAATAAGCACGTTTATGTAGTCCTAATGTCTTGTTTTCTTGTTTCACAGATCTATGATGATATTAAAGTGATGGGGCAAGTGTAGAGGGACTTCTGGTGAATGGAGAAAGAGATTGATTTTCTCACTCATGGTGTCCTGGAACAAGTCCGCAGTGGAGCTCGCGGGGTCTCAGGTGGCTCACGGCTCATTGGCGGCACAAGTACAAGACAGATGTAAAAGGAGGCCCGGAAACGAAGGGTGTATTAGAGCAACACTGGAGAGAGGCCGACTAAAGCGCGCCATCGGCTCTCGATGATGGACTGTACTGTCAGCTGAAATTAACAGCTGTGTTTCTGTTGTACTGTGATGTTATATTGTTCATATAGACAGATTTATTTTTATATTAACATGTACATGTGTATATATAAAAGATTGAAACTTTTGTTTTGTTTTGTGGAAAGATGTAATATTTTAAATTAAAACCCTCAACTTGACTTTGTGTCCTTCCTTGGAAATGCATGAGAACAGTTCTACAAGAGAAATGAGGAAGTTAAATATCCTTTTATGTCACTGAGGAGAAGTGTTTGTGACTGCAGAACTTGTACACTGTTTTCCGTCAGCTGAGTTCACTGGAATTTCCTGAGCAGGAAGGGCCATTCAGATTAAACTGGCAATGCTGAAAGTTCCCCGACTCCCTGAATTCCCAAAATAAGGAACGTTGTGGAATTGCACACTGCTGCTTTATGAAGAATTTATCAGGATGGTAGATTAGTCGACAGCTTACCCACAGGGAACTTTTTGAGATTACATTCCTAGAAAGTGCCCCCAACTTTGATGTTCTTGGAAAAGGGTGTAGTGTCCATTTAGCATGTTATTTGAACATTGCCTACAAAATTTCCACATCCTATATTTCTAGTCTGCAATTTAAAATCACATTTAAACCAACAAAGTGAAGTGAAACTCCTTGAAAATGTCCTCAAACTTTCAGATTCACAAGTCATGCAGTTCAACTCACTGTCACACTTTGCTTTCGTCTTGCTCTTTACAGTAAAGGAGAGTCAAGAAGTGTATGTGGTTTTCTTGATTTGAATACAAACCTGAGATTTCTAAAGGGAATCCACCTTCATCTTAACCCTGCTTATTTCCAAACTTGAACCCGGACTGCACGCCTTTTTGATTTTGAGATACCATTGTGCGTCTTCAGTCCCTGAGACAACTCTTGAAATGTTCCATGCAAATGATGTAGTCATAGCGCTCGCTTTCTGAGCCCTGAGGAGTCCGGTTAGGACACGTAGGGCCCTTGACAGCTCCTGTAACTGCAGGAGAATACTCATATGATTCAGCCAGATCCGAGAAATGACAGCAGGCCGGCAATCCGGAAAATCCGACTTTTTTTTTTTGCTGTGTCTCTATGAACTACACTACACTAAGCACTACAGCTATGCAAATGCTATGTCTGGAGGGGATTCTTAAGTGAGAGTTTAGGAAATGCTATTTAAATCTTTAAGAGAGTGTGAGAAAAGCAGACAAACGCTTCCCATAAATGAAGGAGACTGTGAGACCCTTCCTGGTGATTGAAAAGATAAATTACTGATATTTTATTGGCGCCAAATGAAATGTATTGTAAAAAGCAGGAAACTGAATCAGGCAGCAACACATTACCTCATAGAAGTTGACAATCTGCAAAATAATATGGTGACTCATGAGTTCAAGTTTAATTTAAATTTAACTTAAATGTTAAAATGTAATTTAAAAGTTTTTAAAGGGCTTTTAAAGAGATATATACACACACAAACACACACACACACAGACACACACACACACACATACTTAAAAGTTAAGATATTGAAAAAAAATGAAAGACTGTTTGTTAATAAAGAATGGTAATAGTCAAATAAAAAATAATTATTAAGAATAAACTAATATTGAAGATCCAACACTTTCTTATAATGCAATTTGTAAATGAAAAAACCCAAGTATTAAATGTACACAAAAATACCAGAGAGAAGCATTTTAAATCTAACTTGCTTAAAAAAAGAAAGAATTAAACACTGTTTTCCAAAACATTTTTTTTATTGTACTGTTGCAAGAAAAAGCTACATAAACAGCAAAAAACATCAGTTGACCTGAATACTGATGACATGATTGTAATTCTCAGACTTTTTTTGTCACATGGTAAGACTTGTGCAGATCTTCTCAATCCCGTTCAGTAAGGGCCATGAGGTGGGTGTCAATCTCTGACTCTGACAAAATTCTGAAAAACAAGAGAAATATACATAAATGAACATCAGAAATGTACTCAATCATTTTACACAACAAATGACAACAAAAAGTTACATGACCAAGTGGTTTGGAACGCATAGACTACTGTTGAAAAGTTTGGGGTCGGTAAGATTTTTGTATGTTTTTGAGGGAAGTATCTTATGATTACCAAGGCTGCATTTTAAAATTGTATTTATTTCTGTGATGACAAAGCTGAATTTTCAGCATCATTACTCCAGTCTTCAGTGTCACACGATCCTTCAGAAATCATTTCAATATGCTGATTTGGTGCTTATAAAACATTTATTATTATCAGTGTTGAAAACAGTTGTGCTGCTTAATATTTTTTCTGAAACAATTTTCAGTCAGTCAATCAGTCAGGATTGATTCTTTGATGAATAAAAAGATTAAAAGAACAGCATTTATTTAAAATGCTAATCTTTTACAACATTATAAATACCTTTACTGTCACTTATGATCAATTTAATTTGCCCTTGCTTATAAATTTCCAAATAACAAATTCTTACTGACCCCAAAAGTTTAACCTGTACTGCATGTAGATAGTATGAAAGTGCCAGCCTAGTAGTACTAGTAACTGCGAGTGCCTAGTGGGGATTTTTTATTTATTTATACAGAATGGTTTGGTGGTTGACATACAGCAGGACATATGTAAATACTATGTAATGATATGTAAATATTACATCCTGTTCTATTTGAAATGTACAAACACACCTGAACTTGGGCTCCTCTGTAGTAATAACCCCGATCTCCAGCTCTGAAGGCTTGAAGTCGATGGCCAGAACGGTAGACAGGCAACTTATTGCAGTCTGTGTGGATGAAAAGTGCACAAAAGAACTCAATGTAGGAGGATACAACCACAACTAAGGGTATTAATTCCATTTGGGGGGAATGTATCATACCTCTACTGTTTGGCCAAAGGTCCAATCCAACTTCTTCTTCACTTTTTTCTCCAGGAAGCTGGTGGCTTCTGTTTGTTTCACGCCTGCAGCAGTGGCCTTGAAGCCGCAGTAGTAACCTGCAGGATCGCATTTATAGACCTGCGGCCCCAGCTCCTCATCCACGCCAACAACAATCATACCTGACAGATTAGAACAATGCACAATATTGACAAGCATGCCTTTACATTGATGCCACATACACATATAACAATAACTTTCCTTAATATGGAATTCTGATATGTACAGAATGATCTACTACTATGTCTTTTCTTATTAGTTATGCAGTATTATAATGTGTGCATAAGTTTTGCATGCCTAAAATACATGAATTTCATACTAAATGTCCCAAAATGTTACATATGCAACCGGAGAACACAATGTAATGTTTTAGACTTGTATTAGATATGAACTACTTCTAGCCTTAAGAAACACATCTTATTATCAATGCTGAAAACAGTTGTGCTGCCTTATATTTTTGTGGAAACCATGTTATCTTTTTTCTTTTTTTAGAATTCATTGATGAATAGAAAGATCAAAGAACATTTATTTGAAAGAAATCTTTTGTAATAGTCTTAATGTCTTTACGGTCACTTTTCATCAATTTAATGCACCCTTGCTAAATGAAATGACTAATTTCTTTTTTAAAAATCTTACTGACCTCAAACATTTGAACGGTAGTTTATGTATAGTCTAAAAGCACTAGCCTAGTACTGCTAACTGGTGGTACCAAGTGGGATTTTTTACCGTTTACTGAGTATGGTTTGGTGGTTGACATACAGGACATATGTAAATAAATATATGTAAATGCTATGTAATTATATGCAAATGTTATATCACACAGTGCAATGCGTTAGACTTAATATTAGATACTATCTATTTATAGGCTCATTATTTCATTGGGCTATTAAAAGTTTAGGTGTTTGGAAGATTAAAAATAGATTTCATTTTCTGCATAACATGTCTGATATAATTGAGACTGAACTACTGTCAATGTAGCTGGAATACAAAGGACTAACATGTTAAACTGTAATACTGTACTGTACGCAATGTTGTGGATCAAAATAAAAGTAAAAAAAAAAAAAAAGTTTAGGTGTTTTACACACATATTGGATTAAAAACCAGAAATGTATATTTGAGATGATAACGGTGCATCTCTTGCTGCGAGGTCACATGATAACATTTTAACAATACTACACTTTAAATACTGTTGCATACAACAGATTGTTTCACAATCTACAATATATACAGTACTGCATAGTATGTAGTTGATGAATTGAATCAGCTGACTTGAGCTGAATATTTACATTTTATGAATTTTTCAAAATTGACTATTGAATGAATCTGAATCAACATTGAACTAAATTGAGCTGAAAAATTATTGTCGTCTGAAGAGCTGAATCAAATTAATTCAACTTTGCAACAAACATTTACTTAACTAAAGTGAATTAACAGTGAACTAACTTCAAACTGAATATTAATACTACTTGTAGAACTGCTTATGAAATAAATTCAGTTCAGCTATAATTTATTAACTTTGCAACCTTGAAACTGCTAGCAAACTAAAATGAATCAACACTGAACTATATTGAGCTGAAAAAATGACATTGTCTTCTGTAGAGCTGGTTTTTAGCTGAATCAAATTGATTCATAATTGATGAACTTTGGAACATAAACAGTCATTGAACTGAACTGAATCAACATTGACTCGCTGAATATTGATACTGCTTATAGCTAAATTGATTTTTTTTTTTCATAATTGATGAACTCTGCCACCTTGACACTGTTATTTACCAAAACTGAGCTGAATTACAACACTATTATCTTCTGTATAGCTGCTTTGAGCTGAAATTGAATTCATTCAATAATTGATGCATTTTGCAAGTTATTTTCCTGTTTATTTCTGTGTAGCTGTATAGTGCATACACCTCTATACAAATAAATGTGACTTGATTCCATTCATACCGTCCTGAATCAGACCGTATACTTACAGCAGCCCAGTGGCCTCATCTCTGCGTTCTGTGTGTACACCTGTGAGATGTCTGCAATGCGCTTGCACAGCATGTCTACTGGGATCTCATAGCCATATTTATACTTCCAGTTAGCAGCTTCGTATCGCGCCCTCTGCACCTGCGACCTGCTGTCAGCTTCACAGAGAAACATAATACATCACATGTGGTGTAAAATAATACATAGTTTTACATTTCACCATACAAAAGAGCCGAAGGAGATATTCTAAAATTCACTTAAGCTGGACAATTGCTGAGATAAGTTTACCTGTCATGCCAGACATCACACAGCCAATGTTTTCTGTTATTCTGAATAAATGAGTGACAGTGGACTCATCGAGAAGCTTATCCTGGGTGATTAAAAGAGGAAAACTGAATAAGAGCATGCACAAATATTGCTCATACACCTGCCATCGAGTCACCGAAACATTTTTTGCATAGTTAATATGGAACAGGTTGCCGGTAAGTTGAAATCCAATTGAGTTTATATTAAACAGTAAAAGCAAACTTACTGGAACTTTCTTTTGAGTAATAACAACTGCACAGTCTTTCCCTCTAACAGCTACTGATGTAAGACCTCCCTGATTAATGGCCTTGAATGCATATTCTGTGGAAAATAAAATGAACATGTTAACTATGATCATAAATTGTTCAAAAAATGCAAAAATTGTAAGCCACTCAATTTTAACAACCAAGTGTTTCATTATTTTATTATTGGTATTTTATTAATATACAAGAGAATATGTAACCATATACATACAATATTTTACAAATATGTTATGCTATTTTTTATTACTTTTTAAAAATATATATAAATATACGTATATGTGCAATACAGACTATAAGGGTGAAAATAATTCATAAAATGTAGTGACTTGTAAAAGACAGAACCAATGAGCTGCTCAAGTCAAACGTGAAAAAAATGAATAAATCTCTGCATGCATAATATTCATACTTATAAACATGAAACCGAAAGTGCTTTTATCAATATTGTTATAAACAATGAATTCAGATGGATCTGTCATGTAACCTAAAACTGAAAAATACATACGAGAACAAATTAATGTGACAAAACGCTAATTAATTCTAGCAAAATATTCCGCTCATGCTTTTTTGCATCTGTTTTAATCAAATTAATGTTTAATGCTGCCATAAACACATTAGTCTGAGCAAGAAAAAAGTGCAGAATGATCCTGGTGCAAAATGACTGGGCATTTATTCTTTCGATTTAATAAAGACACACTTTCATCGATACGCACCGACTTGATAGAGTCTCCCCTCAGGAGAAAAGATGGTGATATGTCGATCAAACCCCGCGCTCGAGCCTCGGGACATAATGCGAGAGATTTACTGTTTAATATTGACGTTTGTAAACAGATCTATCCACACAGCTCTGCTGTGCACCGGAAATGATAACACTGGGTGTTTTACAACATATCCGGGTGAGATGTCATGACGCGTCGCACTCAAATGGTTAAAGGGACCCGTGTGTGAGAAGCACGATAAAAAGCACTTCTATTTAAGAACAGTTTTATTTGGGATATAGTTTATGTTTGTATAATACGAACCTTCTGCAAAGAGTACACTATTTACAAAAAGCTGTTCATTACATTGTTTTAGTGTATAGTGTACTAATGTATTGTGTAATAGTATACTGTATAACACAATGCATATATTTCATTTTATAGGTAATGAATTCTTATTCTAATTATTCACATTGAGCATTAGTGTTAATTAACTGAATAAATTGAATTATTTGACGCATATGATTTTTATGGTAAGGTAAAAATGTCTAAACCCAAATGGTGCCCCTTAATGAAGTAGTTAATTTCTGTCATGAGTTTATTTTCATAAGGGAGTGTAAACTTCTAAATGCAGAATTGGTTTAGTCAGTCTTTGAAATATTATGCAAAACAAACATTTGTTGTATGATCTTTGGTCCAAGGAGATTTCCAAATTTGTGCTGCTAACTAGCAATAATTAATGCAAACACTTTACATAATGGCAATGTCTTTTATGAGTGTTTTCAGGAGTGCTGATGTGGGCAAGGTAGACAGGTATTTCGGAATTCAAGTGCTGTACATATTTTGATGTTTCCACAACTAGAATAAGTAAAGAGCACCAAGTACATGTTCAGTAATCCTAAAAAAATAACACTGCCAAACTTACATGTTAAAAAACAACAATTTACTTACACATAGTAAGAAATGGTTATAAAAATTGAAACAGAAGTTTTTTTTTTTTTTTATTGCTTGAAGAACATAAATACCAAATAAATAACAGTAAGAAAAATCTTAATACAATTCAAAGAAGTCCAAATAGCAGCATGACAAAAAATACATGGATAAACAAAATAAACATAACAGGAAAAGTAAGAAAGAAAAACAAATAAATACAGGGGAAAAAAAAGAAAAGAAAAAAAAAACCTACAATGCAGGGGGCTTAATCATCAAAAAATACCTTCAAAAGATTACATATTTTAAGGGCTTTTTTATGACACATGAGCTTTAAAGGGGTCATATGATGCTACTAAAAAGAACAGTATTTGGTGTAATGAAATGTGTTTATGCGGTTTAAGGTTCAAAAAACACATTATTTTCCACATACTGTACATTATTGTTTCTCCTCTATGCCCCGCCTTTCTGAAACGCGTCGATTTTTACAAAGCTCATCGGTCTGAGAAAGCGAAGTGTGCTGTGATTGGCCTGCTATCGCGTAAACATAAAGCCATGTCTGCATTTGTGATCGGAGAAATGACAAACAACAAGCCCTATTCTACACTGCCCAAAAAACTCGCTTTAAATATATAAAATATAAAAATGACATACTTACAGTCTGTGAGTCAGAACAGCTTTTTTAGAGAATTTGCATAAATAAAACAAATGTTCCAATGACTCTATACCAAATACATGTTTCAGGGTGTCCACGGGTCCTTAAACAGTCTTAAATAACGTTTTCCTAATAAAAGGCCTTAAAAAAGTCTTAAAATGTCTTAAATTCAGATTCGATGGGTCTTTTTTGGTCACATTACCGCTAAAATATCTTACGTCTGACGGACCTAATGACTGTTTACAATCATTGGACAGACCAAAGATATTTTTTCTCCCCCGCGGTAGTCATTGCATCATCAGAGAGAATCGCAGTAGCAGAATACAGGTCGGACTACCTTATAATGTTCTCAATAATATCAGTAATAATATAGGTCGAGCTACAGCTGATCAGCCTTCTAGGTAGTTTAAAATGTTTTTTTTTTCCGACA
>NW_015542408.1:1983005-1989624 GCF_001515605.1 Sinocyclocheilus anshuiensis | reverse complement strand
CAGATATCAGTATTCAATGTTTTATGTTTAATATCTCAAAACATTATTTATGCATTTGTAAAAATAGGCCTTTGTAAGGGTAAATAAAAATATGCAGATTTAAGTTGATAGAACATTGATGAAAATATTCCTTCAGAATAAATTGTTTGCACCACCAAAAATCTTGGTGATGCAGTGCTTTTGTGGGGATATTTTGAATGGAATATTGTCTTCTGATATGAAAAGTTCACTGTGTATCTTAGTAATAAATATAATTTATTACAGTGATGATATTTTTTCTTTTTACGTTAAACATTAAATATCCTCCTGACTACCCAGCTATGGAGTTTTGTCCACTGTAGAGGACTTAGTTTATTCATAACATGATATAGTTAAGTAACATACCATGACAAGTGAGCTATTTTGCTGAATATTCTCACGACGCAAAAAGCATGCAAAATACCTACAGAGTGCACGCATTACGTGAAGTCTAGAGCGCCCAAATGAATAGAGAAAAAATGATATATCAATATTCCTATTAAATATTATTGTGAAAATCTTGCTAATTATTATTCCCATCATTGCACTTATTTGTTCATTCTATGTTGCCCCAAAAACACATTAATATGCAAATTAGATACAGTTTATAGATATATTGTATATAATGGAAAAACTCGTTTATGGACATTTTACACACATTTTGCATTTAAAAAATGTTTTTTAAAAATATCTTTCATAACATAGGTGAGAATCATCTTTATATAAAGTTTGGTATAAAAAATGAAAATTGATTTCTGATTAAAACAAAAATCCAACTGTTTTTGCCTTTTCATGTCTTTAAAAAATGACATGACAAAATACTAAATTCACAAAACTGTTTTTTCCTGGTAGTCAGGAGGATATATGCATGTAATATAATGTGTACTTCCATTACAGGTTAGGTCTTAGGTAAAGGAAACACAATTGGACATTTTGCAAAGCATTATTTATTTGATATTTCTCAGCAAGCACACTAGTAGTAACTACAGCCTCAATGGTCTTGAGTGAGGCAGAGCCATTTCTGAGGAACTTCATATGTGGCTCTATCTCCTCTATTCTCATCATAAGGAATGTGCCAGGAGCTGCCAGACATCTGAGCGATGGTGTCATAAGCCGAGATCCTCTGAAAAACACAGAGCAAAGCCAACAGTCATCATAATAATCTTGATTATATAAGATCTCTCCATTCATAGGTTTATTTTTTTTAAGAAATTGAGTCCCGATGTCCTCTACCAAGGACGTAGCATAACTTATAAATGAAATATCTTTTTTTTTTTACTTTTTTCTTATGCTCTAAACAATGTAATGACATGACAAAATACTAAATTCACAAAACTGTTTTTTCCTGGTAGTCAGGAGGATATATGCATGTAATATAATGTGTACTTCCATTACAGGTTAGGTCTTACATTTCATATAAGGTGGTATTAAAAAGGTCTTAAATTTAACTTGTTCATGTCTGTAGAAACCCTGTGGTTTATTACTATTTTATAATTTGCCACCACCTGACAGTTATGAAAAACACCTAAAAAAACACAGTGCAAATTGTCAGTTAACATCTACCTTTATAATATAGTGGAACCTTTCCTTAATGTGTACCATTAACTAGAAACCTACCGTACATGGTTAACCTATGCTAGTGAAAAAAAGCATTTATGCAACTGGACTTTAGCCTTATAGTTAAAGATATAGCCCTTGTGGCTTAAAAATATGGGCCTCTGAGGATTTTTTTTAATTTTTTTTACATGATGTTATACAAGAAGCAGTCAATATTACATTCTACAACTGTTCCTGTTATAAAATAATATAAAAGTAGATGTGCAATAAAATAAACAGAAATGGAAAATTTATATAGCAGATTTTACAGAAGAAAAGTCTTATTAATATTAATATAATAAGAAATAATCTTGATTATATAAGATCTCTCCATTCATAAACCTACCTGAAATCGAACTCTTTTTCCTGGGACGTAATGACTGATCACCAGTTGATGGCCACGTTGCCACTTGAAGAAGAGGCGTCTGGTTGCGCTGTCTGACAAACAGGCTTTGTGATCTCTCATCAGATCACGACTAAGAAAGTTACAGTGAAGGCCAGAGTGCAAAGCAGCATACAGCAGAAACGGGTCATCCTCAGATCTGTGGCAGCCATCCAAGAAAATCAGTGCACTTTATCAAAAATACCTTTCATACTTGGTGAATGAAATCATTATGGGTTTATATTGACTTGCGCAGAGAAGGGAAGGGATCGGTACATGCGTCACTAACACATTACAAAACTGTTACAAAACATAGTGAGGTCTTATGTATACACACACACACGCACACACACACACACACAACTGCTCAAATGTTAGGATTTTTGAATGTTTCTGAAATAAGCCTCTTATGCTCACCAAGATACAATAAAAATACAGTAATCAAAATACAGTAAAAGCATTAATGTGAAATATTACAATTTATAAGAATTGTTTTCTGTTTGAAGATATTTTAGTTGTAATTCATTTTATTTATTTTAATTTATTCCTGTCTCACATGATTCTTCAGAAATCATTCTAATATGCTGAATATGCTGAATTGGTAAAATGCAGCCTACGTAGGCAGCTCACTAGGTTTTGGAACAGCGTGTGCGGTATGTGATTGAGGAAAGTGGGGTCATACTAACATGTTCTCGGTGAAGAAGCAGTGTGCTTTCTGCTTGATCTTGCTCATGTTTTGTCTGTCCCAGTTCCGGGAAGGTTGTAGCATGTGCTTTCTGCCAAGGACCAGGATGTTCAGACCCTGCTGTTGCAGCTCCGACACGACTGCCAGCAACTGCGGAGATAATTCACACTCTCAGTGACCTTTTACCATTTCTATTTAGATATTAGACATGAATGAGGTCATTCGTGATTTATTTTAATGAATGAGAGACCTCAGTTCATTCAGATTGTTCTCAATGAAATGAGCTGCAACTCATGACTTTTTTGGAGGAATTTCCCTTGGCATTACAGATGAATTTGGGACCTTTAGCAGGTCAGCTTTAGGGAAATTATTCTTGCTCACATTGTTTTAACCTACTTCTGTACCACCCACTCACACACACACCAAGAGGGGGAGTTTCCTGATTACACAGGAAGTTGTTTTTCCAATACCCCCATACAAAGTGCAGACAGTAAAGGTTACAACCGTGTGCTAAAAATATCCAAGGTTCTTTGTATGTAGATGTTCAGATTTAACACCGTGTATTTGCATGAACTATTGATAAGACAGGCCTAATTATTTGTAATATAGTGTGTATGTATTTGTTTTTCTTACTCTTACTTCCAGCAGTTACACAATTCTATTGTAACTAGCACCAGGAAGTTATGACTAATTAACATTTCATTTTTAGATGGATTTTTTTTATTTTTTTTTTTATATTGACAATATGTAAATGAGTAGACAAGCTAGAACAGTAGTGCATAATACTAATAAGTACATTTTAAGTCATTCTATTTTTTAATATTACGTATTCAATTAAATAATATAAAATTATTAAAATAAAAAATAAAGTAATATAATACAATAATATTCTTTAAAGATAAATTTTCCAGCAAAACATTTTTCCAAAAAATAACATTCACGCATTCAATGCAATTATTGTGAAAAGTTAGATCTGAAAAATAGAGTTAAACTATATATATATTTTATTTGTAATAACAGTATATATACATGCACATACAAAAAAAAAAATCATTTTAAAAAGAAATGCTATATATACTGTATATATGTGTGTGGGTACACACATATGCATGCATTGCATAAACCAGCTGCATTGTATTAACTTTCTAAATATATTCCTCACTACAATTTAGATTACTGAAATGTCATCTACAGTTTGAATATGCAAAGTGAGTCCCAATGAATTCCAGTTTATCTTGTATCCTTCATTTTGCTATTTCAGACATGAGGAAGTGCTAAATGTGGAATTGCAGGTGTGATTATTTTCTGCTAATTCATGATAAGGAAGTGGACGGTGAGCCACAGATGGGCTGGTTCACTCTGGAAAGCACCGTACACACCGTATACCGTAGCACCCTGTTTTACAATCCACCCTTAACCTCTGCCTATAGTCACCTTTGCTTTAGAATTTCTAGATATTGAGATGCACTTCCATCCAGCATGTTAGTCTTGTAAATTTACAATCACTTTCTTGCAAACAGTCTGGTTACTTAGCCTGTAAACAAATCATATAGGCCTACTTTGGCCACAAATTCACTTCATTTTCTCACCCTGCTCAGACTGTGTGCAGACAAAACCGGTTAATTACTAGCATGTCAATGAACGCGCCAGTTAGCAAGGAAGTGGGGTAAATGTTACCACCAAAAATAAACTTGACCACAAAAGGCACATGTCTGACTTAAAATACAGGGTTAGTCATAACAAAATGAATGTAAAATCCCCTGCCTCCATGTACAATTGCTATGGGGAGCGTCTGTGTTAATAATGTGTGACTGTGTGACGTTCAGATGGAAACTATGGATGAGTGAGCAGAAAGCAAAAGGATCTGGTCGAAGGTCAAGGGAGTTTCAGAATTTGTAGCTTGATGTCAAGTGAACAATTAAGTGTTATATCTGTTGAAGCAAGACACTACAGGAATAAAACAAAACAAAAATGTAATGCACTGGTCTATTTTTTGATTTTGGGCTATTTCGCTTCCATTATTTGTCCTCTTTGAGTCTAGTGGAAAGAAAATATGTTAAATACACATTTAAGTGTTAATTTTATTACACTTTTATTACAATTACAATACATTGTGTTTAAAGGCTGTTTTCTTTAAATGAGTTTCTTCTCATGCACCAAGCCAGAAATCTCCACTTCTGTAGCACTTATTTACAGCAAACTTTTATTCCTATCAACAGTATATTCTGAAGGATTTTACAGAGGAAATTGTTCATGTGTCATGATTTATAATATACATTTTAATTCTTAAAAACATGGTGATTTTTTTTTCTAGCTGTTGACAGTGTTTGCTGTCTATTGAAGCCCCTGAATAAAAAATAAAAAAGTAATTGCAAGTTATCTCACAATTCAGACTTTTTTCTCAGAATTGCATAATACAAACTCGCAATTCTAACTTTTTTTCTCAGAATTGAGCGATATAAACTCGCAATTGTGTGTTATAAAGTCAGAATTGCGAGATATAAGCTCTCAATTCTGACTTTTCTCAGAAGTGCGAGTTTATATCTTGCAATTTTGACTTTTTCCCTCAGAATTGCGAGTTTGTATTATGCAAATCTGAGAAAAAAGTCAGAATTGTGAGATGTAAAGTAAACTCCCTATTGCGCAAAAAAAGTTAGAATTGTGAGATAAAACCTTGCAATTACCTTTTTAAATTTTTTATTCACTGTTGGAAACAGGCTTCCATCATTTTCTGATTTACATAATGATAAAAATAGATATCCAAAATCCCCTCTGTAAAAACTACAATATGTCAACAAAATAAAACAAAAAGTTTGAAAAAGTTTCAAGAAGCTTGTAATACAAAGCAACCGTCTCAACCTAACTGGGGAAGTATGGTGATTTATGCTCTTAAAAATTAAGGTTTTTCTAATGGTTCTTTTGGAGAACCTTCGAATTGCATAAAAGGCTCTTTGTAGTCTAAAAAGTTTATTTAGGCTATAAAATGGTAGTTAAAATGTTTACCCTATTTACCTGTGGTATCTTGCCTTAAAGGGATAGTTCATCCTAAAATGAAAACTTTGTCATCATTTACTCACCTGTACGAGTTTCAAAAGAAGATATTTTGAAGAATCTTGGTAACCAAAGAGTTTGTGGTAGCCACTGACTGGATAAAAATACTATGGAAGTCAATGGCTACCGCCAATTTTTTGGTCACCAACAACTTTAAAATATATTATTTTGTGCTCAACAGACAAAAGAAACTCATACAGGTTTGGAACAAGTGGAGGGTGAGTAAATGATGACAGAATTTTTTTATTTTTGGGTGAGCTGTCTCTTTAATGTTGCTTAATGGTCCTAGGCCATTGAAAGTCATTGGTTGTCGGTTAATGGGTGGTTAAAGATTAGATGGGCGGGTGTGGGTACTTATCTAAAAATATTAGCCTATTTGTTGGCAAAAAAAATCCCTTAGGTACTATTATAATGGAGCATAACCAAATGTAAAGTCACTTCTGTCTGGGACTGACACCAACTTGTAGGAGGGAGGATGTGTAACACGTTCTGTGTAACATTACATGGACACTGAACTTTCCCTAATTTTTCATTTGAGTAACTGTGGGTTTCATGGGTTTGGGGGTCTTTCGGGTTGGAAACTATGAGAAATTGGGGCTGTTCCCTAAACCTGTTCTGCTGCATTAAAGGGGTCATATGACATTGCTAAAAAGAACATTATGTTGTGTATTTGGTGTAATGCAATGTGTTTATGCGGTTTAAGGTTAAAAAAACACATTATTTTCCATATAATGTACATTATTGTTTCTCCTCTATGCCCCGCCTTTCTGAAACGCGTCGATTTTTACAAAGCTCATCGGTCTGAAAAAGCGAGGTGTGCTCTGATTGGCCAGCTATCTAGTGCGTTGTGATTGGCCGAATGCCTCAAGCGTGTGACGGAAATGTTA
>NW_015542408.1:1971896-1980584 GCF_001515605.1 Sinocyclocheilus anshuiensis | reverse complement strand
GACTGATCACCAGTTGATGGCCACGTTGCCACTTGAAGAAGAGGCGTCTGGTTGCGCTGTCTGACAAACAGGCTTTGTGATCTCTCATCAGATCACGACTAAGAAAGTTACAGTGAAGGCCAGAGTGCAAAGCAGCATACAGCAGAAACGGGTCATCCTCAGATCTGTGGCAGCCATCCAAGAAAATCAGTGCACTTTATCAAAAATACCTTTCATACTTGGTGAATGAAATCATTATGGGTTTATATTGACTTGCGCAGAGAAGGGAAGGGATCGGTACATGCGTCACTAACACATTACAAAACTGTTACAAAACATAGTGAGGTCTTATGTATACACACACACACGCACACACACACACACACACACACACACACACACACACACACACACACACACACACACACACACACACACACACACACACACACACACACACACACACACACACACACACACACACACACACACACACACACACACACACACACACACACACACACACACACACACACACACACACACACACACACACACACACAACTGCTCAAATGTTAGGATTTTTGAATGTTTCTGAAATAAGCCTCTTATGCTCACCAAGATACAATAAAAATACAGTAATCAAAATACAGTAAAAGCATTAATGTGAAATATTACAATTTATAAGAATTGTTTTCTGTTTGAAGATATTTTAGTTGTAATTCATTTTATTTATTTTAATTTATTCCTGTCTCACATGATTCTTCAGAAATCATTCTAATATGCTGAATATGCTGAATTGGTAAAATGCAGCCTACGTAGGCAGCTCACTAGGTTTTGGAACAGCGTGTGCGGTATGTGATTGAGGAAAGTGGGGTCATACTAACATGTTCTCGGTGAAGAAGCAGTGGGCTTTCTGCTTGATCTTGCTCATGTTTTGTCTGTCCCAGTTCCGGGAAGGTTGTAGCATGTGCTTCCTGCCAAGGACCAGGATGTTCAGACCCTGCTGTTCCAGCTCCGACACGACTGCCAGCAACTGCGGAGATAATTCACACTCTCAGTGACCTTTTACCATTTCTATTTAGATATTAGACATGAATGAGGTCATTCGTGATTTATTTTAATGAATGAGAGACCTCAGTTCATTCAGATTGTTCTCAATGAAATGAGCTGCAACTCATGACTTTTTTGGAGGAATTTCCCTTGGCATTACAGATGAATTTGGGACCTTTAGCAGGTCAGCTTTAGGGAAATTATTCTTGCTCACATTGTTTTAACCTACTTCTGTACCACCCACTCACACACACACCAAGAGGGGGAGTTTCCTGATTACACAGGAAGTTGTTTTTCCAATACCCCCTATACAAAGTGCAGGCAGTAAAGGTTACAACTGCTTGCTAAAAATATCCAAGGGTCTTTGTATGTAGATGTTCAGATTTAACACCGTGTATTTGCATGAACTATTGATAAGACAGGCCTAATTATTTGTAATATAGTGTGTATGTATTTGTTTTTCTTACTCTTACTTCCAGCAGTTACACAATTCTATTGTAACTAGCACCAGGAAGTTATGACTAATTAACATTTCATTTTTAGATGGATTTTTTTTATTTTTTTTTTTATATTGACAATATGTAAATGAGTAGACAAGCTAGAACAGTAGTGCATAATACTAATAAGTACATTTTAAGTCATTCTATTTTTTAATATTACGTATTCAATTAAATAATATAAAATTATTAAAATAAAAAATAAAGTAATATAATACAATAATATTCTTTAAAGATAAATTTTCCAGCAAAACATTTTTCCAAAAAATAACATTCACGCATTCAATGCAATTATTGTGAAAAGTTAGATCTGAAAAATAGAGTTAAACTATATATATATTTTATTTGTAATAACAGTATATATACATGCACATACAAAAAAAAAAATCATTTTAAAAAGAAATGCTATATATACTGTATATATGTGTGTGGGTACACACATATGCATGCATTGCATAAACCAGCTGCATTGTATTAACTTTCTAAATATATTCCTCACTACAATTTAGATTACTGAAATGTCATCTACAGTTTGAATATGCAAAGTGAGTCCCAATGAATTCCAGTTTATCTTGTATCCTTCATTTTGCTATTTCAGACATGAGGAAGTGCTAAATGTGGAATTGCAGGTGTGATTATTTTCTGCTAATTCATGATAAGGAAGTGGACGGTGAGCCACAGATGGGCTGGTTCACTCTGGAAAGCACCGTACACACCGTATACCGTAGCACCCTGTTTTACAATCCACCCTTAACCTCTGCCTATAGTCACCTTTGCTTTAGAATTTCTAGATATTGAGATGCACTTCCATCCAGCATGTTAGTCTTGTAAATTTACAATCACTTTCTTGCAAACAGTCTGGTTACTTAGCCTGTAAACAAATCATATAGGCCTACTTTGGCCACAAATTCACTTCATTTTCTCACCCTGCTCAGACTGTGTGCAGACAAAACCGGTTAATTACTAGCATGTCAATGAACGCGCCAGTTAGCAAGGAAGTGGGGTAAATGTTACCACCAAAAATAAACTTGACCACAAAAGGCACATGTCTGACTTAAAATACAGGGTTAGTCATAACAAAATGAATGTAAAATCCCCTGCCTCCATGTACAATTGCTATGGGGAGCGTCTGTGTTAATAATGTGTGACTGTGTGACGTTCAGATGGAAACTATGGATGAGTGAGCAGAAAGCAAAAGGATCTGGTCGAAGGTCAAGGGAGTTTCAGAATTTGTAGCTTGATGTCAAGTGAACAATTAAGTGTTATATCTGTTGAAGCAAGACACTACAGGAATAAAACAAAACAAAAATGTAATGCACTGGTCTATTTTTTGATTTTGGGCTATTTCGCTTCCATTATTTGTCCTCTTTGAGTCTAGTGGAAAGAAAATATGTTAAATACACATTTAAGTGTTAATTTTATTACACTTTTATTACAATTACAATACATTGTGTTTAAAGGCTGTTTTCTTTAAATGAGTTTCTTCTCATGCACCAAGCCAGAAATCTCCACTTCTGTAGCACTTATTTACAGCAAACTTTTATTCCTATCAACAGTATATTCTGAAGGATTTTACAGAGGAAATTGTTCATGTGTCATGATTTATAATATACATTTTAATTCTTAAAAACATGGTGATTTTTTTTTCTAGCTGTTGACAGTGTTTGCTGTCTATTGAAGCCCCTGAATAAAAAATAAAAAAGTAATTGCAAGTTATCTCACAATTCAGACTTTTTTCTCAGAATTGCATAATACAAACTCGCAATTCTAACTTTTTTTCTCAGAATTGAGCGATATAAACTCGCAATTGTGTGTTATAAAGTCAGAATTGCGAGATATAAGCTCTCAATTCTGACTTTTCTCAGAAGTGCGAGTTTATATCTTGCAATTTTGACTTTTTCCCTCAGAATTGCGAGTTTGTATTATGCAAATCTGAGAAAAAAGTCAGAATTGTGAGATGTAAAGTAAACTCCCTATTGCGCAAAAAAAGTTAGAATTGTGAGATAAAACCTTGCAATTACCTTTTTAAATTTTTTATTCACTGTTGGAAACAGGCTTCCATCATTTTCTGATTTACATAATGATAAAAATAGATATCCAAAATCCCCTCTGTAAAAACTACAATATGTCAACAAAATAAAACAAAAAGTTTGAAAAAGTTTCAAGAAGCTTGTAATACAAAGCAACCGTCTCAACCTAACTGGGGAAGTATGGTGATTTATGCTCTTAAAAATTAAGGTTTTTCTAATGGTTCTTTTGGAGAACCTTCGAATTGCATAAAAGGCTCTTTGTAGTCTAAAAAGTTTATTTAGGCTATAAAATGGTAGTTAAAATGTTTACCCTATTTACCTGTGGTATCTTGCCTTAAAGGGATAGTTCATCCTAAAATGAAAACTTTGTCATCATTTACTCACCTGTACGAGTTTCAAAAGAAGATATTTTGAAGAATCTTGGTAACCAAAGAGTTTGTGGTAGCCACTGACTGGATAAAAATACTATGGAAGTCAATGGCTACCGCCAATTTTTTGGTCACCAACAACTTTAAAATATATTATTTTGTGCTCAACAGACAAAAGAAACTCATACAGGTTTGGAACAAGTGGAGGGTGAGTAAATGATGACAGAATTTTTTTATTTTTGGGTGAGCTGTCTCTTTAATGTTGCTTAATGGTCCTAGGCCATTGAAAGTCATTGGTTGTCGGTTAATGGGTGGTTAAAGATTAGATGGGCGGGTGTGGGTACTTATCTAAAAATATTAGCCTATTTGTTGGCAAAAAAAATCCCTTAGGTACTATTATAATGGAGCATAACCAAATGTAAAGTCACTTCTGTCTGGGACTGACACCAACTTGTAGGAGGGAGGATGTGTAACACGTTCTGTGTAACATTACATGGACACTGAACTTTCCCTAATTTTTCATTTGAGTAACTGTGGGTTTCATGGGTTTGGGGGTCTTTCGGGTTGGAAACTATGAGAAATTGGGGCTGTTCCCTAAACCTGTTCTGCTGCATTAAAGGGGTCATATGTGAACTGGTTCGACCAGTTCACTAAGAAGATCCGGTTAAATAGAACAATTCATTTGCGATCCGGACATCACTAGATGAGACAAAACCAATAAAACCCATTACAAACGAGGCATTTGTTGCATCCAGTGGGGACATAATTACTGATTATAATGACGTATACTGAATTGGAAGGCCAAACAAAGTAGTTTCGCTTTCACAATGAAACACAGCGAGAATAAAAGTTACGCCTTCTTTCTTCGCTTGAACATTTTAGGACATTTAGAACGAGCCGTTTTAGGTAGGCGTGGTTGACTCTTAACTTTTATAACGAATATCTCTTTGGATTTGAGACTTTAGTCTTTGCAACTTTACAGATCTTCTTTATGCACCAAGAGCTTGTAACACTCCAAAGAGAAAGGAAAAATTGAAATCGCATCATATGACCTCTTTAAATGTAGCCATGCTTAGCATTGCCCCCTGGTGGAACCTCTGCCACTCACATCAGTTTTTATGTGCTTTTTTTTTTTAGAATGCCGACTAGTTGAACACTATAGCATGTGTGCAATTTTTCCAGCTTTAAAGCTTTAAATCAGAGTAGGTTGACTGTCTAGCCAAATAAGTGATTTAAAAGGTCACAGACAAACCAGCCCTATCTTGGAATGTCAAAGCAGTGAAGTTACCATCACTTACCGTCTCAGAGTGGGTGGCTTTGGGTGTTGTGTTAGCCACATTAAGACCGTCAATGACAATATCAAAGGAAGGTCTCTGCTTCACGAAACTCTTAAAGCTTTTAAGCTCCTGTACAGAACACAAACAAGCGTGTTATTCTCAAAAGGTGATACAGTTCATATATTGTCAAATGGGTGCTATATATTGGGTGTAGACAATATGCATTGCAAAAAAAATTTACATTTTGCAATGTAGATATATAGTCAAACATTGCAGTATTTCCAAGGTGTTCTGATGCTAAAACTAGTCAGAGTTTGAAACTCCATGCAAAAAAACAAAAGGCAGCGAAGACGTAACATCATGCACTCTAGTAACCGTCCTTCAGTTTTTTCAACTAAAGGAACAGACGGTTGCCTGGATGTATGGGGTCTTCTATGTATATTTCCTCACTTTGGTGTTGTGCAGCACATTGCACAAGAGAAAAGCAACCAGTGTTGCACAAGACAGGAAGGACAGCTGAAAACATTACAGTTAGTTCTTAGAATGGACAGAATTAATATCAAACCAGTGTTGTTATTGTTAACTACAACTATTAAAAACATTAAAATATCTGAAATAAAACGTAAATATTAGATGACAAACTTACACTTAAATGGAAATTAGAAATGCTGCGTGGACAACTAACTAAAATAAAATGTTTTAAGCACATTCAATAACATTTAAACAAGTAAATTTAAGTTGAAGTACTAAAATTACATCTAAATTTAAAAATGAATAAAATATTAAATTAAATCTAAATATTTTTAAAAACTAATAAAAAATAAAAAGCACAAAAAGTGCAAAAAAAATATAAGAATAAAAGTTTATTCAAAATATTAATAAATGTCATAATAGTATATAAAAAATATATTAAAATGCTATCAAAGCAAGCAAAGGAGGATTACATACATTAAATTAGGATTTTAGCTTTCTGTAACAGCTGAGAAAACAATCATTATTTTTGCATTTCCATTCGGTGATGCTAGTGCACAGAAATTACACATTTCACCTTTAAACAAGATTATTGTTTCTGAAAAATCACGAGGTCCGGCGGGTGACATTTATAGCAAACAGATGTCACTGTAAGTGATCCTGCCTGAAACTCATGAAACTCTACATATCAGATTAAGTGAAGAGCTGAGATATGTGCAGACATGAATGTACAGGAAGTATAAGAGCAAAACATGCAACCGAGAGATAAAGCAGTGTGTTCACAGATTGTCTGACAAGTACTGGCCAAGAACTGAACATACTACGTTCTTTCTGTCAGAGCATTGTACAAAAACAACTTTTGTTGAACTGAATTGAATTCATCCCAGGACAGTTAAAAAATGTTTGACTTTTCCTATCTGTCTGAAGGGATATTTAAGCATTTGTTACCGGCATACAATAGAGCTTCAAACAGAACTTGACCACACCTGGCTCACCTTCAAAAGCGTGATCAGGTTGTGTTTAGCTGAATAACACAAGAGCATATGCAGGGCGCCTTGAATAGCAGGGCCAAAAAAAGCTAGAACTTCCTCCTTCTTTGTTGTTGTTTAAGAAGAGGTTGAAATACCTCCCGAATTGTCCTTGGCACAACATGTAAACAAAACAAGGGAATTTCCAGCTGGATTGGGGCCAGGTCACTCCCTCACCTGTCTGTCCTCGAGCCTCAGAGCAGCCAACGGCTTTTGATTTATTAACTTTAGCTTCATAGCAAAGTGTGATAGCTAAGTCATGCACACTCATGCCTTGAATATACATTTACCCTGATGAAATATTACATAAGTAAAAGTACTAGCCAGACATTAATTTAGTCCAAAAAAAGATTTGTGGATGCAGACATATAATCCACAATTAAGCAAGCAATAATCACAATTAAGCAAGCAATAATGTTAATAATGTTGCATATTAATTACAATATTTAACTCTGTATCAGCTGAGTGAATTTAAGTGAATTCTTAACTCAAGATTGGCTCTGATAGAATCATTGAATCGATCGGTTGGCAACTTACTGAAACAAAATAAGTTGAAGTACTAAAATTACTAAAATAAATGATAATATAAAGATAAATTAAACCTAAAAATAAATTAAACCTAAAGTAGACTAATAAAAATGACAAAAGCACATAACAATATTGCTAAAACTTAAAGTCAAATTAAAATTAAAACTGAAAATATAAAAATAATTCAAAAATATTTATGAATTGAATTTTTATAAATATTTATGATTTTCAAAATGATTGCTAGTAGATTTCACAAATAATTACAAAGAAATGGCAAGTAACCCTGAATTAAACATCAAATTGTGAGGTAAAAAGACTGAAATAACTAGGGCTGGGTATTGGCAAGAATCTGGCGATATGATACGTATCAAGATACAGGGGTTACGATACGATATTTTGCGATACTGTAAGAAAGGAGATTTATTGGGATATTTCTAATATTAGGAATAGGATATTTTAGGAAAGCTGTCATTAAGAACACCACCATATGCAAACCTTAAAAAAAACATTTATTTAACCAGAACACAGTGGGATCTGCATTTGCATTAATTAGTCCCTGTAACATTCAACGTCATTGAACCACTTTTTGTGCAGTATGAGTAAAGGGGGAACAGGGCCGCTGCTGGCCAAATGGGTGCCCTAAGCAGAATAGCATTGTTGTGCCCCCTCCTTCAAAAAAAAAAAAAAACTACTATAAGGGGTCAAAATAGACCTTTAATAAAATATAAAAGTAAATAAATAAATTGTAATTAAATTGTATTATTTATAAATTACAATTGTAGCTCTAGACAGTTACCTATGGCTATGATTTTATTAATACCATTGTCTGATTGATTTTATAGTCTCAAGCATTCAGAAATCACACAAAATAAAATTAAGCAGTTTTACTATGATAAAACCATGGTTAATTTTGGTAAGGGTTGTGATGTCCACGTTTTTGTTGAAAAAATTAAAGAGGATGTAGCATTTCTATCGCCAAAAAGTGGCCAAAAATTAAAAATTAAGTGGATATTTGAATTAAATGTTTGGTCAATATTAAACAAGGATTTGTTCGCCCTGTAAGTGTAACAACAGCAATTATCAGGCCTTTGGCGCCCTTTGCAGGCATTTGCAAATTGTTTATTTTGTATTAGGTAGCCTACATTATGTATTTTAACAATGTTATTCAATGACGCTAACATTAGTGGCGTGTCCTTATGCTTCTTGTCACTGTTTAAAGCTGCAGTCCGTAAGTTTCGCTTCTTTGTCGCCATCTCGGTTTTAAAACCTGCAATTGCAGCTGTCTGCGGAATTATCTTCCTTGCGTGGGTTGTGTGGCGGCACGGCTCCAGCGCGGATGAATCTAATGTTTTGAGGAGTATGTGTGGCAGTCAGTCACCGCACCGGTGTGGATATTGTACTTTGCACTCACAGATTCTAGCCTACGTCTTGGAATATATGACTCAAATAAGCATTTT
>NW_015542408.1:1964069-1971563 GCF_001515605.1 Sinocyclocheilus anshuiensis | reverse complement strand
TAAATTGTAATTAAATTGTATTATTTATAAATTACAATTGTAGCTCTAGACAGTTACCTATGGCTATGATTTTATTAATACCATTGTCTGATTGATTTTATAGTCTCAAGCATTCAGAAATCACACAAAATAAAATTAAGCAGTTTTACTATGATAAAACCATGGTTAATTTTGGTAAGGGTTGTGATGTCCACGTTTTTGTTGAAAAAATTAAAGAGGATGTAGCATTTCTATCGCCAAAAAGTGGCCAAAAATTAAAAATTAAGTGGATATTTGAATTAAATGTTTGGTCAATATTAAACAAGGATTTGTTCGCCCTGTAAGTGTAACAACAGCAATTATCAGGCCTTTGGCGCCCTTTGCAGGCATTTGCAAATTGTTTATTTTGTATTAGGTAGCCTACATTATGTATTTTAACAATGTTATTCAATGACGCTAACATTAGTGGCGTGTCCTTATGCTTCTTGTCACTGTTTAAAGCTGCAGTCCGTAAGTTTCGCTTCTTTGTCGCCATCTCGGTTTTACTCCTTGTGGCGATCCTCATCCAGCCGAAGCTCCTGAATTAAAGACTGGAACTCTCCCCGCTCATTCCGAGTCCGTAGTGAACCCCACAGCCTTCTCCATTCCAGACGCTTTCGACGCCGTCGCAAAAGACACAGTACAAGCAAATAGGAATGTTGATATTCTCTGTATTTTTATATTTGGTACCTTGGCATTAATAAAAATTTTTTTAAAAAGCACATCGGAATCCATGTTGTGATAACTGAGGGGAAACCTTGGCGGCGCGTGATGTCATATCCTGCTCCCGCCCATATTCGCAGCGGAGTCCGAAACAATTTCGCACGTTCAAAGTCTAGTGTGACCGCCCCTTAACACACTCTGCCACGTTTGTTCGATATTGTACTTTGCACTCACAGATTCTAGCCTACGTCTTGGAATATATGACTCAAATAAGCATTTTCACCGGATTTTATCATCTGAACAAGTAAGTAAAGGGGCGGTCACACTGCACTTTTCGTTCCATTGACTTCCATTCATACACATGCGAATGCGTCAGACCGGAAAAGCAAACTCATGCGAAAAATGTAGCATTTCGCTGGAAAAATGGAGGAAGCGCTAATTTTAGCTGTAGCGCAGTGTCCTATTTTATATAATACATCTTCAATGGAAACAGGAACAGACGATATAGAGAGAGAGAGAGAGAGAGAGAGAGTGAGTACAATATAATTACTATAGACAAGTGTATTATTATTAAATTACTTAATGTTGTTCGTTATTTTATATTGATATTTTCAGATTCATTTTAAAATTAATTTTGCCCACCTCAAGAACTTATAAAATGACCTATTTAAAGGGAAAAACCTACAGCACTTAAAAATTGAATATACAGTATATATGTACAGTCAAACCAACATTTATTCATTAATACAGTTTATTCACTATAGTTTAATGTGTGGCAGTCAGTCACCGCACCGGTGTGGATATTTAGTGTACTTCGCAATCACAGATTCTAGCCTACATCTTGGAATATATGACTCAAATAAGCATATTCACCGTATATTGCCATCTGAACAAGTAAGTAACAAGTCTACAACGTTTGTTCTGACCAGCTGAGGAAAAAAGCATTACTATAAATCTCGCTACCAATGGTGATTAAATCTAAAGATCGGTTAGCTCATATCACATCAAACCGTGCAAATTATTATTATTGTTATACTTTATTCTCAAATTGTTAATGTTAACAACATCAGCATTGCATGACTATGAGTATAGAGTGTATAAGCGAGTAGATTTCAATTTCTGTACAGTCTCACCTCTAATTGTCATACCACTCGAATTTCATATTAAGAAATTCTTTTAACCCAAAAAGCAAATTATGCTCCCTTCGAACTGGTTGTCTTTAAAATACAAATCTTGTGTAATCACAAATCTGTAATCAGAACCACATTTAAAACTGGAATATAATTTAATTTCATTCACATGTGTTTCATAAACACATAATCCTTTCTGGATTACAATCCGTCATCAAAATGATGCATTTAATTATTCCAGCTGTTGTGAGAAAAGGCTATAAACGATCCGCCACCTGCAGGATCCTCACATGCGATAGCCTAGTAGCCGGGACAACTTCTTTATGTTTACAGACGTGACGTAATGACGCAGCAGAGTGCTCGAATTTCCCGCGAAAACCTACCCATACCACTCAAATTAGAAAACATTATTATAAGCTAACCGTTGTGAATCGGACTAAAGGAAGGCGATAGTTTCGAACACTGGCTGGTTATCATTCGGATCATTTTTAACCAAAAAAAGTTACGGACTGCAGCTTTAAGTTCAGAGATCAGATAAGACTGCAATCTAGCAGTTGGGATATAAACTCAAAACGAAACAACTGCCATGAATCTTGCATGATTTAAAAAATAAATAAATATCGATATTGCGTTTTTGAGAATCGATACAGTATCGCCAAACAAAATAACGCAATATTCACGTGTATCGATATTTTCTTACACCCCTAGAAATAGCATTTAAAACTTATAGATAATATTGTTTTAATTAATAATTTGCAGTGTATAAATAACTCTAAAATAACACTGAATCAGATCCATCTAATTCACAAATGAATCATTCTGTGGAATCTGTAAACCAGTTCAACAGGCACATTGATTCAAAAGAATAATTCATCTCAAATCACATGTTGTTTTTTTTTTCTTCACTTCTAAATAACGAGCAATAGTAGCCTACATTTCTTCTGAAAGTAGAAAGAAATGTATTATGCATTGAAATGCAGTCAAGCAAATGAAGTTTCCAAAATTACAATTCTCCAATAAATTAAAGATATTTAAACATGAAGGTTTGTAAATGAAGTTTTGTAATGGAGGAAAAAATATTTGTATCATTGTTTTGAGCAAATTACAAACTTTGCAAGTTCTTCCTCAAAGTTGAGGAAACAACAACAACAATGTGGTGAAGTAAAGTCCAACATCTAATACACAAGCCTCTGTTTAATACACACAAAGCTGTGTTTGTCAAAACCCCAAGTATTCCTGGACTGTCAGGTGGCTGGAAACCAGCGCTTTCAGTTCTGCCTGAAGCGTGAGAATTTTTTCATCTAAAATTTCAATGTACGCTCCTCCAAAGCACTAATATGCAAAAACAGAAGATTGCAACCCATGTGTGAAAACAAGACACCAAAAACGAATAAGTGCAGCTACTTTGCATGCTAAAAATCCTGTTAAGTGTCTGTGCTAGTGGGTGAGAGGATGCATGACTGGGGGAGGGGTGAGCGCCACGGACAGAGAGGGGGAAGGGGAGCTGGATATTTGGGGAATTCCTTTTTGGTTTTGGTGGGGGTTAGCGGTTGGCGGTCAGTTGTTCAACTCTTAAAAAATCTTGCAGCATTGAGTAGGGTTAGTACTTTCAGCACTTTGACGAAATTAATCCAAACATGCAATTTCACCTGGTTTTAACTATATGCATGCAATAAGATGTTGACGACAAAGATCTAGCATTGTAAGTGCATTTTTATTGTGTTTTTGTTTCGCTCCGCATCCTCTCGTGGCCATGGAGAGGTTATGTTGAGTGGGAACAGGAACACCGGGGATTCCCCAATGGTGTGGAGAGGTCACGTGCATGCGGTACCAGCTTGCCCTGCAGAACTCTGTGTACCTACAAAATGGGTGTGTCGGGAATACGCAAATTCAAAACAAGTTTAATCCAGATTTAATAGTGATCACGGTCTAGTTTTTTTTTTTTTGGAATATACACAATAGCCCATGACAATTAAAACACGCTCCTTCAGCCTTGAGTGATTATTAACACAATGTACACTTGCAAGCTTTTGCTTGAATCATTTAAAACAAATGAACAGCATTTAGTAAATCCTCAAAAGTACCTGTTTCGTTTTGTTCAAAGCATGCATGAAATTCCAATAAAATGAAAGGCAGCCACGCACAAAATTGACAGAGAACAAAGAAATTAGATGAATTAGAGTATGTAAAAACCACACCGTGCCCCACGGCAGACATTAATGATAATTAAGGCATCTGCAAGTCCTGTACTTTTCCTTATTACAAGCTTGCTGTTTTTGAAACGGGAAAAACAGGCTCCCACAGGCTCACACTTGACCTGAAAAACTGCAGGACACTGAATGTAAGGAAACTAAAAAAGGGGCTTTTTTTTTGCTAATGGTTGTTATGCTAATCTGGATATTATACTTAATTTACTCTGAATGTGTTAATAACCATATAGTGCATTAACTGAACACCTTGGCCATATTTAAAATCCACTGACAATTAAAAATGTTAAAAAGTTTTTTGTTTTTTTTTTAAACACCAATGATTTATATATATATATATATATATATATATACAAACGAATAAGTGCAGCTACTTTGCATGCTAAAAATCCTGTTAAGTGTCTGTGCTAGTGGGTGAGAGGATGCATGACTGGGGGAGGGGTGAGCGCCACGGACAGAGAGGGGGAAGGGGAGCTGGATATTTGGGGAATTCCTTTTTGGTTTTGGTGGGGGTTAGCGGTTGGCGGTCAGTTGTTCAACTCTTAAAAAATCTTGCAGCATTGAGTAGGGTTAGTACTTTCAGCACTTTGACGAAATTAATCCAAACATGCAATTTCACCTGGTTTTAACTATATGCATGCAATAAGATGTTGACGACAAAGATCTAGCATTGTAAGTGCATTTTTATTGTGTTTTTGTTTCGCTCCGCATCCTCTCGTGGCCATGGAGAGGTTATGTTGAGTGGGAACAGGAACACCGGGGATTCCCCAATGGTGTGGAGAGGTCACGTGCATGCGGTACCAGCTTGCCCTGCAGAACTCTGTGTACCTACAAAATGGGTGTGTCGGGAATACGCAAATTCAAAACAAGTTTAATCCAGATTTAATAGTGATCACGGTCTAGTTTTTTTTTTTTTGGAATATACACAATAGCCCATGACAATTAAAACACGCTCCTTCAGCCTTGAGTGATTATTAACACAATGTACACTTGCAAGCTTTTGCTTGAATCATTTAAAACAAATGAACAGCATTTAGTAAATCCTCAAAAGTACCTGTTTCGTTTTGTTCAAAGCATGCATGAAATTCCAATAAAATGAAAGGCAGCCACGCACAAAATTGACAGAGAACAAAGAAATTAGATGAATTAGAGTATGTAAAAACCACACCGTGCCCCACGGCAGACATTAATGATAATTAAGGCATCTGCAAGTCCTGTACTTTTCCTTATTACAAGCTTGCTGTTTTTGAAACGGGAAAAACAGGCTCCCACAGGCTCACACTTGACCTGAAAAACTGCAGGACACTGAATGTAAGGAAACTAAAAAAGGGGCTTTTTTTTTGCTAATGGTTGTTATGCTAATCTGGATATTATACTTAATTTACTCTGAATGTGTTAATAACCATATAGTGCATTAACTGAACACCTTGGCCATATTTAAAATCCACTGACAATTAAAAATGTTAAAAAGTTTTTTGTTTTTTTTTTAAACACCAATGATTTATATATATATATATATATATATATATATATATATACACACACACAGACACTGAATATTTGTACTTTTAAAAATGAAACAATTTTTACTTTAATTAAATACACTACCATTCAAAACTTTGTGGTCAGTAATTGTTTTTTTTTTGTTGAAAAAATAATATTTTTTATTCCGCAATTATTGCATTATTATTATGCAATAAATTAATCAAAAATGGCAGTCCATTTCAAATAAATGCTGTTCTTTTGAACTTTGTATTCATCAAAGCAAATCAGCATATTAGAATGATTTCTGAAGTGAAAATTCATCTTTGCCATCACAGGAATAAATGACATTTTAAAATATTTTAAAATAGAAAACATTTTAAATTGTAATATTTTTTTCTTCTTTTTGTAATACTATTTGAAACTTACATAGCATGGGGAAAAAATATACATAGTGTATTTTTTTTTCTTGTTTAAAAGCGCAAATATTCCATGTAATCTCACAATTACTATTAGGTCATGTATAATAACTATGCAATATTTTAAAGGTGTATCAATTTGTTTTTGATGAAGTATAGCATGTCACACAGCAGGACACAGTTGTCATTGCTTGGCAAGTCACGTCAACCACCAAGAAAAAGCACCATTTTTCTCCCTTTAAAGGCAAAATGATTGTCTAGGGGTTGTTAAATGCTTCTGCAGAGTTTTGACTGGGGGTGTTTTAACTGTCTTGCACTGGTTTCACTTCATAAGGCGCTGCTGCAGTGATGGCGGGGGGCTGGAGTCCGTGCAGCGCTGTAGACAGACAGGCAGGGACTTTCCAGGGTCACTCATGTGAGAGGCTTTTGAGGGCTGAAATGTGAAAGCCCATTGTGTTGCGTTTAACGACAGCAAAAAGCACATAGGCAGTACACATGTCTCAGCATCAATCATGTGCACGACCAAATTAGAGATTGCTTATGGCTATACTGAGTACTTTGTTTTTCCAAGATGTACTGTATAAAAATGTCCCTTTCTGAGACAGTGCTTGGACATTGAATGCGTTTCCTAAACGTGAGAACAGTGTTTGCAAACAAACATGACTGTTCTCTCTGGGAAATGGAATTTCAGAGGAGTTGCTTGCCTTGTGACCTTGTGTCTTCGGTTGGACTGCATTCATGAGCTTTCTAAACGGGGACCCGACAGACACATGAAGGAACATGTGTTGGAAAGCCCCTGCATCATATCTAAATGTGGAACTAGACAGGATCACATGCTTTTGACATCTATAGATCCCACGGCCTGAAAAAAGCAGCCCTCCGGACAACAACATCATCTCTAATTCAGGGGCAGACTCCATTTAAGACGGAGCTCAAAACTGCATGGAACATCTTCTAATTCTGGACGGATACTTGCCTATCATGTAGTTGCAGACTATTTGGTGCAACTCAGAAAATAGCTTTAGTTTTTAGTCCGTCTCCTTATTGTTTTAGTATTTTCAAGGAGCACATGATCTAAAAGCATTTGAAAATTAGGTAATATATAACGTATAACATATGTAACGTGTGTATGTAACATGTTTAATCAGTCATGTAGAAATGTGAATACAGCGTGTATAGGACGCTATCGCCATCTAGTGGAGTGAAACAAAACTACACAATAAAGCCTTACTAAACTTCAAACTTTAAAGGTGACATATCATGAAAATCTGACTTTTTCAGGTTTTAAGTGCTATAATCAGGTCCCCGGTGCATCTACCAACCAAGGAAACATGAAAAAGATTAACCCAATCACTTTGTTTAGGTAAGCCTTTTTCTGCAAGCGTCTGAGAAAACGAGCGTGTCTAATTTCGCTCCCTTGGTGACGTTGCAAAGGGATCTCATTATAATATCACCGGCCCTTAATCTGTAAACCACTCAAGGCACCGTCATTTTGATTTCACAAGCGACAACGGTGTACCAGCTCTAATGCCATGGCGAAAGTTTGAGCAAAACATGCTAACTGTTCTGTCTTTG
>NW_015542408.1:1963509-1963871 GCF_001515605.1 Sinocyclocheilus anshuiensis | reverse complement strand
AGCAATTTATTTCCCAGCTGTTTACCTTCACAGACATAACCGACTGTTTTTGTAACTCGTGTGTTTTTAACGTAAACTTGTGTGTGAATGAGAACTTAGTTTAGTACTCGCATGCTGTGACAGCCGCTTTCTGTCCGTGTGCTTCGGATGTGTGCGCTCAGAAAACCTTATATCTGAAGTTTAAACTCATATGGTTTAAAATGCATGATTTCAGCGCGATAAACATGATAATCAGATTCAGAACCAAAACAGATGTTTTTAGCAGGTACTAGCTGTAATGGCTTGCAGCTCTATTCTGGAAACGGGGGCGGGGAGCAGCAGCTCATTTGCATTTAAAGAGACAGGCCCGAAAAACACAGTGT
>NW_015542408.1:1924721-1963364 GCF_001515605.1 Sinocyclocheilus anshuiensis | reverse complement strand
CACAGACACATTCTGGGGACACCAGAGACTTATATTACATATTGTAAAAAGGGGCATAATATGTCACCTTTAAAGGTGAATTTCATAAAACGCACCCAGGTCACACTTCACCAGAAATTCAAAAAGACAAAAAAATATTTTGCATAAAGATTAAACACGTTTTAAGACCTTTAAGATTATTTGTGACATGATTTTCATGACAATTAAGCACCCCCCCCAAACATGCATTTTTTAGGAATATATATTATGCTAATAAATTCTGCTAATAGATGTTATTGATATTCATTAAAACATATATTATTCCATTCCATTTTTTCACAATTAAAATAATATATTGTGTTAGTATAGTATTTATTAATATTTTGAATTGCCTTTTATTTTTATATTTCCTGTTATCATAGTAATTTTAGTTTAAGATTTAGTAATTCTATTATGCGCTTTTATAATTGCTAGTCTTTTTAAAAATATTTCTATTTAGCTATAATTTATTTTTATTTCAGCTTTAGTTTTAGACATTTTAGTACTTAAGTTTATATTTTTCATATAGTATTTATATCAATTTTTTAGCTTCAATTACAGAGAAAATGACTATTATTCGTTTTAGTTTAGTTTTAGCTAGCTACTGGTATAACAACACTGGTTTAAATGTTTATTTCATCTATCTATCTATCTATCTATCTATCTAAAGATTTAGTAATTCTATTATGCGCTTTTATAATTGCTAGTCTTTTTAAAAATATTTCTATTTAGCTATAATTTATTTTTATTTCAGCTTTAGTTTTAGACATTTTAGTACTTAAGTTTATATTTTTCATATAGTATTTATATCAATTTTTTAGCTTCAATTACAGAGAAAATGACTATTATTCGTTTTAGTTTAGTTTTAGCTAGCTACTGGTATAACAACACTGGTTTAAATGTTTATTTCATCTATCTATCTATCTATCTATCTATCTATCTATCATTAACTTTGGTAAATGTACTCTGGTTAAAGGCAGCTATAATGTTGGAGACAGACCTCTGGGGTGGTTTTCTTGAAGACGTCACTTCCTTCTATCACTTTCTTCATCACTTTGTCCTTCAGCTCAGCATACTCTTCCTCAGTCAGCTGAATGGATTCAAGTGATGCCTTGCAATTTTTGCACTCTCCACTAAAACACAAGATAATTCCACACCAAGAATCAGTTAATAATAGTCTATACTGACAATATTTTTGACTAAAACTGAAAATTGAAATTAGTACCTGGGGGCCACGTATGAGAACTTCCCACTCCATTTCTGATCCGGGAAACTGTGCAGATGGAGAAAATAAAACAGTTAAATAAAATATTTGCAATAATGGAAAAAATATATAGTTAATTATTTACATTTATATGATATAATAAAAAAAATGTATATAAGAATTATAATATTTGAATTTATGTTCTTATATTTTACATTTACCTCTCAAACCAAGCTTTGATAGTTTGAATCAGCGGCTCCTCTGGGTAGATCTGATTATCTCTCACATATGACAGAACAGAAAAGAGCTTGTCCTCCTGTCCTCGCTGAGTGATGCCGCTCTGAAACAGGCACTGCCAGGTGTCCTGATTAGGTACGAGACCCAGCTCCAGGAGCTCATCGTACAGCATCCAGCTCGTCTCAATGTCACCGTGAAGCGCCGCCCCAGCGATGGCATCACTATAGTTACGAGGAGACGGCAGGAGGGCCTTTTTCATCCCCTCCAACACCACAAGCGCCTCCCTCCAGCGTTCAGTTTGACTGAAACCTTTAACAAACAGGGACGAAGCTCCCGTGTCAAGAGTTTTAAAGCAAGTTTTCATGATGTCGTAAGTGTCAAACACTTCCGAGTGGTGGCCACCCGTGACACACAGAGTGAGATATCTCAAAAGGAGTTCATAGGAAAGGGTGCCTTTGTCCTGAACCACATAGACCAAGAGAGATTTGGCGATGTTGATGTCTGCATTAGCCGCCAGCAGTCCTTCCATCATTTGCATCTCGAAGCGTTCAGGTTTGGAGGAACTCTCTTTGAACTTTGCCCATTCGGATGTGGTCAGCGGATGATTAGGAAGGGCAACTTTTACAGCTCCTCTTCCTCTCATGGGCGTATTATTTGACATCTCTTCTGTATCCGCCCCAGCTCTCTTTTTCATATATTCAGCAGTCCTTTTGGCCGTTCCAGCAGTAAATACTGAATTGGGGAATGCAGGCCTCGTTCTGGGAGTGAACCATTTTTCTTTGGAAACTCGGCTGTGTGCTTGTTTGTCTCCTTTTGTGCTGTAATATTGTGTTTGTTGATTTATGATAAACCTGACAGCATGCATAATGTTTTGTTGTGGTAAACAAGCCAAAGCAGGCCTGAAATACAAGGGGTTGACAACCCATGTTGTGCAGAGATGCTTTATGCAAGTCCTTGATTTTGACACAACAAGAGATCCCATTTCCCTACAAGTCTATTTTACTTTTCAGACTACGCGCTACTTTAAAAGTGCTTTATGTAACATGTATATTAAAGAACTAATTCTGTCTCAAAATCTCATTGTATTGCGAATTAAGGTCCGTTTTACTGTTCAACAAACATACAATAATACACACTAACTTTAAAGAGTTATATTTAATAGTATTTATATCTACAATTAATAGATATAAATAATATTCAGCAAATTATCTTGTAAAGAATTGTCCTTTTGTATTAGTTCCTTAGACCCACTAAGATATCTCATAATTTTATTTTAAACCCAATTTTGTCAATACAAGCATCGGTAATTTAAACAAGAAGATCTAACTTACAGGATCTGGTCAAAAGTTCGTGAATTCTAACCAGAAGACAAGTGCATGCCAACGCGAGCAGCCATCTTCTGTGTAGTCGCTCTTTAATTACGTCACTCGTGCGCCTTTAGGTCAGAGATGTAAACAGTTGATCAACCGCCTAGGCTATTCAAACATACTACAATTGTTCAATAATTAGTTTTCATTTTGTTAGTTTAAACTATATCATGAGCAAATAAAGTTATTAATAATGGCAAACAATAAAACCGCACATTGGAAAGATTTACTGCGGAAAAGAGTAGACTCTGCGAAACAAGGCAAGACGATGAATGTTAGCTAATCAGGAATTATAGAGATTTTTAACAAGATCAAGGAGCGATTTTTTAAATAACAAAATGTGTAACTTTGTATTTACCAATCAACTGGTATAATCACGCTAGAAAGCATTAAAAGTCGCTTAAGAAAATACCGTGGTTTTACTATAGTAACGCTAACGTTAACTGTGGTAAACATTACATTTAGTGGAAATGTTGTAGATTTAGACTATACTAAATATTTTATATTAGGGGACTACGAGATTAGGGATTAGTTACAACAAATATTATAGTTTGTTGTATAGAAACCATAGTAACCCTACCCATTGTGTGTAACGTTAGTTCCTGTTATACAAAGTCTGCTGAAAAATTAATATGATTGTGCTGTAAATTATAGAAGTACTTCTAAAAGGTATACCAGACTTAAACAAGTATCCTGGTCAAGTTTAGACAATTAAGCTTGACTTTATAAATTATGTATTTATTTAATTGTAATATTGTGATAAATGAAAACTTGGCTAATATGATTTCCATATGTAAAATCGTAGTAAAACATTTGAAGCGTTACTTAAACGCTTAGTAGTTTATCTAATATATTAAGACCGTAAATAATGGAGACATGAACAAGTATTGCATACAGTAGGAATGGTAATGAGGAGCCATCCATGGTTTTGCTAATGATTACTTTGATTTTACTATGAATAGTAAAATATGGAGGAGGTCTGTACAGTGTGAATAATCATAATGTGTGTTGAAATCTTTCTTTGTATTGAACAGATGGCAGAACAGAGGAGGAGAAGAAAGCAGAGGAAACGGAATTGTTCACCAAGTATTATAGTGAATGGAAAGGAGGCGAAAAAAGAGAAGATGACTCATTTAAACACATCCCACGCTTCTACTACAGGGTGAGCTGATCACGCTCTAATCAGTAAAGAGAACACACATTTATTTGATCAAAAATATAGTAAAAAAGTAATATTGTGAAATATTACAATTTAAAAAAAAAACTGTTTTCTATCTTAAAATGTAATTTATTCCTGTGATGAAAGATACATTTCAGTTATCAGTGTCACATGATCCTTCAGAAATCATTCTAATACGCTGATTTGCTGCTCAAGAAACATTTCTTATTATCACTTTTGAAAACAGTTGTGCTGCTTAATATTTTTTTGGGAAACAGTGATACCTTTTTTTTAGGATTCTGTAATGAATGGAAAGTTCAAATGAACTTTCTTTTTTTTAACGTTATAAATGTCTTTACTGTCACTTTTGATCACTTTAATGCATCCTTGCTTAATAGAAGTATTAATTTCTTTAAAAATAATCTTGCTGACCCCAAACTTTTGAACACTGGTGTACGTATCGCCTTCTTAATCTTAACACTCCAATATTTCATATCAGCTTCCTGCAGAAGATGAAGTCTTGCTGCAGAAGCTCAGAGAAGAATCGAGGGCAGTGTTTCTCCAGAGGAAAAGCCGGGAACTACTGGACAATGAAGAGTTACAAGTAAGAGAGCATTTTATTGGGCCGGTGTCCCAAACTAAACATTCATTATCTGCTTTAGTTGGGTTATTAAATGTTTTTGTTCTTTCCTACAGAACCTTTGGTTTCTTCTCGATAAGCATCAAGTGCCGCCCACGACCGGTGACGAGGCCATAATCAGTTATGAGAGTTTCCTAAAGGTTGGAGAAAAAGCAGGCGCCAAATGCAAGTAAGTGCATCACAGAAAAGTGTATAGTGTTTAATGATTGTCACTCGAAACCCTGAGTATGACTGGCCGATAACTCTATTCTAAGTCAGTGTGATTCGTAGGTGGACCGTGCTCATGACTCACTGAGATGCTTGTTTCACTATCATTACACCCCATCAGGCTTTTCTTCACGGCCCAAGTCTACGCCAAACTACTTCATAATGATCCATATGGGAGGATATCAATTATGCAGTTCTTCAACTATGTCATGAAAAAAGGTATTGCATTCTCATCTTATGATGTAAGTTAATTATGAGTCTTTTTAAATGACTGTGAACATATTAATAGAGATGTGTAGATGAATCACTCTGCGTTTCTTCTCTTGCAGTGTGGATGCACCAGACCAGGATTGGTTTGAGTCTTTATGATGTAGCAGGTCAGGGTTATCTCCGTGAGTCTGTAAGTAATCTCATTTTACTCTCAGAAACACAGTAAAAATTACAGTATTGATCTTCTTAGGAGTAAAGCCCCGTTCACACCAAGAACGATAACTATAAAGATAAAGATATAGTTCTAAAAATCGTTCTCAATAATAAAGAATAGCAGAGTCCACACCACAATTATAACGATAAAGGCACAGAGAAATGATATCGCTGGAATCACTTTCAGAACGATTTTTTCCAGCTGATGAACGATAAAAATATTGACAGCCAATCAGATTAAATCCTGCTGTCACGAGCTCGAGAATTTAAAGCGGCAGACGAGCATGCGCTCAGAATAAACAGACGATATCGTTTGCTGGTGTGGATGCTAATATCGTTATCTTTATAGTTATATTTATAGTTATCATTCTTGGTGTGAACGGGCCTTAAGGCTGTGTTGTTTAACGTAAAGACTTTCTTTCTGCAGGATTTGGAGAACTACATTCTAGAGTTAATTCCCACACTCCCCCAACTAGATGGCCTGGAGAAATCTTTCTACTCGTTTTATGTTTGCACTGCCGTTCGCAAGTTCTTCTTCTTCCTTGATCCTCTACATACTGGTAATTCCCCTGTGGTTGTGCTGTTACAATTTGCCTTTTAATTTACGTCAGAGCACCTGCAGACATTATTTCGATTTTACCCTGTGGAAAAACTGGAATGAAAAGAATCATTCTAATGTTTTGTACTTGCTCTGCAGGGAAGATAAAAATTCAGGACATTCTGGCTCGCAGTTTCTTGGATGACCTACTTGAGGTAGCGTATAGATTCTCAGTCAAGTGAATCTTTATTACTAATATAAAAATATCTATATACCCTACCTTTAAAAAGTTTTTAAAGATCCTTCAGAAATCATTCTGCTCATTTGCTGCTCAATAAATATTTATCATTATCGATGTTGCTTAATATTTTTGTGAACATTTTGGATTAATAGAATGTTCAAAAGAACAGCATTTGGGACATTGTGCAAATCGATTTATTCATTTATAGCTTCGAGACGAGGAGCTGTCTAAAGAGAGTCAGGAGTCTAACTGGTTCTCTGCACCTTCTGCTCTTTGAGTTTATGGTATGCCTGCAAAACACACTTAATCAGTGTTATATAAGTTAAATCTCATATGTTAATCATCATATGTCCTGTTTACAGGTCAGTACCTCAACTTGGATAAGGACCATAATGGGATGCTCAGTAAGGAAGAGCTGTCTCGATATGGCACAGGAACTCTAACTAGTGTTTTTCTAGATCGCGTCTACCAGGAATGCTTAACCTATGATGGCGAAATGGTGTATAACCCTCTGTCTTAATTAATAATTTGCATTAGACTGAGATTTAGATGAGAGAAAATCCCTTAAATGTTGTCTGCTGTCCAAACGATAGCTTTGTGGGCAGGGAGACCTGAGTTCAAGTCCTGTTTCCAGATATACATGTACACTACTGTTCAAATTTTGAAAAGTCTGTTCAAAGTCTCTTATGCTCACCAAGGCTGCATTTATTTGATTAAAAATACAGTAAAAATTGTGAAATAATATTACAATTTAATATATTTAATATGTTTAAATATTTTAACTGTTTTCATATTTTAAAATGTTATAAATTCCAGTGATGGGAAAGCTGAATTTCCGGCAGCCTTGATTTGGTCATCAAGAAACATTTCTTATTATCAATGTTGAAAACAGTTGTCCTGCAGTTGTGCTGCTTAATATTTTTTTGGAAACTATGATTAATTTCTTTTTAAAAATCTTACTTATATTTTAAACCTTTGTATACTTTTGACTTTCAACATAAAAAAAAATTGAATGTTATGATGTTACTCTGGAAAAAGACTACACTTGAATACATCCAAGCAGACATTTGCCACTGAAAATAGGCATATAATATTCTTATAAGCATGGAATTTCAGTATCTAAAAACATAACCATGCAATTTGTAATGGGTTTTTTAACACCCGCATTTAGGACTATAAGACCTATCTAGACTTTGTGCTGGCTCTAGAGAACAGGAAAGAGCCTGCGGCCCTCCAGTATATATTCAAACTATTGGACATGGAAAACAAAGGCTATCTCAATGTATTTGCCCTCAACTACTTCTTCAGGGTAAAGAAACATTTTTGAAGTCAAGCAAAAATACATGTTTGCTTTTTATAAATATGTACTGTATTTTATATATTTACACTAAGCAGAAACTAACCTATTCATCTGTCATATCAGGCCATTCAGGAACAAATGAAAATCCATGGGCAGGAGCCAGTTTCCTTCCAGGATGTTAAGGTAAACGGCCTTTATATAGTAATAAAGCAATCTATTAACATGTAGGGAAGTGGGTGTTTTGGGTCATAAAATGGTGATCAAAATTTTATGTCTACAGGATGAAATCTTTGATATGGTGAAGCCTAAAGATCCGTATAAGGTCACACTACAGGACCTGGTGAACAGCGGTCAGGGTGATACCGTCACTAGCATCCTCATCGACCTCAATGGCTTCTGGACTTACGAGAACAGAGAGGTGCTGGTGGCTAATGACACTGACAGCAACACAGCTGATTTAGATGACACGTGACATCACATTCTGTTGCCAAATCAAAACTTCAGCCAAGAGGAATACACAGAATAGCTCATTTGTAATATGTACAAAACAAACTGTATTTTTTCACCTACATTATAGAAAGTAAGGTGTGTTTTCACCTACATAATACAAAACTATTGTACACAAACACTCTTCAAAATGAAATTCTCTATTCTGTGCGTGTCAGAGGGGTGGACAAATTGAACTCAAATCTCATGGGTAAAGCACACATTTACATGCACACCAAAAATAATGTGTTCACGTAAAAAGAATATTTGGTTACAAAAATAACTTCTTGAATGTTGTCAGCTCTGAAAGAAAGAGGGAATATTCCCATCTGACAGTTTACTCTATTTTTGACAACTCCTAGCATCACCAGTAACATAGAAATGTCTAATATTATAAGTTTTATAATTTTACAGCATTGTAAAAGATTGGTAATCCATGCAGTTGTTGTAGTGTTTAGCTTAGGCTTTTTAGGTGTTTATAATTATTAAAATGTACAATGAATTGTTGTAGTGACTCAGAGGTTTTATATGGAACATGATTTCCACCACAGAATAAAAAATATGTACATTTTCTGAAGAAAATGTGAGTGGTGCTTAACATGGCAAGACTTGGGCAGTTACTGCAGTCTTTTTATAATTTTTTAACAATTAGCTAGAATTTTTATAATGTTTTAACACATGACTAATCGCTATTAGCATGTAGCTATTCACTGCTGGCATGTGTAGCATGTTGGAAGTCCTGCTTGCTAACATGAGTCAAAAGAGCCAAGTCCCATGTCTACACAATGTTCTGATGCAGAGATATAGGTCTTGCTAAATGGTTGCTAGGGCACTCTGCTTGGTTGCTAATCGTGACTTTTTATCTTTAAAATTCAGACTTTTTTTCTCAGAATTGCGAGTTTATATCTTGCAGTTGTGAGGTTTTCTTTTTCTTTACATTTAGGTTAGGTGTCTATAAACTGTCTAAAAAAACAGAACTGCAAGATGTAAACTCAAAATTCAGAGAAAAAGTCAGAATTGTAAGGTAAATTCGCAATTACTTTTTTATTATATATTTTTATTCCATGCCAGAATTCCATGCTAGTTTTATGTATGGCTTGTGAAATAATTAATAAAACAGTTCTGCATTAAAAGCAGAACCATTGTCAGCTATGCATAAACAACGTTACCTTCATGTTTAACTTCATGTAAACTTCTCCTCCAAAAAAGAAACCTAGCACACCTCATGTCTAAGGTTAATATGGTAAAAACCATCTAATATGCTCAATCAACTACAGTATTTTAGGAGGGAATGGGGGCAGGCACTTTACTAGCATCAGATGTAGCATGTGATTCCTGCTCCAGTTCAAAGGTCACGTTCACAAAAGAAGCAGTTCCTTCTGGTTGCTCGATCTTTGGCTGCTGGCCCTCCTGATTGTGCTGCTCCTCAAAACGATGTTCTGCCTCCTCAGAGAGACGGTTCTCCTCCTCTTCTTCCTCCTCCTGTGGATGACACATTATTAGGGTCTCACAATGTGAATGCTGTTCAAAATCTCTCAAAGCATGCACAATAGTAATTGTGCATGCTACGTTTGAGAATATCAGCTAATAAATGAAGGCTGTAGCGGCGTACATACCTCTTTCTTCATCCTGTAGTACTCATCAATTGCATACTGATATTTTGGCGTCGTGATTCCCAGCAGTGAGGCCACTTTCTCTCCAAGATAGTCACAAACTGAAATATTTGGGTTGAAATGTACATTTTGGACTGTTTTTGTATGATTAAATGTCACAGGATGGAAAGAGTTTCATTACCTGAGATGGATGAGGTAGCCACTCTCCACATATGGAACCAGACATATGGACCCCAGGTCAACTTTGACTATAATCAGAGATGCAAAGCGACTAAGATGTTCAGATTATTAAAAAGAAACAACTGAAACTACACTTCTACTTAACGATTTGATGCAACTCACCGTATCCACTGTACTTAAAGTTTTCGCTTTCTCTGGTTCTTCTTCCTCCTCTTCATCTGTACTGAACTCCTCCATGGTTTCACCAGACGCAAAGTAGATTGTTCTGCGAGGACTCTTTGGCTTCTTTTTGCCCAGATCTCCAAGTTCCACATTTTCAAACTCCTTCACCACTGTAGAACTCTAAACCAGCAGATAAATTTATACATTTAAATGTAATTTACCAAGAACATTACACACTGTTACAGAAAGGCCTATATAAACTACATTATAAGATCTTAATATTATATTACACTATCATTGTGTAAATTAAATTAGATAAATAGACTTCAAATAAATCACATTATTATATATCATTAATATGATATAAATTACATTATTACATATTTATATCTTACATTATGTGTATTAATATCAAACTAGTTTCATCGCTAGACTAAGATGCAACGAACAAGTAGAATCATATATCTCGACTGTTGTCTACAACAAAACAAAGTATGTAATTCCATGACCTCACTTGTTATATTTAAAAATGACTTTACCTTTTCTGTGTCCATAGTTTGCCCCAGAGACACATTAACGTTCGTGAGGTACAGTGACAGTTCAGCCATGTCTTCTTCAGTCCTTTCTGTTGCTGTCTTCGAGCTCTTCCGCAGCGTCAACCAGGAAGTGACGTCACATGTAAACAATTTCTACTTACATAGATTATTAGAATAGTGAAACTGTATAATGATCTGCTGAATGGTACATAATTTTGATTTACTACCTCTGTATTTTTTGTTTTATCTATGTATTCTTATTTTTTTTCTTCTTTGTCTTCCTATAATTTCTGTATTCATAATGTCATCCAATGTTACATTAATTGTTGAAGTTAAGTGTTTATACTTGCAATAAAAAAAATAAAAAAAAAGATTTAAAAATACACCAGTCAACATGGTGAAAAAAAAAATAGATTATTAGAATAGAAAACGTAATTAAAACGTTAAAACGCTGACAAATTTACAAAAGACATCTAAAAGATCTATACAAATTCATATTGAAAGTTATTTTGTATTCAAGCTGACTCTAGTCTGTTGAATGTGAGCTGATGCAGAGGTCTGACTTAAATTTTGCAAATGGATTTCAGTTTGTTTCAATGTAGTTTCAAGCACGTGAGGTCCTCTCATTTTGTAGTTTTAGCAGTACAATAATTATGAAAAAGCTTAAATATGATTCCATATCTATCTCTATATAAACCTACTGTATATAGAGTGTAGCCTCTTCTGGAGTATTCACAACAAAATCAACTATAGTTGTGCTGTAATTTAATGTTTTAGGCACCACTACATGCCACTGCTTCTTTTCTTCTTTAACCCTTTAATTGAAATATTTTCATACTTTCATCTTTCAATGTGTTATTAATAACATAATAGTCTAATTCATAACTCCTTAAAAGTCAGATTATTTGTGCAAAAATGAGACTCATGTTGTTCAGCATGATTAACCTTTGACAAGATTATAATTTCACAAAAATAATTACCAAGATTGATTTCTCTTTCCTCGCCCAGATCAAGTTCAATCAAAAAAGAATGGGTTAGTGTTGTCTGCACTCCCAGTAAAACTTGTCAGTAATGTTTTTGAAATGACTAATAAATGAGAACTAGCACCACCTTACTCAGGCCTTCTCATGTTTTTATGTGTATTTCTATTATGCATTTTGTTACACATTTAATAAGTTTTTTTTAAAAAGTGTAACTGAAACTGAATTCAGTAAGCAGGAGTGTGTAAAATAAACACTGTTTACAAAGTAAATATTTTGTGGATTATTTTATAATAGTGCTGTCATACGATTAATCGCATCCAAAATAACACATACAATATATATTTTGAAAATATTTACATATATATATTTATGTTCATATAATTTATATTATATTTAAACATATTTTATATATAAACATAACATATTGTTCTTAAATAAATACATGCATTTACGTGTATTTATATATACATAATAAATATACACAGTACACACATATTATGTAAACAAAAACTTTTATTTTGGATGTGATTAATCGTGATTAATCGCTTGACAGCACTATTTTAGAATTATACTATTTTCATTATTTCTTTTGTCTTTAGACACAATCACAGCACACAACCAATGGTTTACATGTTTATTATTATTATTGTAATAATCTCACTTTTTATCACATAGCATAGTCTTAATACAGTAAAAATATTTAGCAGTCTTTGTATATTAGGAAGTGACAGGGGTCATCATTTTTAGGGGTCCCTGGCATCAGATTGATCGAAAACCCCTGTGCTTAACAGCTAAAGTTATCTTTGGAGTCCTAACTAGAAGTCTCCATTTATGCCATTTTTTGTATTCTTTTCAGGTCTCTAAAAGTTATTTTCTAGTATTTTTTAAATTGTAATTCCAACAGTGAAATACATGAAAAAAAAAATCATACAAGTCCTTACAATTCCAATATAACTTTTCATCTTGCATCTAAAAATTAAACAATCATTAAATCTTTAAATCAGCCTACCATTTGGTACAGCTGACCTATATATTGATATATGTATATAATATTTCCCATTAAGGGTTAGAATGTAAATTGTATTCTTTCCCCATATTACCATGTGCACATGGCTATTTGATTCCAATGATAAAAGAGATCAGAAATGGGTGCTGTGGTTAGAAGGAAAATTCTTGCACCCTCCTTCGACCACTCGTTGTATGGCAAAAATAAGGCATTTTCGGAAGGAACCACTGCAACCACCCAATTGACTAAAAATGCATTACACGAAATAAACAGTTGCATTAATATTACCAGACACTAGTTGTGTCTACTAATATGTATATTTCATCATAATATATTTACATCTCATTTTCGCTCAGCACGTGCTCGTTATCTCCTAATAAATTTCTTGCCGCCCCTATTAGGAAAGCGAAAGTGGACTGATCCAGTAGTATTGAAGGCAAAGCTCATCGCGCAGTTGTTTGTTTTCATTTAGTCAGCGCAGAGCGGAGAGGAGAAGGCGCGGAGTTGTGTAACGGTTACGGTTTTTAATCTTCATTGCATCTTTCCAGCCTCTTGCCATGGCTCTGTGCAGTAGCGTCGGAGCCTTGGCGTTACCCAGCGAGCTTATCGTTCACATATTCTCCTTCCTGTCAGACCGTGACAAGCTCCGGGCCTCGGCCGTATGCTCTCGCTGGAGGGAGTGTCTCTTCTACCCTGCGCTGTGGACGGAGCTCAAGCTGCGCGTCGGTGGCGGAACCAACGGCGGCGGATCTGGATCAGAACAAACCCCGCGATTAGAGTTCCTCATGCGCAAGTTCGGCTCGTTCGTGCGGGAGCTGCAGCTGGAGTTCGCCCCGCTGTACGACTGTTTAAGCCCGCTGCAGCACGGAGTGGAAGCCGTCGAGAGCGACCCGCAGTTCGCGAAAGATGCGATGGTGACATATTTGGTTCAGGTGTTGTGTGTGCTCGGCAGTCTGCGTAATAACAGGTATATGGATCTGGGCACGGTTTGCATGTGTTAGTGTTGACGTTACACCTCCTTTCTGGCTGCTTTGTTTTGCTTTGCTTTGCTTTGCTTTGCTTTGCTTACATTTGATGAGCACCAGCAGCCATAAACAAACCCTGCGCATTACGTAACGCTCATGTCTGAAGCATCGCATGGCTGCCTGCTTTGTGCATAACTGCTATCACCTCCTATAACAAGCCGAGCTAACTAGTGCCTATTTTTGTTGCTAGTACTGTATATTGCTAAAAATACGTTATTTGCTAGTAAGTAATCCAATAATGACTAGCATTTTTCTCAGTCTCACTAGCACTTATTGGATGCAAGTACTAGTTATTGTTCCTTTAGTGCGAGGTAACTGGTAACAAATTGCATTTTTTTAAGTACCACTGAGTTGTATGGGGATCTGTGTTTTTTTTCTTTCATCTAGTCTGTATTGAAATTGTTCAGCTTTATCTGATTGACTTCTAATAACGTCTAATGGTTGCTAGTACTTTTTAAGTAAATACTAGTAAATTGTTGTTATTAGGTTTTAATACATTGTTACTAGTGACTTTTTTGTCTGCTTATAATTTCCTACTTGTCACATGCAGTGATTAGTTAGAATAGCTAATTTATAGGTAAATTAAAAAATGTAATACGACTACTAAGATTAAAAAATATTGCTAGTAACAGTACAATAAATGTAACAAAAAAGTGACTTGAAATTAACGAACTGAAAGAAAATAAATATAAAAAACGTTTTATTGTAGCTATTTTATAGCTATTACTATTACATTTGTACCATTAAATATATACTAAAATAACTACGATCTGTATCTATCTATATAGTATTTATTTATAGTGTTTACTATAGTATATATTCAGTTACTACTGGGTGAACTGTAATATATTAGTAAGTATTTGAGTAGTAACTAAAAAAAACAAATACCTAATAAATAAAACAATTATTAGTAAAAGTGAAATAAAACAAGTATAATACATTCTGATCTAAAGCGTACATCTTGAATTTGATGGCAAAATATGCAATTTGTAATAATTACCAGTAACAATTGTATTGGGACAATACATGGTGACTGGTGACTAGTAAACCGTACTTGTATGTAATGAATATTTGCTAGTGAAATAGAAAAACATTCTAGTTACTTTTTGTAACTACACTTACTTGGAAAGAATAAGCACTTTAACATAAAATAAATGCTAGTTAGTTCTAAGTAGCATGTTAAAACCGCTGTCTAATCTCCCACAAGCCTTACTGCATTGTTAACATTCTAACAGAATCTTACAAAACAGTGTTTAAACAAGACTGGCTTTGTGTTTCATGATGTTTCCTGATGCTGATTTGAACGGTTTATGCACAATAGAAAAGCACTAGAAGGACTCATAGCCCAGCAATTGCCTTTAAAACAACAGGCTTTAGTTTAAAATGTGCAAACTAGTGTTGTCACGGTACCAAAATTTCAGTATTCCGGGTTGACCGGGTACTCGGTACCACCGGTACTTTAAAAAACTGGTACCGTAACGTTTTCATGTTTTTAGTACCGACTTGGTACCGAAATACCGGGTCTTTTGACAACACTAGTGCAAACAAAAGGAAAAAGAGCTGAATATAGGTTATTTGGTGTAGTGAGGGTTTGATAATTGGTTTGAGAATTTACTTCAAATTAATTGGTTGATTCTTTGTATCAGACACTTAAATATAAGAGCTATAGCTTGTATTGGTCATAAAAAGACAATATCTGTTGATCTCAAAGTTTCAGGAGCAATGTTTTTGTGTTGTGAATTCTAGTTTGGTATTGTAATGAATGAAACCGGTTCCTCCTTGTTTGTTTTCATGTTGTGATGGTTTATTTATATTTGGTGGTCATTTAATATGGTTCATTTTACATTATACACTGTTCTCATGTAATTTAATAATAATAATTTATGCATTTAGCAGACGCTTTAAGCGACTTACAGTGCATTCAAGCTATACATTATTTACCAGTATGCAGGTTCCCTGGGAATTGAACCCATGACCTTTTGTGCTGCTAATGCAATGCTCTACCACTGAGCCACAGGAACACTTGATATATAATATATGATTCATATGATTTCATTCAAGTCACATATGAATTGAGAATGGAATATCTGATATCTTATCAGTTTGTTTGCTCTAGCTTGTTTACATTTGCAAGACAGAGACTCATACTACTTCTTTTTTTTTCTCTATAGAAACCTCCAGAAGCTGAGTCTCTATGGGGACACATGCATTCTTCAGGATGATGGCATTTTGGACAGCTCTTACCTCAATGTAAATGTAAAAAGAGCAAATGTAATTAGTTACTGTACTTGAGTATCTTTTCGGATACTTTGTAGTTGTACTAAGTCAAAGATATATCAAAGATATTATAATTTAATTAATAATAATTTATGCATTTAGCAGACGCTTTAAGCGACTTACAGTGCATTCAAGCTATACATTATTTACCAGTATGCAGGTTCCCTGGGAATTGAACCCATGACCTTTTGTGCTGCTAATGCAATGCTCTACCACTGAGCCACAGGAACACTTGATATATAATATATGATTCATATGATTTCATTCAAGTCACATATGAATTGAGAATGGAATATCTGATATCTTATCAGTTTGTTTGCTCTAGCTTGTTTACATTTGCAAGACAGAGACTCATACTACTTCTTTTTTTTTCTCTATAGAAACCTCCAGAAGCTGAGTCTCTATGGGGACACATGCATTCTTCAGGATGATGGCATTTTGGACAGCTCTTACCTCAGCCAGGTCGACCAAGGGGGCAAGAAAATAAAAGAGTATGTTTTAAAGCTACCTTCCACTCATGTAAACTGATTGCAATCTTATACTGAAATGGCACACTCAATGGGGAAAATCTAATCAAGGAAGCTGGCTTTGCAAATATTCTGACTATCTTGTTAGTTCTAGGTATAAGGCAGATCCATGAAGCATGTTTTATTAGATTGTGCTTGTTTTAACTTTTTTTTTTTTAAATCAGTTAACACTTTCGAATGTTAACTCTTAACGAAATACAGTTGTTGAATTTTTAGCAAAAATAGACTGTAAAAACCTGATGCATAGTTTTACCATAAAATTTTCTTGCCATGGAAATAGCCACAGAAGCTAGCATAGCATTAAAAAACAAACATTTGTTTTGGGCTGTGTTCAGATTTGAATATTAGCATATTGCACAGTGTATATACCATATACTTCCTACTGTTTAAAAATAGTATTGCTGTTGGAAACAATAAATATTTTTTAAAAACTGTAATATGTTACATGTCAATTTTACATTGTCTAATTCAGACTTTAGTTTTCTGATACTAGTAGTGGCATTGGAGCATTTAGCACTTCATCTTTAATTATGCTGTCATTCAAAGGTTTGGGATAAGTTTTTTTTAAATTTTTTTTTATTGTTGTTATTATTATTATTATTATTATTTTTATTTTTTTTTTGTTGTTCAAAGGTTTGGGATAAGTTTTTTTTTAAATTTTTTTTATTGTTGTTATTATTATTATTATTATTATTATTTTTTTGTTTTTGTTGTTGTTGTTGTTGTTTTTGGAAGAAGTGTCTTATGCTCACCAAGGCTGGATTTATTTAGATTAAAAATACAGTTAAAAACAGTCATACTGTAAAATGTTATTACAATTTAAAATGACTGTTTTCTGTTTTAATAAATTTAAAAAAAAAAAATGATTTATTGTATTCCAGCAAAGCTGAATTTTTAGCAGCCATAACTAGTCTTCAGTGTCACATGATCCATCAGAAATTATTCAGATACGCTGATTTGATTGTCAGGAAACATTTCTTATTTTCATCAATGTTGAAAACAGTCTTAATATTTTTGGTTTTTCAGGATTCTTTTTATGAACAAAGTTTAATAGAACAGTTTGTATTTGATTTATTTTAATTTTTTTGGTGGCTTGTAATAGTCTTTACTGTGATTTTTGATCAATTTAGTGCATCCTTGCTGAAGAGAAAAATTAGTTTCTTTAAAAAAAAACAAAAAAGACTGTCCCTATACTTCTGAATGGTAGTGAATGTCATGTCTCATTGTGCTGCCTTAGTTTATTTAACTTTAAAAATGAATGATAACCATTTATAATGTGTTGTTGTTGTTTATCCTGTTGTTCTAGGATCCAGCAGCTCTTCGAAGAGATCTTGTCCAACAGCAGGCAGTTGAAGTGGTTGTCGTCTGCGTTCATGCTCTGTGTGGTGACCCCCTGCTCTCTGGCCTCTCTCTCCAACCCCAGCACCAGCTCCCTCGAGCACCTCAGTCTGATCGACAGCCAGCTGCCCAGCCTGATTTCCACCATTGAACTGGAAAGGCTCACTAACCTGCAGTCTCTGTCACTAGACTTCTGCGATTTCACCTCAGACATGTGCTGTCTCCTCGCCGGCGGTGACCGAGCGCCCCTCCACCGCCTCTCCCTCTTGCTCAACGGCGCTGCTTTGGACGTCAAGCCTTTGGATGGTACCGCCACCGAGGACGACTGGAAAGCCCTGGTCCGTCGCAGCACCAACCTGCGCGTCTACATCATGGCGATGGATGTGTGCAGCCAGGACCTTCTGCGTGTGCTGAAGCCCAGCGTGCCCCTGGAGCGGATCCATTTGGACAGCTACAGCACGCTGGTGACGGATGGTGTCGTGGAGCTCATCTCGCAGCAGTACCACAAAACCCTGAGCCATTTCATCTTGATGAGAGACGACGCTGGATTCCCAGACCTCAGCGTCAACCGCAACGAGGACCCGCTGGTTCTCCTCGCCTGGCGCTGTGTGCACCTCGCTGTCCTGATCATCCATGGTAAGTGGAGATTTTAAATGTTTCACTTGATGTTGATAATTCACTGATTTGAGACATGGGACAAAACGGACTGTAATTTTTTATAATACTGCCAGAAAACGTTTTTATTCAGAAACAGGTTTAAGTTAATATTATTAAAAAAAATGATATATCTGAAAGGTAATATACGTCTATTTGAGAAGTTAAAGTTTGAGATATTTAATGATCTAAAAATGAAAAATCTAAAAATATGAAAAAAAAAATTTTTTTTTATTATGTTTCAGCTCCATAACCTTTTTCATAACTTTTTTTTTTTATAGATATTTTCTCTCTTTTTAAATCAGTGACATTAGTAGCCAATAACAGCAGGTTAATAAAATGCTCCTGGATTTAAAACATGCTAAGCAGCATGCTAGTATTTTGTCATGAATGTAAGCCATCTACTATGTCAGATTTTCTGTCTGAATTCAAGCTGAAATTTGAAATCATCCTGTAATCTCAATTTATTCATTCATGAGTCTGAATACTAGATTTGCAATATGTTTTTGTATCTGACAGTATTTTCAGTACTAATGATTAATTAATTTGAATAAAAATATTACTTTGTGGGGGGTTTTTTTGTTTTGTTTTTAACTTTTTTGTAGTTTTTGTCCCATATCTCAAGAATCAGTGAGTCAATAAAGTTGTTTTACCATACTTGTTCTCTGGGTTAAATCGTTTCTCTCGCTCCACAGGCTACACTGTGTGGTCGCACAACCTGGTGGCCATCTCTCGCCTGCGTGGGTCCAACCTCAAAGTCCTGGAGGTGTCCGAAGAGAGCATCGACTTTGACCCGGACCAGTCGGTGCACATCGAGGGCGACCCCGTCCACAACCTAGTCAAGGAGGTGTCCCTGGGCTTGGGCCGCGTCTGGCATGCCTCCATAGACAACAGCTTGGTCCTGAACGAACCCACTCAGCACTTCCACCGTGAGATGCAGAGTTTCAGCGCGGGCATGTAGACGCAAATGCTCTCTCTAACCCTGTGCTTGGTGATCTTTCACTAAATGGGCCCTTCTCATTTTACATGGTTTCTTTTTCTTGCATTGCATTTTGATTTTGTTTTTGTTTATTCTTTTAGTGTGAATTTAATCCTTTATATGTGCTGTGTTTAATCAGTATTAGCTCTATATTTATATCTATATCTATATATCCTGCTTATAACTAGGAAAGTATAGTTGGGTATTGGTTTAGTAGCTAATTGAGTGAATGGTAGAGAGGGGCGTTTATACAGCTAGCTTTCAAGTTGTACAGTGAATTGTTCATTCTCTCGCTTTGTCTGTTTGTTGGTTTCCCCCTAGAAAGTGTGGAGTTACCTCAAACTATCAATTGATCCTTCTTGGCTTCTGCAACGACGAAATCCCACGTTCACGTTGACCTTTTTATAGGGAGATTAGTCTTCCAGCCAAGGGACAGGACTGATCCACAGCAGTTACGACCCTTCCTCTTTGTTCCTCAATATGTAATTGTTATTCAGAAATGAGGATTGGTGGAAACGATGTGTTCGGGACGCAGATCCCGCTGGTTTTTCTCAACCTGGAAGTAGACGCACCTCTGCTGGTGAAACCAATCGTAGAGGTTTTCAGTCTGGTGTTTGACACCTGCATGCTGACCGCCCTGCAGCACAATATCTGGGCCCAGCCATAGGTGTTTTGTTTCTTTTCTTGTTTTCTTGTGTGTTGTTGTTGTTTTAAGAAGTCCTTCCCGTCTGTCTCAGGTAGGCAAAAATTATATGACAAGGAAGATGAAGATGGAGGTTAAGATATTTTGGTAAGAGTGAAAACAATCAGCTGTTCTGTCAGTTTTAATTGTTCTTCTTGAGTCACAGTTGCCTTGAACTCCCCCTTACTTCATAATCAATGTGATTTTGGCCTCGGCCTCAGTCGGTTCGGAGTTAACGTCTTTGTAATTCCCTACTGAAGTGCGTCAACTCGATCGTAATTGAGGGTGAACGCGCTCCGAACGGATTGAATCCAGGCCGTGGTATTTCATCTGTAAAGCATTAGATGGCGGGAGACAGACGTTTGCTTGTTCCATATCTCAGGATTCCTGCACTTGCGGTACTTTTCCAGCCGAAAGCTTTTGTTGAAGCTTCGTTCAAAGGGTTGGCATGCTCGATGGGCAAGACTTTGTAGTGTTTTTGGAGGAAAGAGAGCTCTTCCAAAAGAATGCGTTTTAGAAGTTGCTGGTTTTATTTTTTCTTCCTGTCTAATTTCCCTAGTTTAGCTATTGAAGTTCTCAGTGTGTTCTTTGCTTTTACATATATTGTCTATTTGCTCTTTTTTTTTTTTTTTTAAAGAAAATCATAGTCGAAGGAGGTCATGGTTGCTTGTATAGCTGAAAAAGTGAATGTCAAACTAAGCCGCCTTGAAAGCGGCAGCGTTTTTGCTCTGCAGAATCCCCTCTTTCATGAGCATATCTATATTTTGCCGTGCTCGAATAATGAAGTGAATTGTCGAAGAGCGGAGTACTTTTTAAAACCGTTAAGTTGCCTCGCTAACCGTTACTCTGTCAGGCCTCAGAACTTCCTGTTATTTGGCGGTATCGACTACCTGAAGCCAAACCAGGTTTGAAGCCATCGCCCCAATCTTCCTGGAAGATCTGCGCTTATGACAAAAACAATGTACAGCCAAAGCAAACCTTCGCAGCATGAAAATCATCTTTATATGCAAGCTTATCAAGTGAGGGGTGACCTAACAATTTAGCTTACGATCTTGTCGTTTGTGGTCCAAAAAAGGTTTGAAGCAGTTAACCAATGAGGTCGAACAACTCTTGGCACGTGCACGAAGGGTTGATGTAATTCGACGTTTTATAAGTGTGAAGCAGGGATCCAGCTTGACTAAAAGTTGACAAGTTTACAACCTATTGCGGTACCCATGTCAACATTGGTGAAAACGGCAGATTTTCGTGGTTGGTGGCACAGAACGCAAATAGGGTCATTGTGGTTTAAAATCTGTTAAATTCACTCCCTTTTTGAATAAACCACAGACTAAACATGCTGTTTTCAGGTGCGTTGACATGGGTGCCAAACACGCTGTAATGAATATGTCGGAATGCTCTTAAACGTGTGCCAGGATTCTGGTTTTTTTTTTTTTAGTTCATTTCAAAAAGTTCTACTTGGTACAGCACCAAAAAATGATTTCAGTAAGTGTGTTCTTAATTCGGAGCTTGTTCGTCGTTCATCGATTTTTCCGAACGACTAGAGTTGGCGGAGAATGACAGTGTACGACATGTTACAAACTGCTAAAGCATTCATACCGTGCCTAAAACCCAGAATAGCTTTCATTTCAAACCCACGTCACTACGTTCCCGGTCGACCAAGTCTGCGAAGCGTTACAAAGACATCGCATCAGTGTTTTCGTCTCGTTTTTCTTTGCAATCTCTCTATGTGTGCATGCGAGTGTGTTGTGTAAACGTTCAAAAAGTGCATCCATCAGAGAAGGAGGTGTGTGTTCAGTACAAAGGGTACCACTTCCTCAGCAGTGAACAGGAAACAGCCATTCTCAGGGTTACTGTTAGACGTGTGGAGGAAACAAAACGGAGTCCAATAGCTCAGGCCTCTCACCATGAAAGTTTCCATTAACGAAGAATCTTCTCAACAAAGTCACTGGATTTAACTTCTGTCAGCGCATCATCTGCCAAAGATAACGGTGATACGATTCTTTTTTTTCCTTTTTTTTTTTTTTTTTTCCAAGTGCCCGCATGCTGGCAGAGGGCAGGGCCAATGGCTGATGGGCCGAGATGTACTACTACTATTGTATTACGACAACTACTATTAGATAAATGTACTAATGGTTGGACTTGGGCGGTGGTCCACAGCTGTGCTGTGGCTTTGGTCAACATACGTTAGATCTCTCTTACAATGCACCTGTTTCACTGTGAAGAGTGAATGTAATTTAACTATTGAAAATCAAGGTTGGTTCTATCAGACCTATAAGCTGCTATGAGACGTGTTAGTAACATTCCACTGGGGAGTTAAAACAAACTAAAATGGCCAAATGTCTGCATGAAATGATAATTTTTTTACTCTTTTATTCTGTTCTGGTTCGGGCAGGGGCGGGATCCTGTAATCAGCTTTCGACTGGTCCTACGATGAAATTCTTGAGCCATTTGAGAGCGAGTGTAGGTTTTTATTCCCGATCGATGCGACCAGTCGGTTGTTACAACTCAGTTGGATCCCAGTTTTTTTTTCTTTCAGAAAAGGTATATGCATTTCACAATCTCGTAGTAAGGAGAAAGAGGGCTGCTATGACCCCATCTGAAACGGTCAGTGTTTTACAGCTTTTTTTCTGACAGCTATCTTACCGATTATCGACCTCACGCCAGCCTTTGGTAAAAACGAACAGTCTGAGTTTCCACTGCAGGTCCAATGCAGGCCTCTCTTGCTCTTTCTGGTCGGCTTGCGTTAACGGCAAAGTCAAAAACTATGCAAACGGAATGCATACGATCCAATGGCTCTTAACTCGTTTTTCTTTCTTTGGATTTTTCTTTTCTTTTTCTGTCACTCAAATGGAAATAACCTAACTTGCAATGATACTTGGCCTTATTATTGTTATTATTATTGTTTTAAGATCTTGATTCTTCGGAAGCCAACTCAGTTTCAGGGGCGACCGTGGGTTACAGACATGGTCTCTATGAGACTGGCCAGAAGGCCCCAGTTATAAGTGGTACGAATGTTGTGCATTTGTTTAAAATCAGGACAGTTTGCAATAAAGAAAGAAGTGGCCATCATGGGGCACCAGCAGTGCTAAGACCACGCTGCTACCTTATAAACTTAATGGGGAGTTAAATAAGATAACAAACGTGCATATGCATATATATATATATATATATATATATCAACGTATATACTTTTATGCAACACATGTCCGGGTTCTATTTATGAACATTGAAAAAAGTCTATAAGCGTTGTTGTTTGCAAAAATGGTTTTACCATCTTAAATGTTTAATATTTGGGCAGGTGTGTTCTGTCTATTTTTTTGTCTCCGGTGAGCACATAGCATTGGATTTTATATGTACATCTGCAAACAGGAAGTACTCTGGCACAGGTGTGAACATGCCAGGTGGGAAGATTTTAATGAGAAAAAGTGATCTTGAGGTTCCACGATAAAGAAGGAAAACCTTTGAAAAACTTAACTGACAGATATTGGGTAAACCAGCCGAATGTTGATTTGAATCAATGTTGAACGAATGCATTTTCTTTTAATCTGTAAAATAAAAGCATAAAAAAAATCAATGTTGTCTCCATTTTATACAGTTGTGATGTACAGTGCATTTGTTTTCTTTATGCTTCAAAATGCGAGACCGAATGGAATAGTAGTAGATTTCTCACTCTTTTTAACCAGAGAGTTGTAGTTTTTTTGTTGTTGTTGCAGTGATTACATTTGTAAAGCTCAGTTTCTACTGAGTTAAAGATTTTAGCGCTTGACCTTGCTTTTCCAGGTCTGGAATGTAGGGATGCATATGTAGGCAGGTTCTTGGTTACTTCTTAAAATGTGTAAAATATGTTCCAAATACTATAACAATGTACCTTCTGTGCTCTGTTATGAAAATCATTTCTCCAACGTAATTCCTGAAGCACCATATTACAAAGATCATTTAATACTCTGCAAGTCCTAAAACAAGCACTTTTGATTATTGCATAAAACGAATGAATGAATACATAATTCTGCTTATTTGTCAGGGATGCACAATGTATTTGGTACCATATTGGTTATCTGATATTGGATTTAATCGTGGAAACTTAACCTTTTTACATTTCGGATAAAATAATGAATAATATTCATTTTCATACTGCACATTATTTTGTGATGCCTAAATTCATTTGAAGCACCTAAATGATTCATCTTTGTTTAATATTTTAGTTAATTTGATTCAGTTATCAGGCATAACATACTTTCATCAACCAGAATTTTTATGTTTGTGCATCTCTACTGGAAATTATTTTTAAAAATATTTTCACGCATTAGCACGGTCTCAGCAAAAAAATCCAATATTTTTCAAATGACATCTTTTATTATTAATGTACATAATTTCATCAGACCACCTATTTTAAAGCACGAGTTGTTATTAGAGGACACTATAAATATATACGCTACATGGACTGTTCTCTGGACTGAGTTGTTGGATTTGTCAAGTTTGCTACCAAAGTCTTGTTTCAACAGCATCCTATTCACAATATATATTTAGACTTTCTATATATACAGTTTGACAAATATGAGGACCTTTTATCATCTACCTTCAATTAAAAAAAAGCATTAGAACATCACAAACCTGAGCACCTATAATCCTGTTAAAAGGCAGTCTCATTGACTTTTTACAATTTACCTACAGGTTCACAAAGGCTGCACACTTGCACTGTACCTGAAATACAGACATCAACTTCCTCCTCATAATATTATAACCAGTGGCATGTGCTGCACCCTTTGCCATGCTTGCGCTTTCGACTAAGACAGAAGTAAGAGATAACCACAAGGCTACTGTGGTTTCATATCAAAGGAAACACCCCCTGAGCACAACAACAGGAAATCGGAAACAGTTTGCAGGAGAGGAAGACAGCGTGAGAGATCAGATGACATCATGAGGAAAGGGCGACTGGTCAGGGGTCTGCTCGCTGCCCGGTGGGGAGGGTCTGGGTGGTGGTCCGGGGGGGAAGCTGTCAGACAGAGGTCTTGGTGGCAGATAGCCCATATGTTGAGGGAGCGGCATTGGAGCTCTGGGAAACATTCCCGGGGGAAGTGGCCCTCGTACTAATGGAAACAGTAATAAAGGTTATCAGTTTGTACTAGGACACCATATCAAATAATCAGACTGAAAACCCTGAAGTGATGCAGCCTATTCTTATAAATATATTTATATATTAAATAAATAACTTTAATGTTTAAAAAAAAAAAAAAGTCCTATCTAATAATAAATCAAATAGAAAAAAATTAAGTAAAATAAAATGGCAAAAATAAAAATTTGAAATGATATTATTAATACTACTACTACTAATAATAAAATAAAAAAATTTATTTGAATAATCGGACAGAAAATTCTGAAATGATGCTACCTCAAATTCCCATAAATAAATCTAGAAATAAATTAATAAATGATTTCATAAATTTGCAAGTATAAAAATAGCTATATAGCTGAGTCCTATCTTGTGATAAATCAAATGGCAAAAATTTAAATGTGTAATAATAATAATAATAAATTAGATAGTGTAATTAAAATCATAAATGATTAGAAATTACATAAAATTATTTAAAAAATAATATTAACCAATATCAACTTCATCAAATCACAAAAATAAGGTATTTCCCTAAATCATGTAACATTAAACATGCTTTTTATTTGCAACTATTATCAATATTGACCAAAATTTTTATATTTATACATTACTACTGGAAATAACACTTATAATTCCAAGTTCATGTTTTTTTCCAAAATGTTAATGTTCGTGGGAACCATGAAGTTAACAGTTTTTAAGTTGTTAGCTTTAAATTTGTAAATATAAAAATCTAAGTAGTGGAGTCCTATCTTTTAATAAATCAAATGGCAAAATTAAAATCTGTACTAATAATAAATTATAGAATAAATAATAATTAAAATATAACATTAACCAATAATATCAACTTTATCAATCAAATCACTAAATGAAGTCTTTCCCTAAATCATGTCCCACTAAATATGCATTTAATTTGTCAAAAAGTCACATTGCAGAAGTTAAATGTGCTGCACTTTCACCGTTTCTTCAAGCTGTGATAATACAACATTTCGAGTGGAAAGATTTAACTTACTGCCTATGGGGGGACCACGAGGGGGAAAGAACTCCGGAGGTCCATAAGGGCCCCTGGGTGGGAAGTGTGGGTCCCTAGGGTCCATCAGTGGGGGCATTCCCATTAATCGGGGGCCAGGAGGAGGTCCCATTCTTGAATCTGGATCAGGGGGCAATCTCATGTCACCAAGCATCGAGTGAGGACCCTGTGAGAAGATACATTTTAGTTATGGGCAATTGGGCATGTCAAAAAATGACAAGTTTTTCTCATCAATCGGAGGTTTACTCACTTCTCTGCTCTCATTTTCACTGATGGATGAGCTGTTTCTTAGAAATGATGAATCTGGGGGGAAAAAGAGAGGAAAAATACTCTTAGGATGTTTGAGCCAAACTTCTTACATTTTCATTTTAATTTAATTCTTAAGGATTGCTGAAAAGAGCGCTCATTCATGCCTCGGTAATGCTATTACATGAGCTACATAAAAACAAATTAGCAGGGAGTTTCTGCCACATTATGTTGCTCCATTTACTATGAGAATATGTACCTCAGTTATTCAGTATGTTACTATTAGGCTTGTATATGCGAGTCATATGGGCTACTTATAATTCCACAGGTACAAATGACCTTTAAAGGGGTCATATGATGCTTTTTTAAAGATCATTATTTTGTGTATTTGGTGTAACAGAATATGTTGACATGCTTTAATGTTCAAAAAACACATTATTTTTCAAATACTGTACATTATTGTAGGTCCTCTATGCCCCGCCTCTCTCAAACGCTTCGTTTTCTACAATGTCCCTCCTTCCGACAAGCGCAGTCTGCTCTGATTGGCCAGCTGACCCAGTGCATTGTGATTGGCCGAACACTGCAAGCACTCGTCGGAAATGTAACGCCCCTTACCATAATCGCGAGCTTCATCTTTCAAAATAAATGTAAAGACAGTAAATAATGTCATTAGTTTTACCATCAGTTCAAGCCCGAAAGGGGAACAGACACAGTAATGATGCAGTACACAAGCCGTGGTTAAGACAGCTGACGTGCTATGATTTCTGAAAGACAGTTCACTCTCCTTTGTAACACTCCAAAGAGAAAGGAAAACTTGAAATCGCATCATATGACCCCTTTAAGAGAAGTCAAACATATTGTAGAGGAGATCACATGGAAAGACTCACTTGATTTTTCACCAAAGTATGGCTCAGGAGGAAGTGGAGGTCTAGGAGGCAAAGGACCCATAGGATACGGACCTGGAGGAGGCCTCCTAAAGGGCAAACCCGGGTCTGGGAGAGGGTGACCTTTCATAAACACATAAAAAAAAAGAATATTTATATAAAATATATTTACTTATATAAATTATTATATATTACTTATTATGTAATGTAATATTTTATTTTTATATACATTTATTTATTTATTATAAATAAACTAGAGCCTTTACATTTTAATAGGGAATCAGAAACGCATATAAATAATTTTGTATTATATTATTATACTCAATATTCTAATATTCTCAAGAGCCTTTCGAACACTTTATATGGGATCAGAACAATGTATAATTTATTACAATTAAAAACAAAAACGTACAAATAATTATTTAAAAAATTGTAATTTATAAAATTAAAACAAATCTCCGGCCGCTGCCACAACGCCAGGGCCCAAACCTTCCATCTGCTGTAGGTGAACCAAACATGGCCGAAATCTCAAAATATTCACTGGCTTGACTAAATATGAAGATTGCCTCTGAGAGAGAGAGAGAGAGAGAGAGTGTGTGTGTGTGTGTGTGTGTGTGAAGGGTGAGGTCAGAATCAGAGGTCCTGCAGGCAAACTGCCCAACACTCAAAGCAAACAAGCAGGCATTGTCAAGGCAATGTGTGGTTATCTCTGCATCGCATTTCAATGGATCTGAAAGACAGTGACAGAGAGAGACCTTTTGATAAGCATTCACCACACTAATGTGTGCTATTGGCAAAAGCAAAAACATGATCATGGCCTCGCATTTTCAAAAATCTAAATTAAGTCATCAGTAGGGTCATCTGAATGAACGCAGTTTAGTTTCCTAATACACATTCCTGTTGTTATTGTGCACAGTATTACAAATGAAAAAAAACAAAAAACTTTATTGTCTAATAATCTATTTATGGATCTAATAACTCTCCAAAAATAGGTTATTAAAAATATTATTCTTCTCAGATTATGCAAACTTTTTTATAAACTTACAGTCATATAGATATATACTTGTATTTATTTTCTACAAAATATATATGTAAAGTAAAATTCTCACATTAAAATGTGTGAATATAATAAAGTTATAGTAAAATTAAAAATGACGTCGATGCATAAAATGAGTTTGTAAAGCACAGTTTTTTTTCCCCTTGTTATTTAAGAAGCAAATTAACTAAATATTAGTCTCCTCGACACACCAGATGTCGAACTGACACCAATATCCTGAAATTGTCACCAGCAATGTGGCGGATTACATTTTACATTTCATTTGCTGTTAAAAATAAAAGACTTTTATTTTGAATTTCTGTCTGTTTCTCACGCAAAGCTATCGTATGGCTTCAGAACATAAGAGTACAAGCAGGGCCGGATTATGTCAGGGCAGACTAGCAGTGCCCTGGGCATGTATCAATTTAAAGGCCCCTCTCAATTGAAATTACATTCAAAATCAGGGGGAGCCTTATTTCTCTGGTCTAGTGCCCTTGGCACGTACCCAGTAGGCACGTGCATTAATCCGGCCCTGCTTACAAGTTGTATGGAGTAGTTGTATAGTGCTTTTGCATCTGTTTTTGAAACGCAAAAGAGAAAAGAGCAACCTGAAAAAATATCTTCTTTAAAGGGACATAACACACACAGCTTCTGCCAATCTCATGTTAATCTTGAGTAGTACTGCATCCTTCATATCTCCGAAGAGTCTTTAGTTTTATCAGATTTATTCTTTGGGAAGCAGATCAAGGTTATCTTTCCCTCGCATCCAAAAGCACACTTCTTTACATCACTCAATGGCCTAGGACCTAAATACATAGCAGATATGTTCACTGAATATAAACCTAACAGACCACTCAGATCATTTGCATCAAGTCAGTTAGAAATACCAAGGGTTCACACAAAACAAGGGGAGTTTCCAGAAGAGATCAGATCTTTATGTAAAGCACTTTGAATTACCATTGTGTATGAAATGTGCTATATAAATAAACTTGCCTTGCCTTGCCTTAAATTATATATTTTAAATATATAGTGATTATTTATACATATAACTGTCCAAATTCAAGACCCTTTCGAACCACATTATACATTAATACAAATCAAAACAAAAATAAGCATTTGAAAATGATTGGCCCATGAATACAGTGGATGTAATAGGAATGATGCACTACACATAAAAAAGAATGGTCATGATGATAATGACATTAAAAAATACAGTGATGTTCTGTGCTATTCACAGCTACAGTATGAAATAACTAATCACTGCGCTGAACATTTAGTCCACAGCATTCGGCCCAGCAGTGAGGAGCAGCAGGGGGCAGTGGGACAAAGCCAAAATCACAGAAACGTCTAGAACAAAGAAGGCCCAGTTCTGTGACTCTTCAATGAGCTGAGTCAGTGCTTCTCAGCCACCTCTTAATAACTGAGTTTGAGCTTCAGTAATAATAACTGAGTTTGAGCTTCAGTAACAGAAACGCCTCTCACCTCCCACTGTTGGCTAAATTACACAGTTGAGTGATTAGTATTCATAAATCAATAGGAAATTAATACTGAATCAAGCTAATAAGCCTCCTAGACTGCATATTCTACATTTTTTTAGCATTTATAATTATTTACATATATTTCTTGCATCGTAATGTAGTTTTACGCAACCATTTCCTCCCTCTCTGATCATTAGAAATTAACAGTGTTTTTTGCTTCACTGTACCTTTAAATCTAAAAGACCTGTTAACATGTTATAAAAATGGGCAGTCATGTTAATGTGCTCATAGTTTTTCTATCAATAATGCTTGATCATTGAGAGCTAGAGAAGTATTTCCTCCTGCTACGGGGCAGCCACAGCAGTGGGAACATCACTGTACCTGGAGGGGGGGGAGGGCCCCTGCGTTCCCTGTCCCAGGAGGGAGACAGTGAGCCACTATCAGAGTGAGGGCCACTCCGCTCAAAGTCTGGCCCACCACTAGGGGGCTCTCCCACGCCACGGGATGCTGATTATGTGACAGTGAGAGTGAAGGAAGATGAATGGAGTGGAGAGAGACGGCACATAAAAATGTTTGAGGAAATTAAGAATAGAAAAGGGGAGGAAAGGGAGACAACCAACGAAATATTAACTAGGGTAATGAAACACAAATAGACTTATCTATATGCAAACTTGGGGAATGATTTGCTACCCACAGTTTAGTATGCATTTAATTCATTTTTTTTACTCCAGACTTCAGTGTCACATGATCCTTCAGAAATTATTCTAATATGCTGATTTGCTGCTCAAGATACATTGTTATTATCATCAATGTTGAAAAACAGTTTAATATTAGGTAATATATATTTTTCAAGTATCAAATGAATTGATTTAAAATAAAATATTTTGCAGCATTATTGTCTTTACTGCCACTTTTGATCAATTTATTTGCATCCTTGCTGAATAATTTCATATCGTACGTATAATATTGTATTAATTTCTTTTAAAAAAAACTTACTGACTTACTGACTTTTAAAAAAAACTTACTAACAGTAGTGTATAGGTAGCTTTTATTTACCAAACCATACACAAACCAAACCGTGAGAAATCAAACCCGTTACACCCCTAATGCAAACATATCAACTATATCTAATGGGAAGTGAACAGGATTCATGCATGTGCTACACAGACACATACAGAATACTACTTTAGATAACCATGCTAAACTAAAGACTGACAATGCAAAAAAATGAATCACATTTTTCATACTAGCTAGAAGACTTTTCCCAGAATTAAAAAAGGGAGGGATGTGTATATATCACCTCTGCCTGGACCCATAAACTGCGGTGAGAGTCGAGGGGGTCCGTCCATTAGTGTAGGAGGGGACAGGAAGGCCCGTGTTTCTGAGGATGGTCGGCTAAGAGGAGAGGGTCCATATGGAGATCTTTCACCTGTGAGATGGGGAAATGCATATCTGAAGATTAACACCATTTTAAACATAGACATGTACGAGCCAAAGGGAAGTGGACAGTATCTGACCTCTAAATAAAGGTCTGCCCTCTCGTACATCCTTTTCAAGTATCTCAGACTTGAATTGGGCATCAGTCAGCCTGCAATAGTAAACACATTGATATGTATGGATAAATACAGGTTCTCCTGTATATAAAACAGTACAGTAAAATACTCTAGTCAATCTCACTTCTGGCGGAGATGAGCGTTTTCTCTCTTAACATCAGCCAGGTCTCGATCTGCTGCCCTTGCGGCTAGCTATAACACAGAAAATAGGAACAGTATAAAAATAACATCTGACACAATGAAGCTACTGATGACTGCCTTGGATTAAATATAAGTGGTCTGAAAACAACTTACCCAGTTATCATGAGCCTTTTTCTCATGAGAAGCAATCTGGTAGAAAAAAGAACAAACATATATAATAAATATTCACATATAAAAATGATAAACTATAAACGATTGATATTATATCAATATTTATGAGACATCACTCTCTTTTGTGGTGGTAAAAGAAAAGTTAATATAATACATTTATATAAAATTATTATTCTTTTTTATATTTTAATATAATTGTATTTATTATACATCCTCGTATTGGTCATACATACAAGTCTTGTTTGTGGTAGGAAAAAAATAATTTATATAATAAATATTTATTTAAAATAATTGTAATTAATTAATTATGAATTATACATCCTCATATCAGCCACATAGCTCTATATCATAATGATAGACTGATATAAGGATGTATAATGAACAACTTACCCAGTTATCATGAGCCTTTTTCTCATGAGAAGCAATCTGGTAGAAAAAAGAACAAACATATATAATAAATATTCACATATAAAAATGATAAACTATAAACGATTGATATTATATCAATATTTATGAGACATCACTCTCTTTTGTGGTGGTAAAAGAAAAGTTAATATAATACATTTATATAAAATTATTATTCTTTTTTATATTTTAATATAATTGTATTTATTATACATCCTCGTATTGGTCATACATACAAGTCTTGTTTGTGGTAGGAAAAAAATAATTTATATAATAAATATTTATTTAAAATAATTGTAATTAATTAATTATGAATTATACATCCTCATATCAGCCACATAGCTCTATATCATAATGATAGACTGATATAAGGATGTATAATGTCTCCCCCTAATGTCAGTTCCAAAATCTACCAACAATTTCATCAATTGACAATGCACATTTTGTGGTTTCAGATATTTTTATATGAAAGTATTTTGAGTAAATTTTGTATTAATATAATAATAGGCTATAATAAACATATTCAGTGTGGGTATCATCAGCATGTGTCACTGAAGAACTTCTATCAATATAAATCATGTAGAGATGTTGTAACTCTATATAGCATTACTAGTGTGTCACCTGATTCTTGTAGGCCTGTGAAGTCCTTTCCAGTTCTTCCTCTAGGTCTTTGGCTCGATGTCTATACAAACATAGTGAAAGAGACTATAATGTAAACGTCCTGTTTTGGTGAACATTCATCTTGCATCATGTTTCCTGCCCTTCTCAGACACCATTTCCTTTGATTTTATCACATGCTATATCATACTTAACTTCCTCATGTGTGCGATACAAGTTGTTCTGACCTGTAAGTGTTGAGCTCCTCTGCAGCAAGACTGATCTTCTTGCCTGCCTTGTTGAGCTTCTCCTCCTTTTGCAAGCGCTGCTTCTCCTCCACTGTCAACATCCTAACAAGAGTACAAGAAATAATTGAATTATTAGCATTAGTATTTGAATTTCCAATAAAAAGACACTGCAAAGTATAACGAGTGGAAGATGAAGATTTTCCACTGTCCAAACCTGTGTAGTTTGAGTTCATTCTCCTGGTACATTTCAGTCATGATCTGGAGTTTCTGCTGGAGTTTCTGGCTTTCACTAGCATAGTTGGCACTCTCTGATTCCAACACCTCCTTCTGCTCCTCAAGCTGTTTGATCCCCTCTGAGAATACAGAGAAACAAGTCTTCATTTACAGTCTGAATGATCATGTTTGATATAATCAGGCCAAAGCAAATCAGATCCACTTTTATTGCTCATAATATTTGCAGAGCAGGTGTTCTCTTATAAAATCATGTTGGAAAGCAAACACGTTCTGATGTTATGATTAATTCAGTAAGATAAGAGTACAAATCAATTGAAAATAAAACCTTAACGTGCCTAAAGATTCCCACTATGGATGAACAAGTCACATCGTCTTTCTACAATCAATCAAAATGTAATAATTTATAAAATTAAAAGGTTCATGCATCAGCACCTGTTTCAACTTTAGTAAACCCAAAGTTTTACCTTGGAGATCTTCTTTGGCTTTAATTTCATCTGCGAGTTTGGCGAACACTCTGTTCTTGTCCTCCTCCATGGACTTCAAGTCTGCACTCATCTGTGACAAAGAGGACTAAACTTATCTACAGCATCATATCTGCATATTCTGGATGTAGACAGATGTTATTCATTTAATCTGACACAGAAGGGTTGTGCTTCAAACCCCAGAGAGCTGCCATACTTGACAGCATGTTTGGCAGTCATATGTGGTATCTAGGTGTTTCACTAGGTTTCAGATTTGAGTAGGAATACCTTGGCCGCTTCAATAAGTTTCTGTACTTTTTGCTTCTGATGGAAATCTGCAAGCACAAAAAACATATGAGATGATATTTCAAGACCTGACTTCAAATACAATATTCCCAAGTGAACCTCAAGAGTTTGTACCTGAACTGTCTCCATTCTCAGCTCCAGTTGTATTAGTGCTGCCGTCAACGCAGCTCTCGTCCTCAGAATCCCAATCTCGCATCTTCAAAAGGCACTCCGTCAGTGACTGATATAAGAAAAGAAACGGAAAAATATATATATATTTTTTTTAGAAATGCAGTTTTACCATGTTGTGCACTAGACTGCCAGCAATATATTGCTTAGTCAATTAATATTTTTCTGTTTTCAAATACTTTTGAGTAAAGTTTAAATAAATTGTCTATTTAAGAAAATATTTTATTATTTAACTATTTAATATATATATTGTTAGGGTTGCAAAGGGGTGGAAAATTTCCGGTAAGTTTCCGGAAACTTTCCAAAAATTCCTGGAATATTCCAAAAAATCCTGGAAAGTTTCCAAAATTTCTGGAATGTTTCCAAAATTTACTGGAAATTTTCCACCTTTTTGCAACCTAAATTATATCACATTCACTACCATTTGAGGTCAGTAAATTATTATTATTTTTTAAAAGAAATTATTTGTTTTATTTAGCAATGATGCATTAATATGACCAAAAGTGACAGTAAAGACATTTACATTGTTATATAAATTATATATATATATATATATATATATATATACACACACACACAGAGAAATACTTACTGAATATATACTATATAGATACTGAAAAAAGTAAGATACTTTTTTTTCTCTGAGTCTGGTGTGATTTTTCTGGTGTGTTTTTACCTTGATGCGATCATCTTTATTAGCGCAGTCCTCCAGCATGCCAGTATGTGATCTTTCGCACATTTTCATCTCCTCCTCCAGCTCACCGAGACGTTCACCCCAGTCCTCTGCCTCCTGCACCAGCTGTATGAGAGATGAACACATAAGCACTCATGTTACATGTATGTTTAGGCAGTAAGCCATGAAGCGGCTTGCATTACAGTGATTTTATTGATCTGTTCATCTTCTCCAAACTAAGTACCCTAACACAGATCTCACCTGTGCTTTACTCTCGAGCAGCATCGCATGCTCTTCTTTGGCCGCCTGCAGGTTCTTCTGCAGTCGCTCTGTGTTGATCTCATGGATCTTCAGTGTTGTGTTGTCCTACAGGAGGAACAGATAACTTAAAATGTTAAAGTGTTTTAAAAGGAAATATGACTGAAACATGCGTCATATACATAGTCAATACCTGTTCTAACTGGGACTTTCGTTCTTTAGCTTCCTCTTCTAAATTTCTTAAAATCTGCTCGAGTTCAGCAAGCTGTAAAACAAATATAACAGCCTTTAGGACAGATACAGACAACATAAAGGGCATCAAGCATGAAGAGGGTAGTTTGGATATGTAAAGTGAGTGTATCTGTGTGTATGACAACATCACCTGATCCTCTTGCTGTTTTCTTGCTTTGTTTTGCTGGGATAGCTCTTCTTGCAGCCTCTCTATTTCCTTTTTCATCTGTGCATTTGATTGTTCAAGCTTCTGTGACGCCACCTAAGGGCAGTATAATTGGATTAGGTAACTAGGGGTCAGGGAGACACATTTATAAACATCAGTGAGCCAAGTAACTGCATGTTTTTTAACAGGAAGATTTGAGACCATAATGACCATTTTACCTCTAAATTGTCTTTTTCTGCAGCTTGTGCAGACATGCCATTGTTCTGTAGTGTGGACTCTAGTTTGTCAAACTGTTGAGACAGACAGACATTGTTTAGATGGACTGATTCAGGAGATGGATGTATATTATGTGTTTAGAGCATATACCAGCATTTCTCACCTTCTGTTTAACCTCACTGAATGTCTCCAGCACTTTGCATTTTTCATCAAGCAGTTCAGCCACTTTCTGTGCCATTTGCTTCTCTTTACCTGCAAACAAATCAACAGACAGGATCAGTTGAGAGCTGACAGTGGAAGTCAGTTCAAACAGATATTGAGGATAGGTTTAAAGCTGGAAAAACACTCACTTGCATATAATCGACTTCTGATCTGCAGAACAAAACAGAAAAAGCTTATTTAGTGAAATGATAACACTCAAAAATGTGCAATTTTTATGTAGCAGTAATGCATGACTTACAGAATGAATGAACCTGCAGCTGAACAGAAGCAGTGTGAATAAACCTAAAAATCCAGTGAAAACCACAGCTTCCCATGGCAGTCCATATAAGTCAGGACCAGGACGGATATCATCAGGAAGTGAAGACACAACCTAAGACACAGAAGTTAAACGGATATATGAATTCTCAATTCTCAAATTAAACAACTGTACAAGCTTTCACATTATAAGGCTTTCCTTAACCCTCTCTCTGTCTCACACACACATACAAAAGTGGACAGATGCTTTTAAACAGGATGTTCTATAAACCTAAAACCGCATTCACGTGATCATACACAGACACAATTTTTAGTAGTTTCACATAAATGTTCATTATTATTTCTTAAACGTAGCAGTAATAATAATGAATATTTATATCACACATTTTTGCAAAGAGCATTTTAGCACTTTTAACTTTACTGTTACATACTTTTTACAGTCAAGAAATCAAAACTATTAAAAAGATTACTAACACATTTATATTTTAAAGGTTTTAAAATAGATAAAAAAAACAAAACAATCTCAGACATTCTCCTCTGTCATTAACTGACCAAAACCAATGCCACTGTAAGATAAAAAAGACAATATACACACACCTCTCAATACACTAAAGCTAAACTGGTAAACAAGGGCAGTTGAAGTCATTGTAGATCTATAAATCAATACGTTTAACACAATCACACAAATCAATGGTTATTTAAGATGAAATAAACAACATGTACAGTACCAGATGCTTCAATGCTAACCAGCTATATGTCTTAATACAAAACGGTTTACACAGTATACATCTAATTAAACACTAGTAAATACTGCACTAGAATTAATTCTGTGAACTATGATAGCTGACTTAATAGAAATATATATGACACCTGCTGACAGCTGCCATACACACTAACGCTGTTTCATCATACACACTGTGCCACATACATCTTTGATTTTCTCCACGGCGAGTGTGTAGTAAATCTTCGCTGCTCCTTTCATGTCAGTCGCTTCTGTGACGACTGACTCGGCCTTAAATTCGTCTGCCATGATTATATTCAAACTGAGTTATTCTATATTCTATAATATGTTAATTTATCTGTTGTTATGCCATGGTGCCGGATGCTGCTCTACTCTGACTGCTAGTGCGCACTGCGCTGAGAGGAAGAGCGCACTCTTGTGTTTTAAGGAGGATTTGTAAAGCATATGATCTTGTGTCTCAAAAATGTAAACCGAGCTAAAGTTATATTTGCTTAAATATTAATTTCAAAATATAAAATATTTATTTTGCTACATAAAACAATAATATTTTGTTATTTTATGCGAAAACCGTAAATTCCACAAAATTGAACACCCCTACAAGGGTCATGGTTTCTTCCACACGTCACCAATTGCTGAATGCCACAACGTTCCGTTCGAGTTTTAAAGAGACAGGCGTATCGACATCGACACTGAGGAATTAGTCAGTAAGCGTACACGCAAAAATATTTGTCATGAGGTAGTTATGAAACGTCATAGTTTAAAATATGGGCAAGTATGTTTCATTAGTGGGTGTGTCAATTAAATATATATCTATAAACAAAGGTCATTGGTCCAGAGACCGGTTGAGCAGCTCAAGTCTGTCTGGATTCAACTCAACTCAAAATGAACGTTACTGCTTAACTAACCTTTGTGTCTGCATTAATGTATATTTATTTATCACCTATGTTGGTTTTATAGGTTATTTAGTTGTAGAGACATTTCGTTATTTAGTTGTAGAGACAGTAAGTATTTTTCAATATCGATCAACTTGCCTTGACTGCAAAATACGACACTTTTTGGCGACATGTCAAGACAGAACATAGACTATAAGTTAGTCGTCTGCGGTTTCCACAAATAGGGTACAATATATTGCGTTAAATACTTAAAAAAATATTTTGAACATAAAGTAGCTTCAGAAAATGTTGATTGTTGTCCTCAGGAGCTAAACGAAATATATGAACTTTTATTTTCCGTGTAAAATTTGGGTAATGTGTAACGTTACTTTAGATTCACTTTTACTGCACGTGTAGGTAAAAGCACCGATATAAAACACCGATATACATAAAGTAAACATCATAATTAAAAAGTCAATAATAATAATAAAAAATAACATTAATAGCCTATAGCCTACTAGAATGAATTGAATATCAAATCAATGTTTTAAGTAAAAAATATTACATTATTTGAGTGATTTTAATTGTCCAAATGACTGATTTTTCATCATTATTTATATATATATATACACACACACAGGTGCATTTCAAAAACTTAGAATATCGTGAAAAAGTAAATTTTTTTGTAACTTATTTCAAAAAGTGAAGCTTTCATATATTCTAGATAGATTCATTACATGTAAAGTAAAACATTTCAAAAGTTTTTTTGTTTTAATTTTGATGATTAGAGCTTACAGCTCATGAAAGTCAAAAATCCAGTATCTCATAATATTAGAATATTTCCTAAGATCAATAAAAAAAAGGATTTGCAAAACAGAAAAGCTCAAGTGCTTTAAAGTATGTTTATTTATGCACTCAATACTTGGTCGGGGCTCCTTAAGCACACATTACAGCATCAGTGAGGTGTGCGATCAGGAAGCGATCAGCCTGTGGCACTGTGGCTCTATTGAAGCACAGGTTTCTTTAATAACGGCCTTCAGCTCCTCTGTATTGTTGAATTGACCGTTTCTCATCTTTCTCTTGAAAATATGATATCCCATAGATTCTCTATGGGGTTCAGGTCAGGCATGTTGGCTGGCCAGTCAAGCACAGTAATATCAT